>NW_028262302.1:3581250-3928125 GCF_047370975.1 Nipponia nippon
GTGCAGTGCAGATTAGGACGTACAAGCCAAGCTGTGATTTTTTTTGCCAGCAAATTCTATCTGTTTGTTTTCTCTCCCAGAAAACTGCCTCTTGTGACACCCGCTGGCATATAGAGTTGCAAACATAAGGTATTTAGTCCGTTACGGGATTCCTTAGACTAGAAAGCAACCCTCTCTCAAGTTAGAGAGTCAAACTTGGGAGTTGTGGATGGAGAAACACGGCACGCATGTGCATGGACTGGGATTGCAGGGTCAGGAATGGGAATTCCTCTGGGTGACATCTGATGTTGCTGTGATGTTTGCAGGTACGCTCGTCCTCCTCCCTGTTTTGATCCTGGCTATGTGCGCCCTCTCCCTTCAGCCAGCGCGGGTGCTCATGTACGCTTGTAATGAGCCGTTCTGTTTACCAAACTGATGGAATGCATTGTTTTGTTCGGTTCAGTTGTCTGTTGGATGAGTGACCTGAATCGGCTCACTGTAGGATCAAATCAGCCACAGTGCTGGCGTAAAGGAGGGAAGAGGGAAATTGGATTGCACTGCCTCTGGTTTAAGCTGCTGTGGAAACCACAGCCCGCATCACCAAAGGAACAGGAGTAGCCATAGCTCCTTAGCCCCTTGACTACTCTTGGACTTAAACCTATATGATGACACCTGGTCCACCAAAGGGGTATTTGGCTCTGTCAGCAGGTGACACAAGCCTTCGTTTGAGCAGCATCAAGCCTACCCCTTGACTAGGCAGGCTCTAGTCTGAACGTTTCTTTGGGGATGGTGCTGTTACAGCAGCTCCTCCACAGTTCCTCTGCTCCTATACCCGTTGTGTAGCCCAACCATTTCCAGGGCTACCCAGGGAACATGATTTGGAAGTGAGTCTATGTTTTAAAAAAATAAAATTAAATTATAAAATCTATCCAGAGAAGTAGCGTGAACTCAGTTTGGACACTGACTTAACCTCGATCCTGGTCCTGCAATAGTAGTGCCAGCACAGGGGGCAGTGCAGGACAGGATCCATAAGCAGGCTCCGGTTAGCCTAGTGGTGCGTCTGGTAGGAGTGGCAGTCAAAATCCTCCCTTGTAAGCAAATATTTTTCCTCAGGGAGAGGGGAGATCAGTTCTCTGAGTCTGTCAAAGCCACCTTTCTGGGATCTAACTGAAGGCTGGCGTGGCTGGCCAGGCAGGGGGTCTGTCTGGGCAGTGCGGCTTTAGGGCATTTAGAAAGGTGGAACTTCCAACAAGGTATCAAGAAAACCTAGAGCAAGCTGGCTGCCAAAGGGGACAGCCACCTTGGACTGGGTTTTAGCGCAAGTGGGATGGGCAGCGTTCCTTTCGTTCCCTTTTCCATCTGCATCCCCTAAACCATTTGTAGCTGTGCATACCTTTAGGGTGTTGTGAAGAAATTTGTTTGCATTGAATGTTAGCCTAGTTTCAGTGAACAGTATTTGGAAATGCTTGGCTGACAGAAGAAAACATTTCTCACCTAAGGATGTGGTGAACCTTGAAAACAGGCTACCAGGTTAGCTCGGTTACTCACTACCCCCGAAGGTAACAGGATGTGCCTGCAAGAAGGCCGGAGGGTTGCTGTCGAGGCTGTGAGCCGAAGGGATGGGAGAGAACGGAGGATTTTCAGCGCTGACCAGGAAGGCTGCCTGACGTGCCACGAGGTAGTGGCGAGTTGCCTGAACGCTCAGTTTCCAGTGGATTTCTCAGCCTGTAGCTCCTGGTTGCTCTGCTTCATGGGTGTCTGCGTGCGTGAGATGTTTGTTGAATACTTGGTAGAAGATTAGGTGATGATATTCCCTGTTCTTATCTCCAGGAGAAATTTCCATTACCAGCCTCTCTTACCTAGTAACAAATCAAGTAAATACAGTATAGAATAGTGTACAATTAGCTTTGTAAGTGCAAAAATAGTTATATCCCTTGGGTGACAACAGTACTCACCAGGAAGTAACCTTTTTTTAACCTTTTTTCCTACTTAGAGTACTTTGCACTGACACCTACACCTTTCTCACTCCAACGCAGGAAACAGACCCGAGCTCTTGTGTAGGTAGTTCAGCGGGCGACACCTGCATCAAGTGCAGTAATGGTCCATAAATTCAAAGGCAAGAGTTACAGAGATGGACTGCAAAATAAGTCTGGAGGGGGGAAAAAAAAACCCATATGTTGTGAATGTCCTGGCATCCAGGTGAGGGTTTTGATGGTCTGAAAAAGGGCAAAAGGTTGTCCAGAAAAGGAAGATAACAAGAAGAATTAGCGATAAGTAGCATTACAAGTGGTCTATATTACAGGAATGAAGTAGCAAAAGTCCTTCCCCTTTGATTTTAAGAGGGGGATTTAGCTATTAACAGAGAAAAAGAGGATAAAATGGATTTTTCTGCTCTCTGATGCTAAACCTATCGACAAATGAAAGCACATGCAATGCATTCAGCAGGAGGACAACTGAAAAACTGCTTCTGTTGATGAAGCGCATATTTGCAAAATGAGGTTACAGCCTTTATTTCAGATGCAGATAATAATGAGTATGCGATGCTTTCCCACTTTGCCAGCAAATCAAAACACATACCATCGCAGTACGGGAACACTTGTGCTTTGTAGCAAGAACCAACGTGTGTGGATGGATACGTGCTGTAATCCAGCTCCGCCGGGAGTGTGGAGCTTTCGAAAGGGCTGGCAAGGCCAAGGTGTGCTGCAAGAGCAGAGCGGGCAAAGGGGCTTGTTTTTAGCTTCTAGGCTCAGGTTCATGACGTTCAGCTCTTGGCGTGAACAGGCAAAGGCACGGGTCCACAGCGTCTTTACCAGAGCTAAGCTGGAAACGGCTGCCTTCGGTCGCTGCGCGGTCCCATACCGTCCCTTGCGCCAGCAACGGCATCCATGTGATTGCAAGCTGACCCAGTTCAGGGAGCCCACCTGGGCCAGTACTTGTCCCTTCTTCACTGCAGGATCAACTTTTGTCTGGCTCGGCTCACCAGCTCACCACGCGGCTGCATGAGCTCTGGTGTTTGTAAAAGGGAGAGGATAAGATCTTGTGGAAACAGGGAGGGTAGGACCCAGTTTAGCACAGGCCGATGTTTTATCATCCTGTCAGAGTGCAAAAAAGCACACTCCTCCATTTGGTTGTGCCACATACTGCGGGTTGCCATGGTTATATTGTGTTGGTATTTTAAACCATTTTGAGATGGATAGTTACCTAGGAGAATAAACAACTGCTCTTTGCCAACTTCACGCGCGTTGCTAGCTTGGGGCGCTCTCCAGCAGTAAGAGTACAATCCTCCAGAGGGTACTTCAGCCCACTCTGCAGGTACCTACTCATTCACAGCCATACAAAGCGTGTGAAACTCTTTATACATGTGCTTCTTTCAGTTTTGCGTAAAACGGGTGGTTGAAAGGGCTGGATTTAAGAGCTGTGGTTACTGCCTGGAATCGTTCCTGCTGCTGAAAGGCTCGAGCTCCCTCCCTCTGCTCTTGACAAATACCATGGAGCTGCTGAGACAGGTTAGCTGTGTTGGCTAGTATGTTGTTGCCTGCTCTCCCGTGATGTTCTGCCTCTGATTTGCCTTCGGAAGGCCCGTTGGACATAAATAAATAAAATAAAGCAAAAATCTTAAAGTACATTTATGCTGAAAGTTATGCATTTAACACAATTTGAGTATTTGCAATAACTGTGAACAAAACCTGGGCACTTGGTTTTGCACATCCGTTGATTTTTAGAGCTGGGAAAGAAAACGGTGTTGTCCTCAGTAAGCAGGGTCATGTGAGGATAGCCGAGCTAGAAAGGAAGCCAGCCCAAGCACCGCCGTGCTCTCGCGAGCCTTGTGCCACAGTCTGTGGGAGAGGATTCAGAATAGCGATTAAATATAGTTGCAGCAGAACCTGCTTGGCTTGTTTCTGCTGGATCTGTGCTTTAAAACTTTGATTAAAAATATCCTCACGTGGTGCAGTCTCGCCAACGATAGCAACAGGGTGGACACGTCTCCACCAGGCTTTGAGTGCTGCCTGCCAGCCCTGCTGCAGGCGGCTCCGCAGGGCACGGGGGTTAGCTCCCGTACAGCTACGGCCTTACACCACCCGTGGCTTCGGAGGAGCCCTCTGCCACTGGTAACAGCAAGAAATATTACCACCCTTCTTCTTTCCTTCCTCCTAATCATAAGTTATGATTATTCCAACCATTTTTAACATGATTAGAGAGCGGTCTCATGCAAACTGACCAACTTCTATAAACTGCTCTCGTTTTCAGGTGTCTTTAAAACCTCTTATGCCCAGATCACAGGCATACTTTTTGATTTGAGAGAAGGGATCGGGGTTCTTTTTTGGAGACAAAAATGACGAGAAGTTCTCCAGGAAGTAGGTTATAATATACCAGGAGAATGATAGTTTGAATTTTGTCACATTGCTGCTTGTCCTAGTCCTTTCCCCTCCAACTTCCATACACTTAGCAGTTAATTACTCCTCTACTAAACTGTAAACAGCAGAAAAATTTCAAGGCAATTTTCCCCACCCCCAGCTCCTCCGAGGCCCACCCTGAAAGAAGCAGCAAAAACCTGTGCTTGTTTTAGTTGGTACCACACCTACAGCACGGGGCTCCACCCTGGAGGGAATTCCCACGCTCGGTAATTGCACCGCAGCAGTACGGCCAAACATTCAACAATCCCAGGACCGAACTTGATTGCAGATCGTGTAAATAAAGTAGAAATCTTCACGGATGTGCACGGCCTCTTCAGAGTCCTTCCCCCCTCTGAAGTTTTTCTCTGCTAGTGCCTTTGAATCTCCTGCAGCTGAGCCAAACCGTATCTGCTCAGCGCAGAGAGGTATCGTGGCCTTTGCAGCTGGGGCAGTGCGGGTTTTCTGCTTTTCCTTTTCCTTTTTTTTTTTTCTTTTCTTTTTTTTTTTTTTTACAAACAGTGAATAATGGGTTTTCATCTGCTAGGACCAGAGCAGTCTGGTCTATGCTCTTATCTCTTATGGTCAGATGGGCAGTGACATCTTTCCACCTAGGGGCTGTAGGTCAAACCTAATTGTGTTTGAAATACTACGATGCAGATAACGGCTTCACAGCAAAATTCCCTGCTGAGTTAGCTCCTGCAGCTGAGTGCTTACATTGGGGGTTGGCCTCTTCAACAAGCTTTGTAAAAAGGCCTGCTAGGACTAAATTAAAAGACAAATTAGAGTCAGAGGGTGTGAGCGGCAAAGTGTTGCAGGCTGCGTGGGGATGGTACAGCTTATCTGTGCCCAGGCACGTACGCACCCCAGCCCGCGCTCGCTGCTGTGCCGTGGAGCACGACACGCTCCCACCGCCCCGCCAGGACGGGAGGGCACTCAACAATCCCAGCTGTCCTGCGGTGTGGCGGGATGGGAGATGCTGGGAAACGCTGGTGGGTGCGATGCTCACTGCTGGGGAGCAGCTGCAGGGTGTGGGTGCGGAGGGAGCCCATGGGTCAGCCCCACCTCCCCCCGGGTCACACGTCCGTCCTAGCCCTGCCACCAGTGTTTTGTACTGTCAGCAGGTCCACGAGTAAACGAGGCAGGAGGTCGTTTGCGCGCTTTGTGTGCCTCTCGCAGCTTACAGTGTCCTGCCTGGTTTGCGTGGGCCTGCCAGGTGATTGCTGTGGGCTGCCTGGGGTGGGGAAACCATCCACAAATGGGATCTGAGTTACTGGCTCAGCAAGGAGAAGTAAGGTCCCAAAAACCCCTCCTGGTTTCCCTGTTCCCAGACTTCTCCTCCATTCAAAAGTACCGTGTATAAAGACAGTGTCGCAGTCCGGGAAACCCCTGTCTTGCACAGTTTCCTTCCTCTTTTCTTCTTCCTAAAACGCAGTGGCTTTGTCATTACACAACCACCCAGTGTCCCCCGAGCAAGGAAAGGAGCGAGCACGCCAGCATCCCAGCCAGCGCGAGCGCTGGGTGCTGCTCCATTCATGACAGTCTCTGCAGACTCATCTCCCCCAGAGACCCTTCTGGGAGGAGGAGGAGGGAGGGATCCTCCTTTTACCCTCAACCATTTTCTCAGAATAGACAGTGCCTGTGGGCACACGCAGCTTTTAAAAACCACAAACTTTCTATCTTTTTTTGGCCAAAATGCTCCTGATTTTAAGCAGATAAGGAGCAAGGGAAAACAGACTCGGCGTGCAAATGGAGGAGAAGAGGTCCTGTACAACTAGCACTAACAGAGGTTTTAACTTTAGTAGAAATATATTTTTAACAAAGAAGAAAACCCCTTCAACTCCGTCAAGCCTGGTTAGTCAGCAACAGAGTCTGGAGACCTGGGGGCTATTAACAGATCAGACCGCAAGCCTTAATTCTCCCCACCCACCATCAGCAGGACAGGGACCAGGCATTACCACTGAGTGTGTGAAACAGTTCACCCTGGTGAAGTGCTTTTGCTCCTCCTCTTCTGGAGGCCAGGGATTATTTACTGGCTGCTGAAGGGAAGCTGGTTTAGCCACAGTGCTGATTACCTTCCTCTAGAAATCCCCCTAAGGAGAAGCTGAGTAAGCTGAACCAGTGGATGCTGAGGCCAGAGCAATGCTTTCCTCCTAAAGCAGCTGCAGCCACATACGAACAAGCAGAAGAAAAAAAAAAGAAAAAAAAGACAAACAACCAAACAAAAAACCCATGGAAAAACGGAAGGGGGGGAAAATGTGCACAGGGAGATGTTCTGTCACCATGTAGGTCTCTTGCTGTGTTCAGCTGCAAGGCAAAGCTGGCTGAAAAAATGGGAGGAATGTGCCTTTTTTTGACGTAAGGGCTGTGGCGCGATCATCCTGCAGTTCCTGTGGGCTTGGTTTTCATCCTTTTTTCATAACTCACCAATCTGACTTTTCGATGTGTGTGTTTTCCACCCCGGGTCCTGCAGGCTTGCTGGAAACATCCTCAAGCGTTTCCTCCTCTGGGCAAACGATCAGCAGGAGTGGGGGAGACCCCAAGTGACGCTTGGATTCAGGGAAGGTATCTCAACTTGTGGACCAAAACTTCTGCTTCTGCAGTGTTTCAGAGCAGCAGTGTGCTACAGGGAGGTTAAATGGGGGTGTGTAAATGGGACTAGGATGGGGAATACATTGGGGAATACAACGGACTGCCACTGACCTTCTGGTCAGCGTGTGGCCCTCTGAGTCTGTACGCTTGGTGGAAATCAGGCTCTGACAGTGTCTTCCACTTGAATCACTATGAAAGCGGGTGAGAAGAATCCTAGGAAAATGGGTATTAATCAGAAAATGGCATAAGGCACCTTATGTGCTTTATTGTGCTGTGCTGGATTTTTCCTCCCACCTGCCTGGGGACACCTCAGTGCGGGGAGCCACGGGAGCATCCCCGCCATGGCTGGGTGGCTTGGTCCCGGCTTGGACCCAAGGGTGGCGGAGGACACTGCCTGCCTGCGTTAGGGAAGTAAGAAGTGCTTTAATAAGACCTGTCAGGTGTGCGCCGTGTTTGCTTTGGTCTGGGTGATTCCCCAGAAAACCACAGTCCAGGCCAAACGGGTGGCTTGGCGCTGGCACAGCTCCACAGCCTTCCATGGGAGCCGTAACAGAAGCCTTTCTTTTTGCTTCTGCGGCCGCCAGGCACCCCTAAAGGAAGAAAAGAACGTGAGGACAGAAAGATGATCCCACTGGCTGCTTCTGAGCCCACCAGAAAGCCCTGCCATCTCCCCAGCATGTCCCGTCAGGGACTCTCCCTGGGGGGCATGGAAAAGCATCTTCCTTCCAAATCTGAGAACAAAAGTTAGTCTTTGCAAGTTACCACAGGAAACACTCTGCTTTCTGAGCAAAAACACTAAAAAAAGCATCTGTGCGGCACACCCATTTGCACTGAAATCCAGTACATCCAGCTAGAAATTGCGTCGGCTTGATCCAGGGGTAATTTTGCTTTGAGGATAGTGATTTCAGGCAATGTCTTCATCTGTATCTCTCTGCCCTGATCTGCCTCAGCTGCCTGACAATTGCCTTCCCCCATCGCTCAGAGTTTCTGCCAGTTTCTGTGTTTCTGCCCCCAACCCTGGCCCTTGCTGAGAAGTTTTCTTGGGCTCTCACAGATGTTGTGGGTAACGTCATATAGTTACCCTCCTAGCCAGGGTTTGTCTGGCTGCCCCAAGGCAATTCCACACTGGCATCTGCTTCTTGCTCCTCCAAAGGCACATCCTCTCCTGCTTCAGGGTTTGGATCTTTCCTTTTGCAGTTCTCTTCTGCAGTGCCTGGGCTCAGTGCAGCATGTCATCAGTTACGGTGGCTTCAAGGCAAATCTACCCTGCAGCTCTCTGCCTTCTAAGGAAATGGAGGAAAGAAGGGCACTGACAGCTCAGCTACAACACAAAGCATCCATGAAGCAGAGAAGATCGACCAGCTCAAACATGTGCCTTGCTGGCTTAGCTAATTAGGGTGGAAGTGGCAAAACCCTCCTTGATGAGCAGCAGCAGGTCATGAGAGCTGAGTCACCAAGACACCTATCAGTCAGCAGGTGATTTGGGAAATGTCAGCCATCTCTCAGAGGACCCACCCATGTGGTGGCACGTGCTGCTCACATTGCAGATGTTCAAAGAGATCAGATGTAAACTGAGCATGTTACTGAGGCGATGGAGGGTGGCCGTCACACCATGACTAACACAAGAAGCTAAGGGAGTCCTGCATATAGCACAGATAGATACTTTTACTTTCAGCACTGGTTTTGTTTATGCAGCCTGGGTGTAGGCAGGAACCCCACCAAAACAAGTTTGCAAAAGGAACGTTTCATTTGTGGAAGGAACCTGGAATTTCCCAAGGTGAGAGCAGAGGGTTTAACTGATCGTGTCTCCATCAAGCAGCTGGCATCCTTTCCAGCGCCCCACCTCTGCCTCCCTGGGGGCTGAGAAGGGCTCTGGCTCCTCTGGCTGATGGCCAGCGCTGGAGCTCAGGGCCCGTCTACCTGGTGCCAGGCCTGTTTTCAAGGCGAGCCCTCATACGTGAGCAGAGGCGGCACCTGTGTACCGGGACAGCCGTGCCTCTCGTCTCCTCTCCGCCCCGACGCACAGTGGCCTGGGTGGCTGCAGGGCCTGGAGACTGATGCTGCCAGTCGCCATTTTCTCAATTTCAATACGGCAGACACTTGGTCATGCAAGTTGCCATTTTGCCTGGCAGTTTCTCATGGCAGCCCCATTTGCCAGCATGTCTGACAACCATGTCCCTGGTGTCCTCCTGGCCTTGGCTGCTCCCTTGAGGGGAGCCCTCTCCTACCTCCGACCTGCTTTGTGCTCCCAGGCGTTTGCAGGCAGTCCTACAGGCCTCTCCTGCTCATTCCCATGATAAGCCTTCAGGGCCCTCTCTGTCTTTTTATACAGAAAGTGAACAAACATCACCTCTCCATTCCTCTGGGCTCAGTAAAAGCCTCTTTGCCTGCTGCTAGAAAGGGCTGCAGCTGCTGCCCACCCTGGTAATTTGGTGGATTTCTAGGAGGGGTTTCTTGCATGCATTGGGCCACAAGGACTTTTCTTCCTCCAGACCCAGCTCTGGAAAAGGTTTTCAGTCTCCCTGCTCTCACCTACCCCTCCCACTGGAGGTTGCTCCCCCTCAGATGGCTGGTGGAGTAATTAGAGTGCAGCTCCCTGTGTTTGCTTTGGGCAAAATTGTATAGGTTAATTTAAACTCGTCTAAGCCACCCTGGCTGGTTCTGTCTGAACTGAACTAGGGGAAAGCTCATGCAATCCTCTCTGCCA
Organism: Nipponia nippon; assembly: GCF_047370975.1. Taxonomy (NCBI): domain Eukaryota; kingdom Metazoa; phylum Chordata; class Aves; order Pelecaniformes; family Threskiornithidae; genus Nipponia; species Nipponia nippon. Next base: position 3,590,920 of record NW_028262302.1, read on the forward strand.
ACTGCAGTGCGAGTACTGCCGTGGCCGGGCAGACCTGGGTCGTCAGCTCTTCCACCAGCACAGCCGGGGCCAAAGCAAGCCCTGTCCTGGCGGTGTGCTTCTCCACGAGGGACCGAAAACAGCAAACCAGCCATGTGCTAAACAGAGCCACTAGTCAGCTGGAAACACTGAGCACAGGGTCTGCCTGAAGATCTGCCTGTCTTAACACCCAGGCTCTCGACCCAGCTGGGGCTCTTTCACAGCCTTTCCCTTTTGCTCCTGAAATATGCCAAAGGTAACAGGCTCCCAGGTGAACATAATAAACTTCCAGCCAGAGCACCCACCCAAGAAATGGGTTTCTTGCCCCTCTGTCTGAGGACAGCCAGGCACATGTCCATGGAATATGAGTCCCGGCCCCGGGCAGGAGAGAGAGCGAGAAGAAGGGACACGCTGTCTTCTCTCCTTCCCTAATGCCAGGGATTCAGGGCAGTGGCATAAGGTCAGGAGCAGACTGTGCAAGATAGGGCCAACTGTGGGATTAGGTTGCTCCGCTGGGAGGGAGGGAAGATCTAGCAGTCCTTCCTCCCAGGAGGTTGCATGCGATGTCCATCGAAGAGCCCGTGGGTGAGGCACCCACCCATGCTGCTCAGGGACTTCCAAGGCAAGCAGAGAGAAGTCCCTAGTGAGTTGTACACGCTGCAGGAGGTAGGGAGCTGCTGCGCACAGGCTTTCCAGATGGTGGGTTTGGATATAGGCTTTCACAGCCTACCAGCATCCTGATTTAGGGTCTTAAATCTCTTCTGGGATCCATGCCCAAGTGCTGACTTCCGCTGTGCTACTGGAGAACAAGTAGTTTTTCCTGAAGCTGGGATGTAATAGCTGCTGTATTTCTGTGGCACTTCAGAATGACACTTCTGTAGGCGCTGCAGCATCAGCTCCAGCTGGGATTGGATTGTACTGCTCTTAATTCTCCTGCAGCTGGGTAGTTAAGATAGTCACCAGCGTGGGCAGAAGCATCTCCCTGCATCAGTCTGCACTACTAATTGCCTAGCAGCCCAAGGATGGCAAGGTTATACCCCGGCATTTCCAGCATGAACTTCAGCTAGGTCATGGCTGAAGACAACACATGGGACTGGAAAGACCTCTAGGTTGGCAATTGCAGTGACCTTATTAAGTGTCAAACTCGGCCTGTTGCTCAATGAGCTGTTTTCTTCATGTGACCCAGTGTCCCTGACACAGCTTGAAATAGCCTGGCTAGCAAATAAATTGCACCACGGCAAGCAATGTGAGCAGCTCCCTCAGTGGCTCCTCATGCGCCCAAGGCTGATCATCCCCGGCATAAATTACGGGTTTGCTCAGCTCTGAGGACAAGGCCTCTGTTTTGCCGTAGAAGTGTAAGAAAACATGAGCTCAGATTGCCCCAAGCACAGCTTTGATTCTCACGTTGCGCAAGCACTCAGCAAGCACGTGCGGCTACTGCAGCGCCAGCCAGAGCGACATGCTGGGGCCGATGGAGAAGAGCGACCTTGGAAGCTGTCACGATGTCCCGGATGCTGGGGGCTTCCCTGCTCATGTAACTTCTGGCACCACCTTCCTGCAGAGTTGTCTCTGGTGGCCAATAGAGGTTGTCAAAAAGCTTTTCCTGTGGCAAAGCTTCTAGGAATGGACTTGTTTATCCCCTTCAAGTTGCTAAATCTAATCAAACAAAACACAAGAGTTCAGTGAGCTGGTAGACCTACTCTGCACAGGACCTTGCGTGACCAGGGTGCTGGCTGTCAGAAGCCAGGACTGGCCATGGCTGGCAGCTCCAGGGTGGGAGAAAGAGGGAGAGCATTGGGATCAAAACAGCAAAAGCAAACCCTGGAACCTGTGTCTCCTTGTAGGTAGCTCTGCAACCTGGGTGGGTGCCTGTCTCCGAGCACTGGCATTACTATGTGGCTGGAGTGTGACCCTGCAGGCATCCCGCTGAGAGCTGGAACTCAGTTGATGGCCCGTGGTTTAGGGAGATGACTTTATTCAGGTGATAGAAAGGTTTGGGGGCAGGGGGATTCCCATCTTTACATGTCGTTTGAGTTTGGATGGCTGCAAACTCGTGGCAACAAAGCAAGCAAGCTGTACCAAAATTGATTACAAGCTACTCAATATGTGCAGCCCTGGCTGCTGAGCAATGGCAAATTTCTGTCCAGACCAGGGCTCAGACCAGACAGGAATGCCAACAGCCTGTCGGCATGTGTGTGTAGGCACGTGGAAAGGGCCAGCGGGGCAATGCACAGCTCCATCCTTGCCAAGCGATCTGCAGGGGAGGATTCCTCTGACCTTTTCCCTGGAGGAGATCCGCCAAGCACAGACCATTCACCCTGTGTCTGCAGCCTCCCTGGACATGCTCACTTTTCACCCTTGGAAATTTTGTCTGTGCTGAAGCTGAGGAGTTTGGCTGGCTGACATGAGCAACCCCGGCAGAAGAGCAGCTGTGACCAGTCACCCGAGTGTTTGGAAATCCTGGACTCTCGATTGCACAAGTGCAGCTGAAGTGCCCTGGCTGTACTGCGCAGATCGTCCCCTTGTCTGCTGGAGATCCCACACGTGCAACCTGCCGAGCTCACCGCATGCACGCAGCTTCTCTCAGCACAAGTGCCTTTATTTCAGGCCAGGAAACCCCAAACAGAAATAGGGCAACCCCTGCCTATTCAAGCAGCTTGCTGGGATTTCTCCGTAGCAATGCACTGGGGTTTTTTTGCAGCAAACCATTACCCAGCCTGCTTGCAATGAGTTGCGTGCTTTTCCTTGCCGCAGAGCCCAAGCCCACTGCTTGGACCTGGCCCTTTCGGGCAGCTTGCAGAGGCAGGCACCGCAGTGTGCCTGGCTGCTGGCTACAGACGCAAGGGCTGCAGCTCCTGGTTGCTTTGGCAGGGAGCCATGGCTGATGTGCTGGGCTGCCCGCCCCAGAAGAGCTTAGCGTTTAGTCGGGCAGGAGCAGGCTGAAGCAGTGGAGGGAGTGCTAGCGTGGAGTTCAGCTCCCGGCTCTTTAGCTGAGTGTTACCTAAGCCTTGCTCAAAGCATGTCTAGATAAAAAATGCTGGATTCTTCTAGCAAGATATCTATTCCTCTCCTGAGGGGCTGCACCCATGGGGAGTTGTGGTTATGCATTTTCCAGGAGAAGAGAGCGGGGGCAAAATATTGTCGCTGTTTCTTCCCGTCCTCTCTCCTTCTCTGCAGGGAGGGTTTCTGCTACCCAGTAGTAGAGTGCCTCGGAGCAAGCCTTGCTTGGTTATCCCACTACGGGAAAGGGACAGTCTGCAGAGCCTCGTGCTATCCCAGGGTGTGCTCCTTTCTGCGTGCCTCAGATCAGGGGGACGAAAGGAGAGGACACAGGGGCCATGGAAAGCACTTTCCACAGCACAGCTCTGCCATGACCTCTGATCCTGATTCACGTCCTTCTCCCCGCCATGCTGGCCAGCCTGAGGCTGGAGGTGCACTTCTGGCCTTGGCATTCCCCTTTGCTTGTGTAGGCGGCTCCTTGCTCCGTGTCCTGGGCACCAGAGGTGCCCAGTGGACTCCAGCAAGCAGGCAGGCTTGTGAAAGTGAGGCCATGTAATGCCTATCATTGCCACACTTACACCTTTCCAAGGAGCTGGTCTTTTATCTCCCAGCACCACATCCCGCTGCCCTTATGCATCTGTATAAAGAAAAGTCCTCTGGACTGAGAGAGACTCCAGCAAGTAAGAGGAACTGGCTTGTTTGGAAAATATCCTGCAATTCCCTCTGCCACCCGGTCCTGGAAAACAGCTCTGTGTGGCTCTGCACTTGCTGAGATGTGGTAAACAAATATCCAAGGAGTAGCTTGAAAGAGATCCGGGCTTTTTCAGTAGATACAGCTAAGTGCAGGGAAGGAGCACGCAGCAGGGACCCGAGATAGGAAGGAAACAGAAAGACCTGTCACTACTTTACGTATTTTACTTTCAGAGCAGCAGTCGTCTTCTCCATTTCCCTTAAAAGAAAGAAAAGGCAAAGATGATTCATGTCCCATTCCCTGGCTCAGCCTTGAAGCAGCGTTAGTGTGACTAAGGTCCTCGCTGCATCATTTCTTTCTCCATCTGATGCTGAGAAGGTGGTAGCACAGCAGGCTGTGATTAAGTGGAATTTCTCAATGTTGAAAGACGTTTGAGAATGGTCCCGGTGATTAATAAAATTACTTGAGGGGCCATAGGAAAATCTGATCCTGTAAATCTTTTTCTGAAGAGCGTGAACCTTCTGAAAGTCATGTGTGAAAGCTTATAGAACAGCATTTGCATAAAGTGCTCTGCCAGCAGGGCTAAGCAGAGGTGAAACCTGCTGGCATGGCAGGGCCCCGACCCAGCAAGAAATCCTCCTGAATTTCCACATAGCTCTGGTTACTGGAGTCCACAGCCTTTTACCTTACCTTATTGCACATCACTGACAGAAGTCTGCTAATTTAGTAGAGCCTAAAGCACCTAAGCGAGGCCCGGTGCGCAGGGCACAGCCCAAATCCTGGCTGTCCCAGCAGATATTGAAGTGGGTATGTTTGCAGCTGGAAGCCGCAGCTCCTTTAACACTGTAGGTGCTGGTTTTACCAGTTCCTATTCCTTGTGGCTCCACAGAGGAGGGGACTGGTAGCACATACTCTCCAGGCAGCTCCGCAAACACCTATTTAAAAGCAGTCCCTGCCCGAGGGAGCTCACAGCCCAAAGCCAGGGCAGAGGTGCTGCGGGCCACAAGCCCGCTGCGGGCTGTGACTCCATGTCCTACGGCAGCACTTTGCGCCTGCTGGTTTGCAGTGCCCTAAGGTGTGCATGCAGCCTGCCCGGGCGAGGAGCAGCCGGGCTGCACGGGGTGGCGGTGGCTTTGCCCCAGTCACACACATGGCGAGCAGCAGAGACGGAGCCAGCCCTGGCCATGCCAGCCCCTGCCGCCCGTTGTTACCAGAAGGTACTTTTAAGGAGAGGTGATGTTTTACTTTCTCGTTGTCCTAGGTGTTTTTAAGGAGCAGGCTGAGCCCTCCTATGCTGCAGCATAAACCACCGACTATCTGTACCCCAGTTTTCCCCACTGGGGATGTACAGCATTTGTACTACAAATATTTTGAGAGGCTAGTACCACATTCGGTCAGGCTCACTAGTGTTATTGCAATTCCTAACTTAAATTGCTGGCTGTTTGCTAGCAAAAACATTTCCTTCCCTCTCCCTCATTCCTTTGGTATTGATCAGCCTGTTCTGGCTTCTCGCAGAGGTTTTCTCCTGGGACATCTGCAGCCCGAGTTGGCAGATGCTGGAAGCACACAGCTCTCGCGGAGGCCCCTCCTGGGGACTCTCAAAACCAGCCAGCAGCGTATCTGACATTGCACATGACATCTGTGAGGTGCTGTGCAGGGACAGAGGGCCCAACAGGTTGCCAGTTATCAAAAGGGAGATGCTCTGGGTTTATGCAGGAGCAAGTTCATTAGGTGTATGATTACAGTTGTGCAAGTAATAATTTAGCAGCAGTAGTCAGCAGTAAGAGGGAGAAAGACACAAATGTAGCTGCTGCACTACATCTGAGAAGAATCGTCCTATCTGCAGCTTGACGCAGCTCATGCCACATACACGCAAGTCAAATCGTTTCCTCTTTCTTCTCCATTTCTCGTAATGCCAAAGGCAGCCATGCGTGTCGAGCTCTCACTTTTAAGAGATCTTCAGTACATATTTTGATCATGTCTGAGTAGGAGCCAAAAAAAAAACCCAGTTGATGTTGATGGGATAAAGGGACTTACTTCCCAGGCAGGAGAGCAGTCAGTCATTGCAGCAAGATCCATGTCAATCACAAGTCACAACCATGCAGCTCCCTTATCCCTGTGCTCAGGGACCGCAGAGCTGAGCAGGTTCCCTGCTGAGGCCTTGATGTCTTGCAGATATTTGCATTTACCATCACTGCCTCTTTTTCTCACCACCGCTTCATAAAAAAAGGTAAAATGAAATCCCATGCAAAGCAGCTCAGTCACTCAGAGCCAGCTTGCACTTTCCTTTCTGAAGAGCTCCTGGAGGCTCAGTTCAGAGGTGGTGAGCTCCTGCTCGCTTCAGTGCAGGTTGAAAGCACACAGTACCTCTCTGCTTTAACCCTTTAAAAGGTGACATTTGCAATGCTTGCTCTCATTTTAAAGCTTGCTTTCTTCTGATTGTTATGACTGTTTACATCCACTTTTGGAGCGTTATGCCCTGAACTCTGGATTTCCACACACTGGTGGCAGACCGATGAGGTTAAGTGTGCTCTGCACGCTTCGCTGATCTCACACATCTCATCTTTGACTTCCTCCTGTGGTTTGCTGAAGCAGGTCCCCGACAGCTAACGGGATAGGGCTTGGGGGCCAGGCGCTGGAGTGCTGCAGGGACAGGGACGCCTCCTGCTCTGACTGCAGGCTCTGCTGTCAAGACCACTTGTGCCCAGTGGCCGGCCCCAGACGGGGACCGAGCTGCCACCAGGAGCAAACAGCGACTGTTTTGCATGTGTCACAGCACTGCTCTTCAGCCTAACTGATGATGAAAAGTCATAGAGAAGTCTGCCCTATCATTAGGGCACACTTGCCTTTTAATTCATCATTAAAAGCCCCCTTTGAGATGGGGCCTAGCAGTGCTGCATTCTTCTTCACCTCTGCGCTGGGCCAGGGTCATATCCAGCCTGCGACAAAAGCTCTCGTTCCCCTGTGGTTACAGCGGGCAGACATCGGGGAAGGGACACCGAGGGCCAGGATCACTTGTGCCGTGCCAGCACCCTGCGCAGCAGCAGCATCTTCACCCCACGCAGCATTCACCTGTGCACCCCAGCTCAGGCGGGAGGCTTGCCACTGCCTAAAGGGAGGCTGCTCCCAAATGATTTCTTTGCTAGCCTCAGAGACAGGACTCAGATGATCTGGGGATTGGAGATGAAGATGATTTTTCATGTGCCATTAAGCAAAATGATTAATAAGGCTACACGGAGCTGTCTTTATCCTGTGCTTACAAGGAATATGTAATTTCTATTGACAGCATTCAAGGGCTTAGCTGTAAACTCAGTGAAGCGGAATGGCTGCAGAGATGATAACATTTTTCTTATGGTGATGTTGAGAAGCCATGTGCGGTGGCATTTCATGACGAACGTGCTTACAACACAAGGGACTTGCCTCCAGGAAGAGGACACACCGAGCTGCGTTTGCTTTATTACTGAATGAAAGCATCAGCATGGGAAATACCTAACACTCCCTGGGTCATGTGCATTGGCTTCACGCCTTGGGTTGAATCAGTCTTCAGACATGGTCTAAGTTATGGGCAAAATGCCTGGCAGCAGGACAGTGGTTGGTGTCAGAATCAGCATCAGTTTACGTGCCAGAAGCTGTACACTTGCCACGAGTTGGTTTGCAGCCCCAAAACTTCCAGCACAAGAGTGCCCTCAGGATCAATTTTGAAAATATCACCTCCCGTGAGCTGAGTTTTCTTCTTGGTATATTTAGAGCAGCCAAAAGATGGAGTGAATGGGTAGAGGGAATAGGATGTACGTGTGTGAGAGGGTTGGATGCTGTGAAGGTGAGAGGCAGCCAAGCAGACCTGATGGAAGGCTACTAGCTGTAAGGCTAACTGAAGACTTGACCCTACACAAGCAAGAGGAGTTTAATAGCTATTATACAGATGGCAATTGGATGCAAATTTGGGGGTTGGCTTTTCAGAGATGACATGGTAAGCCCCAGGTCGGAGGTATGCCCAGTTCACATGACTCAGGGGAAGAGTAGGAGAGGAAATTCTGCGATGTCGCAACCGCAAAAGCTTAGGAGAAAAATTTTTTTCAGGTGAGTGAGAAAACAAACACCTGAAGTTTCCAATGAGTAAGAAAAAAATGAAATAAATTCTTGTTTACTGAGTCTACAGAAGTAACCTGTTTCAGTTGGGAAGTTCTCAATATGATTTTAATCATATGATTTTTTTAAACAATGCATTGTTTCTAAGTGAAACAAAGCAGAGCAAAACATTTCCTTTGCAAAATGGAAACAATGAGCTATTTTGAATTATTCCACTTGTTCTTAAATTCGAAGCAGAAAATTTGGAGATATTGGCACTCATTCCCAGGATGCTGCAGTGAGGCTGGGCTCACACCTTCTGCACACAGAAGCCTTTGTGAGAAGTGTCTGTGGTCCTACTTGTGGCACGGAGCTGCCATGTGCTTTCCTGGATGCTCTTCTCTAATGTTGTGCAGTGCATGGATGCATCTCGGTCCTCTTGTCTTCTGCCCCTCAGCACGGCTGTTTTTAGGAAGAGGCTTCCCAGAGCGCCATGCCTAGGCAGGCTTGGTCTTGCTGCCGTGTACCTGGAACTGCTCATGGAAGGAAGCCAACTGCCAAGTAACCTGCGCGGTTTCCCTTTCCCGCTTTGCCTGGACTTCTCTGAAAAGGGAAATGAAGAGTGATCAGTTCCTTACTGCACAAGTCCCTCAGATAACAGGAGTGGCTCACAGAGGGAAGCGGGTGATCAGATCACCTTGGGGGTCAGCTGCATGGAGCAGGGAAACTGGCTTTGCGTGCCATCACCCAGGGGCAGAAGGCAATCCTGGGCAGAAGTCCCAGCCTTTCCTGGACCTGCTCACCTCCCTTCCCCTGGACAGAACCAGAGGGAAGGATGCCGTGGGAAAAGCTTCAGCATTTCTTGTGAAAAGTGCTACCGCTGGGCTGTGAAGGGGACAAGACCACCTCAGCAGGGGACCTGCTGGACCCATGTCTGCTGCCGGTGGTGTCCCACCTAGCTTTCGCTCCCCAGTGGCACCGCTGCAATTTTCTCCTCTGCCTTCTTGCCATTTCACAGTCGTTGAACATGCCCTCGTGCTGTTTGATCGCCTGTTTAAACCCGGCTGACTGCAGGCCAAGCCTGCCAGCCTCCCACACTGCTGCCAGCTAACCCAGGTTCCCTCTATTTCAGTTTGCACAGGTTTGAGCTCTGTCCTGCGAGAGCAATTGTCAAGGCAGGAGACGTGGCAGTTTGCAAGCTTTCCCTTGCCGCGGTGGGGTAGTCCAGCAGCTCGGCACGACGCCTTTCAGCCTGCTGCTGCTGCCGGTCAGGGCTGCAAGGACGGGAGCATGGAGAGGTCTGTGGCGGATGGACAGACAGATGATGTGGGATGTTTTACTACAGCTCAGGAAATTTCATAGGCTGTTTGAGAGGAGGTGGAGGTCAGGTGTGCTCAGGGGTGAATGGGTGGTATGAGTCCCCCTCCTCAGGAGGGTTTTCCCCTGGCTGCGCTCGGCACAGCCCAGGAGAAGGAGGCTGCATGCAGTTTGGGAGAAGGCTTGTTTGTTTGCTGGGGCAAAACGTCTCAGAGAAGCTGCTGCTAGGAGTCAAATTTAAGTTTTTAAATGAAATCCAGAAATGTCAGTCTTGATGCATGCCGGAATGGAAACCCATCCACTTAGAAAAAACTGAAAGAAGAGGGTGGTTTCGTTCTGTGTGCTGCACAGGCCAGGCAGCCATCCGTACCGACCCTCAGTCCTCAGCTCAGCAAGCATGCAGAGCTTTGACTGAGACATGGCGTGTCCTTTTCCCACGCAGAGAGGAAAAACGCAACGCGGGTCCTCCCACGCTGTGTGAGCAAACACCATGGGCTCTCGTTTAACACTGGCCGGTGCTCCTCCGGGTGGGCTGCGTCTTGCTCGAGCCCTGGGCACTCCCCAGTGCAAACAAGGAGCATTGCTGAAGTGGAGCAGCAGTGCTCACACAGATCTTCTGTACGGCCTTGGGAAACTCCCTCCTCCAAGCTACTGAAATCCAGGGGTAATAATTAACTGAGTTAAGTGTTGAACTCTACTTGTAGCCGTGTGCTCTTCATGGGTGCATGCATGTTAAAAATATTTGCATTTTAAGGCTCTTTCTTGCAGCGCTTTGCACACGTTTGCTCGTATTTTGCTTTCATCTGGAGGGATGAAGAGCTTCCCTTGAAAGATGCGCAGGAAAATGAATCTGAATTAGCTAGAACTGGGAATGGGAAAAGGATTTAAATTAAAGGGGTGCAGGCCTGTTTCTTCAGAGCAGGGAAGCCCCTGGGGCTGGCGGTGGGCAGGCAGGAGGCTGCACTCCCGCTGCTGGAGAGGCAATGGAGCCTGGTGCCGCGGCTCATGGCTGCTGTAAAGGGGTAAAGCTGCAGAAAGGAGTGAGCGGGGAAAACCCCAGCTCTCTTCCGACAGGGACTGGAAAGTCCTGTTTGGAAAATTGGACAAGGAGACAGTCCTGGGAAAATCTGAGCACTTGAACAAAGGGGTGTTGGGGGGAGTTTCTGTTTCAATCCCTCTGGACTTTGTCTTCTTACATTATGGCCTGATAAATGTGTTGGCTTTTAAAGGGAGCCTTTTGGCCCTGATGTTAATGCTTCAGAGAGCTGTCTGAGGGACGGGGAGGCAAGAGATGCCAGAGCTGTGACAGGCGCTTGCTGGAGACAGGGTCGGGCTGTCCTGAGCAGCCGCCCTGGCGGCGTGTGCCGTCCCGGCTGGCAGGAGGGGATGGGACTTTCCCGCTCCCTCACCCCATGGGATCCTGCACAGCTCTTGCTGCCCAGGAAAGCACCAGTTAGGACTGGTGCCCCTCATGATGTCCAAACCCATCGGCGGGCAGGCTAGCAAGCAGCTCCTGTGGCTGCTTGTCCCACCTCTCTCTGTGCTGAGGGAGATGAGACACCCACACCTATGCGTCTAACAGCCCGCACAGCCCAAGCTGTGCAAGAGGAGCACACTGCACCATAACCCGAGAGCAGCAGAGCAAGCAGGCGGGGAGGGCGGTGAAAGGTTTTTGCTCTTGGCTGCAAAGGTCAGGCTGGCGCTGGAGCCAGTGCAAGGACGCAGCCTCCCCGCACACGTCCCTAGGTGCACGGTTGCCTTTTGCCCTTGCTTTTATGCTTTCCAAAGCTGCAGTGGACTCAAGAGAAGGATTCCCAGTTTACTGTGGGACAACCAGGACCTGGGCTCTGCTCTCCACCATTGCCATCCCATTGCATTTTGTCTGTCACCCCCGTAAGGTCCTTGAGAAGTCCAGGGCCAATGCTGAGCGAGGTGAAAGGCAGGAGAGCAGGGACTCAAGGTGGCCCCTGGGTTGTCGTTGGGGCGAGGGAGGCCTGCAGGGAGCTGGAGTGTGAGGAGGAAGAGGAGGGTGTGGGAGGAAATGCGGATTTCAGTTCTTTGTGCACAATATAAGGAAGTATGGGAATATCCCTGCAGGATTATCAAAGAGATTTACAAGAATGAGCAGCGGGGAAAGGTTAGAAACAAAAATGCAGCCTCATGCTGTGCAATGTCATGATGGGTAAATGAGCTCATGGTGAGCTGGCGTTGCAGGAGAAGGGAGAGGAGGGACCTGTGGAAAGGTGATCACCCTGGAAGGGAGAAAAGAGCAGGCAGAGGCAGATATGGGTAGCAAGAGCGGAGGACACAGGCGTGGCAGGAGGAAAGGAAGGAGGCTAATGGAGAGAGGGTCAGAGTCAGGAAACTAAAACTGAACTTCACAGGACCATGATCTGCAGCAGCATGGCTGCTTTTGAAGCTTGCTGAGCCACCCAGGGTAGGTGGCGAAGGTGCTGGGAGGGAATTTTGAACCCTGGGCTAGCACAGGGAAGCACTGGCAGGAGCTGAGGCGAGGAGGCAGATGAGCAAGAACAAGCTGGCATGCTCTGCTAATAGCAGCCGTGGTGGCTGAATAAGGAAAAAGCGATGCTGGCAGAATAAATGCGTAAGGAGTTCTTGCGCTGAGTCCTACAAATGGGACTGTGCAACATATCTGCTAGAGTGCCAAGAAGGTAGCACGAAGGCAGGTTATCACCAAACCCACTCTCAGAAGATCTTTCTAAAGGCATAAGCATGGAAAAGCCAGAGACAGGGTGGACATGCAGCAGTTAAGGGCACGTGTTTGAAACTGGGGGTACGGCGGGTGCCCTACAGTGGACAATCTCGTTGTTGTATCAAGTGAACAGGCAAAGCTCTGCACTGAATAGCCCCATGTTAGCAATGCACAGATGCACAACATGCCCCAACCTATTTTGCTAATGAGCACATATTCTCACATTAATCTCCGTCCTACTTGCTTTACTTGCGGTTCCTCCACATAGAATACTTGGTTACTTTCGCACAACTGGTGGAGGCAAACAGTAGCATAACCAGCATGCGGTACCTGGGCAATGATTTGTTTAGCTGCAAAACTTCCTTGTACACTAAAGCATTTGCTCAACTGATTAAGTCATTATATAATTCTTGCAAGATTATAGCAGCACCTTCCTAAGATACTGTGTGTATAAATGTTGCAATGGGCAGCAGAGAACGTACCACTGCCTCCGAAACTACTTGGCCAACCTGGTACTACTGATAACTGCACTTTCCTCCCTCTTTCTGGCCTTTGAATAAAAAGTATTTGCATTCAGATGGTATCTATTTACATATTTGCATACCAGTCCAGCCGTACCCGAGCCCTTCCAGAACACTGATATCTATAGCTGGTGAATGCCTCCGCCTGGACAGCATTTCCAGCTCCAGTTCTGCAAGGGGGAAACTGAAGCATAGCTAGTGAGAGGAATATTGCCTTTTCTATTTCCAGCCATGTTTGGTCAAGAAAGGCTGAAAGTACTTTGGGATTCTTTGCTGGTGAAAAACCTGTAGCAGCAGGTGGATAACTGCCCCCAGTCCCGCTGCCCAGCTCAGATTTAGCAGTCGTCCGGAGTGCAGGGTGAGGCCCCAAGAAGAAGAAGAAGAAGGGTTTGGCAGATTCTCACCCAGCCCCACACCTGGAAAACTTTGCCGGTTTGCAACGCAGGCATGGCCCTGTCTGCCAGAAGGAAGTTTCAGAGCATACACCTGGGCTATGCTCACGCAATGAGAGTGGAAGGGAAATAAAATGACTCAGGATGACAATTTTATATAATCCCTTTCCACAATGGCCTTTGGCTCCCATGCAAATTAGGAAGCACCCAGCCAGCTGGGGTGCTCTTCCTCATACCAGAGAGCCCTCCTGAGAGCAGGTCGTGTGTCAGGAACCCCTCGGGAAGAGCAGGGCAGCAAAGGGAATGGGTGTCCCTGTGCAACCTGGAGCCATGACCTTCTCCAGCGATCCGAGCCGGGCCAGGTGCCAGCAGTACAGAAGTCCCCTGGCCAGCACTCTTGGCAGAGCTCGGTCCTGCGTCAGCAGCTCTGCCGCACCCCGTCCCCGTCCAGGGGGTTACGACACAGGAGGAACGGGGCATGGTCACCCTTCACACAACCCATCCTTCACGTGGTCACACAACAGACTAAAATCTGTGGCTAAAATTAGTCCTGCGCTACGACATGCTGCTAACAGATAATCAGGTGTGACTCCTCCAACAGGTGCAGGTGAGCATTTGAGCAAAGTGATTGTGTCTGCCTGAATGCTGGAGAGAAACATGCAGGAATAACTGAGACGAGTTAAAGTCACGTTCTCCACTGCTGCAAATTGGACGAGGAGAGCTGTAGCTCCCGTGGCAGAGAGGTGGGGAGGCCCCGTGCCTGAATTTCAGCGGTGGAAGGCAGCAGCACGTGTTCCCAAGCGTGTGCTCCCTCTTCCCGCAGAAATCCCCTTTGGAAAATCCGAAGGTGTCTGAGTTCAAACCGGAGCCGGGCCAGGTGATAAACGACAGGGTGGGCGGGTGTGGGGCCGTGCTGCAACCCTCCAGCCTCCCCCGGCAAGTCCCGGCAAGAGCTGCCGCGTATCGGAGCTGGAACAAAAGGTGCCACGAGGGCGGGCGAGTGGGTGCTGCCACATACGGCCTCAAAACCCCTCTCTAGCAGCCGGGCGGCCTGGTGCTTGGGTGACAGGGGGAATCCCAACCCCCTGACCCGCCTGCCGCAATGGGCACAGGAAACAACACCTACGGCTGCTTCCAAAATTAGCTGCAGCAGAAGGGCTGAGAGCTGCGAGCTGCTCGGATGTCTTACCGCTGCTGAGGTGAACCACCCAAAACCCCTGAGCCTGTGACCCCGTTGGCTGTTTAACCCATAGGTGTTAAATGTTTCTTAAAAAGCAACGCAGGTGGATTCCCGTGTGTCTCAGGACAATGAGGTGGGCAATGAACCATTTCACAGACCAGGTACAGTAATCTGACTTTTTTTAATAAATACGTATCTCACATGTACCAAAATAATTATAAACAAAAATGTACAGTTATTTACACAATATACAACTGCTAGAAAGTGTAGCAATTATGACACACATGGTGTGAAACACACTGTTTCCAATGCCCACAGTTAACATTATTGCTACCTTTCCCCTAACAGCCAGGAGGTTGCCAGTCCCTTGGTTTGAGTCCTCCGCCTGGGACACCCCACCGAGAGCAGCTGAGGTCGGTCAGCAAGGCCAGGGAGCGCCACCAGCCCAACGCAAATTAACACGCGGTCTCCGAGAAGATGGGGTGTTGGTATGAGCCTGCCTTGCCATGAGAGGACACGCGTTCCTCATGGTACTTAAGGCCACAAGATAGCTCTCTGCAACTAACAGGTTGGACGTGTCGTCTGTTACCTTCGTAGGGTTGAGAAGATTGGCTATGTGGCTCTTTATCGGGTGGTGTGAATAATCACAGATCTCTACTGCTGTTACACATCCTGCTCCTGTATTTAATCACAGGCCGGACCCTGGAACTGTCCTGTTACAGTTACGTGCTCCTCGCTGGGCAGTGTAGTATTTCCCTCCTGGTTTTCCCCTCCACGTTGCAACTTTCTCTTTAAGTAAAGAGAGTCAGTCCTTTTTCTATACATATGTACACAGTCACTTCTTTTCACAGAAAGCTCTGCTTTAAAATGCCAGCTGTCGTCCTCCAATAAGGCAGTCATCATACATAAGCTGGAAGAAAAAAAGAAAGGCTGTTAATGCAAAACTCTTACTGGGAGTATTGTATCCACTCTGGGATAACTGCCAAATTCTGCATGCCCTGACTTCCGCAGCGTATAAAATTTCTACACCGAAATGGTTACATTTGCCATTTAGCGGCACTGAGAACTTTAGAAAAACAAATGCTGGGTAGGAGAAAACCACCCACTAACTTGAACTGTATCTCACAAGGCTCTGTAGGTGTCAGCAACAGAATGACATTCAGCAACTCACATTGCGTGAAGTTAACCTCCATTCCCTCATGTATTATTTACATTTTATTCTTAAATTTATTCTATTTATATGCTTGCCCCAACTGCCATGTTGCTGATGGCTGACAGCATAACCTTACTTTATGGACTACTTATATCTGTCAGTTATATAGGTAAGAGGTTGCTGGAGCATGTCGTCAGAGCAGCACCACCAAAAAAAAAAACCTACGAAGGATAGGATTTTCCCTTTCTCTTGAAAAGGTGCAAATAGCTACTTACTTCATCCTCCGTGAATTCAGGCTCTGATTCACTGCTCTCCTCATCCTCACTTTCTGGCAACATCTGCAGGTTGGCTGTGGTCAGCTGCTTCAGCTGTTCCTGTATGCTGGAGTTGTCTCTTCCCCACGTGAGCTGATAGGGGGAATAGCCCTGGTAGGTCACTTTGTTCACGTCGGCCCCGTGTTTCACCAGAAGCGACACAAGGTCTGAATTCTGCAGGTCGACAGCCAAATGTAGTGCCGTTCTGCCATTGCAAGGCTCCTGCGTGAAAATAACACAAGGTTTGGCATGTTAGGAGAGCCAGAGCCGGTGCCAGACCTGTTGATACTTATGACTACACATCCCTGCTCAGTTAAATTCGCGGCATACATTACATACCTGAGCATTTACATCTGCTCCCAAGGACAGCAAGTATTCGACAACAGCCAGGTATCCTTGAATAGATGCCAAATGGAGACATGTATGTCCTGCAAAACACAAATGAAGGTAAAATTTGAGTAAGTCTAACCTAATGCCCTATCATTCAGTTAAAGTCAAGACGACAGGACAGGATGATGTATGTTTGCGATTCATCCATGGCAAAAGGGTGTTTTCCAGAACAGCTTTCCAGCTTCCAGTAAGTATGAATAACAGGGTTGGATTTTGGAAAGATTTCTTAGCGGCTTTATTCCAGTGTTTGACTGCAACTTATTTTAACCCCCCAAAAAAAAGGAGCACTGCAAAAGTACTCACTAAAAATGCAAAATTCAAAGCTGTCAGGGCCAATATCAACAGTGAGGAGGCCTACAAGGCAGTGACATTTTAAAGAAGTCAGACACTGCTGTGTGCTTTGGGCTCCTCAACTCTCAAATGGGCATAACGATCCTTCTCCACCTCTCCAGAGATCTTTGAGCTCTACGGGACAACAACGCTACCCCCGGTACAGCACACCGACATCGATGTACAGCAGCGTGCCCGTACCGTTGTAGTTGGTCGCCTGCAGGACAGCGAGGAGGTGGTGCGGCTGGCAGTACTGCGTGAGGACGCTGACGCTCCTGAGGGAGCCCTGCTGGCAGGCAATGTGCAGGGGGGTGTTTCCTCGGAAGTCCCTGATTTCCAGGTCGCATCCGGCCTTGAGAAGATGCTCGGCAATTTCAGGCTGATCGGTGATCACAGCCAGGTGAAGAGGAGTCTGCAGGCAAAAGAGAAAACGCAGACCTGTAAGTTACACCGTAAACTTGGCAGCAACATCTGGACAAACAGACGCCTCGACTGCTTGGCGATTTGTGCCCCCAATTAAAAACACACCGCAGACACTCAGTTCTTTATGCTTCCCAACATATTGTATAGTTGCCCTTTAGTCTGGAAGTGATGAACTTAGGGCTCTCCGGATACCCAACAGTCGATCCATATGCAGGGTATCATTAACATCCCAATAAAGAGGGATGCAACCCATTGCATCATATTTGAAAAATGCAGGCGTTAAATGCCACTCTCGGGGGAGAGGAAGCATCCTACTAACACTGGCTGGAGCCAGCTGGGGACTTTCCTGAATGTAGGCTTTGATTTAGTATCCATCAATTACAAAAAAAAAATTTAAAAGGACTTTTGTGGGGGGAATTTCCCAGAGGGCTTTTGTGGGGGTGGCAGGGGCTGATCCGGATTTGGGGCTGCGGAGGTGAAAGTACCTGGCTGAGGTTGTTCTGGAAGTTCAGGAAAGCCCGGTCCCCGGCCGTCTGCCGGATCACCTCCAGGCTCAGGGCTTTTTCCTCGTGAATAATCGCCAAGTGGAGAAAACTGCAAGAGGGGAAAAAAAAATTAATAATTAAACGACGCAGGTTAAAAGCCCCAAATCCCACGTTAAACCCCCCAAATCCCCCGGGCGGGCGGAGGGGCGAGGCGGGCCCGGGGCCGGGTCATGCGCGGGTGTCGCAAGCCGGGGCTTTCGGCGGCCGGGGCTTTCCGCGGCGGCGGCGGCGGGAGCCGCCTCTCCCTGGCGCCCCTCCAGGGACTTTCCGCCCTCCCCGCCGCGGCGCGGCCCGGCCCGGCCCGGCGCCTGCCCGCCGGCAGCACGTCCTGTCCCGTCCGCGCCCCGCCACGTCCCCCAGTCCCCGAGCCCCCGCTGCGCTCCGCCACCCCCCACTTACGTGTCCCCGTCCTCCGTCAGCTGCTGTGCCCAGGCGGGCGGTTCGCGGGGCTGCAGGCGTATGTCCTCCAGCTCCTTCACCAGCTGCCGGTACTCCTCTTCCTTCATGGAGTCCAAGCCGCTGTCGTGGCGATCGTCGAGCGGGAACCCGCCTTGACGCTCCTTCTTCAGCTGCTCGTAGCCCTCCATAACCGGCGGCTCGACGGGACGGCGGGCGCTGATCATGGCGGCAGAGCTCCTGCTTAGCTGCGAGTGAGCGGCGGCGGCGGCGGCGCAGCTTCGCATATACACCCCGGCCAGGGGATTTCTGCGGGGGAGGAGCCGCCGAGGACGGGAATTTCCAGCCAGTCAAAGCCCGACCGACGGGTCTGGTCCTGCTCGGCGCCGCGGGCGGTGGCAGGGAGGGCGGATCGGAGCGGGCCGGCCCCTTCCCTCCCCTCCGCCGCCCCTCTCGGGGCGGCGGAGGGGAGGGAAGAGGTCGGCCCGGGAGGGGACTTGGCGTTTTTCCACATCAGGGGGGAAGTACTCGCCTCCCCGGCGTCCCCGTCGGTACTTCCCTGCTACGCCCGGGGCGGCTGCCCCTTGCCGGCTTTCCCGGGGGGCTTTCCCCGCCCTGCCCGGTCACAGGGCTCCCGGTACCCGCTCCCCGGCAGGGCTGCGGGGGTCTTTGCTCCCTGTGGGGGCCCCTTGCACGCTGGGCACTGCAAGCCTTGATTGCACACTGCATCTCCCCCCCGACTTTCCACCAGCTTGCTGTTTGATGGGAGGAGCTGTGGGGTGTCTCAGGCCAGAAGTCCAGTCTGTGGGCCTGCGAAGCGATGGTCATCCCACTGGGAGAAGAAGCTCTGCCACCCATGAGGTGCAGCGTAGCACGACAGCTCTCCTCCACGGCCCTTGGCTGCACAATGCCAGGTCCCTGACCCTGCGAGGATCATTTTGAGGGCTGGTGAGAGGGACTCCCTTAGGAGTCGTTAACCAGCGCTCGTTGGACAGGCCGGAACAGGCTTCCTAGCCAGCCCAGGGTAGTAAGGTCACGCTAAAAGTTCAGGGAACAAAACACCACCCAGAGCGATGCTGAAGCTGCAACTGCATCAGCAACACTCCACGTCTGCCCTGCTGTTGCTTGGCGGGTGGGGGTATCGCTTTTTGGAGAGATTCAGGTAGTATTGCACATGACTGGTGTCACGATACCTGCAAATGTGCAGGTGCTGCCTCAGCGTTTAGAGGATTTCGCACCGCTGCTGTGGAAGTTTTCACTCTGTTCCAGTGCAGTGGGATCAGGAACGAACAGGAGAATTCTGCGCCACTCCTGTACATTCAGTTCTGGTCCAGGACTAAACAGGCCTCTTTCAAAAGGTACATACCCATAACGGAACAAACCTTTTTAAGAAGAAATTACATCTTCTGCCAGTATTCTTACTTTCCCTATCATTCCTAATGATTCTTCTCTGCTCCTTTTTACTGCTGTCGTGCCATCCGTGGCTAATGAAAACTGGATAAAAGCAGGCTCCTGCATGGATAAAAGGCATTGTCTGCGGGGCTGACAGCACTGAATTTTTCCCTGGTGAATTTTTGCTTCTAGTTCTCAGATGTGGGGGATTCCCATGAAGAATTTTTCTTCTTTTGTAATTATTGCTGGCCTCGCTGAGTAACAGTGTCTGTGCATTTTTCCTTTTGTCATTTTCCCATGGGATGGCATTCCTTTGAACAACAACTTATGAGAAAATCCAAAGATGAAAGGGGGAGCCAGAGGAGAGGGCGAATGCCTGACTTTCTGTGAGCAGATGTTCCTGATTTTCAGCCCAGCTGTGCCATTCCTGGGCTTTTTTTCATTATTCATCACTTGGCCTGGGACAACCCAGTGGTGCTTTTGGGCAGGTTTAGAAAAAAGCCGTACAACTCTTTTTCTTTTATAGGTTAAGGGTTATGAAAGTTTTGTGAGCTTCTTGAAACAGTTTCCCCTTCTTAATGTAAATTGGAAGGGGAAATTTAATTAACAAATGAATCTCCTCCTACCTGCTTCCCTGCAAAAAAGGGAGGATGGGGGTTGGAAAGCAAGCTCCTGCTCTGACTAGCAGGGGAATCAAGCCCAGCCAGGACCACACTGCCTCCAGTTGGGGTTTTGCTAGAACCCCGAAGAAATTAAGCTTTAAAACTTCCCGTCCTCGCTGCAATGGCTGGAAACAGAGCTCAGCAAAGCGAGTTCTTTGCTGCCTTCTGTAAGTGACCTCCAGCTGCTCTCACAGGCAAACGCAGGGCTATTTTTAGCAAGCATTTGCCAGCAGACACCTCTTTTCAGCGGCACGCGAGACGCTTTTATTTTGTGTGCGTTTTAACTCGGCAGTACTGCAGCCAGTTGTAGGTGGCGGAAAGGAGATGGAAAATGTTTTCTGGATGGAAAGTGGTGCCGAGGGCAGCCCACTTCCTGCCCCAGGGAGATGCTGCCGCCCCACGGCCCAGCCCCAGGTGTCACGGGGGGCCCCAGACACGGGCCAGCATCCCTGGGTGTGAGGCAGCCAAAAGCACGGATCGAGAAGGCATTCAGCCCTAGACCCTGATCCACATGTAAAGTAGCAGCCAGCCACAGATGCAGGGGCAAGCGGAACCCTCGTTAACATTAAAACAAATAAAGCTGCCGTCTTCTCTGTACCTCCTCACGGCTAGCAAGGTCGCTGTACAATATTTGCCTGAAGGGACAGCATATAGAAGAAAGTATAAAGCAAAGGTTTTGAAGCGGTGGTGAAGGTCATTGATGCTGCTTTTGTGCTACTGAGGTACTGTCCTTTTTTTTGCAAATTAACACATTCTAGCAGTTCTTCTGTACAATTTTGTACGTGGTCCACAAGAGAAAAGGAATAGAAAGAAGCAAACTCAGCTTTTGGATATACGGTTTCTGGATATAGGGTGGAGCCTGTCACAACTCTGATTTCCTACGTGGCCTCTCACCCAGGTGTTGCAGTTCTGGGAGGCTCGGACATGCTCCCAGGGGACGGAGAGGCCGTACCTACCCAGGGACAGGGGTTAGCCCTGCCGAAACAGGAGCAAAACTTTATGCACGCTGCAGTCATCTGTGCCAAACTGAACCCTCCATGTCACCTTGTGTATTCTGGTTTAATACCTCTGGTGATGTCTGCATTAATTTCACAGGAGTGTGTTTTACGCTCACCAGCTTGAGAGGAGATTAATGTTCTCTGCATTTTTTATTTGAGATTATGTTAGCAGTCTCTGCTGCCTGGTCCAGTGGGCACTTCAAGACCAAGGGACTACCTACAACTCACTTTAACAACGTAGAAGGCTGTAACCACAAGAGGTGGTTTTGCACCTGATACCTAAGGGCTAGATGTTGCGAAAGCCTCCTCCACTCTGGGTGCTCCGAGCACTCGATTGGCCGGGCTGTGGGGCTGCAGGGATGAGATGTTTGCTTTTATTCTGCCTTGCAGAAAGCAGCTGGCAGGGCTCTGGGAAGCAGCCTTGCGTGCCTGAATACTGAAAAGGGGCAGGAGGGTTTTAATCAGTTTTTAAAGTACGTGAAACATTCTCGTGCTGCTTCCTCCAGCAAACACATTAAACTGTAATTTCCTGATTGCCACACTAATCATGAGAACCATCTAGTGCTGTCGCTGTGGTGCTGTTGATTTACCAGAGTTGGTCCCTCAACTTCATCCTTTAGTGATTGCTGATGCAGATACCTATTAACTGTTTCCTCCCATTTAATCTCGAGGACTATGCATGGCTCGCAGTAAATGTACCAGGAAAGGTGGTTCGCAACATGCAGCAGGATCTTGGCCCACGCTGTTAAAACCAAAAGCAAAGCAAATCAATGAAGTAAACCTGTTGTCTGCATGTGTACGCGCACGTGCAGATACCCCTTTGGAACAGGACTCCGGTTTATTGCTCCAAAAGTCTACAGGCTTTGCTAGGGCGATGGAAGCCAAGGAACACTTAACATTGTCATTCTGATAACATTTTGCCATTAAAATCTGCATATCTCTGGCTCCCATTTACAGCTGCTGTAGAGATAAGAACCAGGCAGCTCCAAACAATTAGTCCAGTGGTAAACAAGGAAAACATATTTCCCTCCTGCTTTCTGATAATAATATGACTGTTACTAATTTGAAAGCTTTAAAAAAAATGGCCAAATGAGAAGAAGGAAAGTTAAGCACAGTCCATTTTTGTCATCCGGGATGAGGGCTGACACGTGCCACGTGGTCTGTATCCCTACCTCCTCAAACTTTTTCATCGAATGCTATTATGGGACAGTCAGATACTCCAAAAAGCAGTGTGGTGGATGCAGTAGGAAGCATTTCTCCACCTTATTTGAGCTGATATAATATCCAAGCAAACAGTGTGGGGTGTAATTTTTGGCATGTAAAGCCAAGGTCCAAATTAAGGCATTTAAAATCCTACGCATGTCCCACAGATACAGAAATTGAGTTAACTAGGGTGTCCTGGCCAGAGTCTAACGGACCTAGATTTCTGGCTGGCTACACTAGTCTCTGTTTTTATTTTTAGACTGCAGCTTATTTTGGGCATCTCTGAAGCTGATGTATTGCGTCCCTGGGAAGATCTGCATTTCTCTGTGTGAACTGTGGGCTGTTTATATATCAATCGGTTGCATTTCTGGGGATCCTTAGGGATGAGATGTACTATATCAATTTAAACTGCTTTTATTGTTATGCCGTAAGGGTAAATATAGGTCAAGTCATTTGAAATTGGCTACCACTTGGAAGACAAGTTTTCTCTGGTGTCATTCCCATTTCTCACATGGAAGTTTTTTTAAAGCATGTTGCTTGCAAAGCTTTAAGCTGATGCTTGCTGCCTGATGCAGCAAAGCTTGCTGCCACATGTGTTTCATGTAGAAAAGAAGAGACTTGGGCTGGGGGAAGAGAAGAGAAGCAGAGGCAGGTCTCTTAAGCTTGTTGTACCACTTTCCCTTCAGCAATATGAATAACGTTGCTCCCCATCAGTACAGCCCCCTCTGTGGTTGCAGTCAGAGTGGAAGCACCTGACAAGGAAAATGTGAACTGGGAGCACGCTAATAATTAAAAAGGGACTTTCCCCTTGCAAGCAGCTGTGACATTTGGTAATGTTACGGTCTCTAGTTCTTCCCAGCAAGTAGGAATCTTGCAAAGGTGGAGAGAGCGGCGTGGTGGGACCGTGCAGAAAACGAGCCTGGTGAGAATTCAGGAGGGAGAGCTCTGCCTGGCAGAGGGTGAGCAACGGCAGCCAGCGGGGCCATGCCAAGGAGGGAGCTGCTTTCCCTTCTGTTTGGATTACGGATCCAGAAGGTCAAAACTGGATCTGAATACAAATTTCCCTGTGGTACTAGATGATATTTTGTGCAAACTAAAGACCTGAACTGAGTTACGCTGGGCTGTCCAAGCAGGAGGCTGCGCACGGTCAGTGAGAACCTCAGCTCATAGTTTGCTCTGAGCCTCCTCGTGCTCCTGTGCGAGCCTCGTGCCTAAACCTGGTGGGTGCAAATCGTCCTGGATAAGCATAAAAAGCCAGTACGCTGCTGCTCTGTGAGCAGTGGGAGCCCGCCGCAGCAGACAGGCACACGGCAAGCCTTTATTAGAAGCTGAACTGCGTGTGGGCCCAGGGATTTCCCTGGGGACGGATGTGGCAAACACAGGGGCTAATGCACGGAGTGCTGTAGCTGTGTGTCTGAGCTAGCAGGGGAGCTGCCAGGGGAGGAAGCAGGAAATACTAGACAATACTAAGACCATAACCCCGAGAGGGAAAAAAAAAAAAAACAAAACGAACAGACCAACAGAAAATGAACTTTGGGCTGGGTGCTTCCTGAAAAAGCCCTGGGACTGCCAGCTGAGGGACTGTCTCGAGGTCGGTTCGTCCTGTACACACCCTCGTTGGAGGAGGGCAGGCTCTCTGCTCTCTGCTCCTTCTCCTGGTGAAAGCCCTTCGGAGCCCCGAAGCCCAGCAGACTGCATGGCTCTGGGAGGGGTAACCCCAACCTGCCACCCACAAATTATCTGAGGCTGGCAATGGGTGTCAGCAGCAGCAGCTGCTGCTGAGATAGTGCTAAGGGGAGGCTTGGCTTTAAGTATCTCAGTGCAAAATGCCCATCAGGGTGCTCTGGGGCTCTGCTCGGGAAGTTTCTAAGGTTTTAACCTCATTTTTTTCTGGAGTGGTTGTGCTCGTAGCTGTGCCAGCGGGGAGCGTGCGCAGTGTTGCCAAGGGCTGGATGTGCTTCTGGTGCCATGTCCTGGTCCAGCCCATCCTTCCTCTACCTATACAAATGCCTATTGAGAGTGGAGCTGCAGCGCCTCAGTTATTCTCTGCAGGAGAGCAAGCTGGGAGAAGACCTCCAAGGGAAAGCAAAGAGCTAGGCTGCATTTATAGGGTGTTAGGTGAGCTCTGATTTACAGATTGAGAGAGGCTAAAGGAAGGCTCAGGAGGGTTAAATGCAGATTCTTCCAAACTCCAAACATCCCATGCTCTGCATGCTGTGGGTGTTGCCTGCATTCCCAGGACGCAGGTTCACCAGACCAGGTTATAATAAAACCCTCATTTCCTCACACAGCTCTCGTTCTCTCATATTCCCATTTATTTTGATGCAGCCAACTGCTTACTCTGAGCACGACCTCTCCCGGGGCAGGGGGTGGCTGGCAGTGAGTTTGGGGCCACCACCACCTGTGGGAGCCAGGGGACGAGCAGTGCTGCCCTGCGGGGCTGCTTCACCTCTGCCGCCTGGGCCAGTGGTCTGAGGGTGGTTGTTCCTGCCCGTCCTGTGGTACCCGAGCTGCATGTAGTAAAGAGGAACTGGAATCATAGAATCATAGAATCGTTTAGGTTGGAAAAGACCTTTAAGATCATCAAGTCCAACTGTTACCTAGCACTGCCAAGTCCACCACTAAACCATGTCCCTAAGCACCACATCTACACATCTTTTAAATACCTCCAGGGATGGAGACTCAACCACTTCCCTGGGCAGCCTGTGCCAGTGCCTGATTACCCCTTCAGTGAAGAAATTTTTCCTAATATCCAACCTAAACCTCCCCCGGCTCAACTTGAGGCCATTTCATCTTGTCCTATCGCTTGTGACTTGGGAGAATAGACCGACCCCTACCTTGCTACAACCTCCTTTCAGGTAGTTGTAGAGAGCAGTAAGGTCTCCCCTCAGCCTCCTCTTCTCCAGACTAAACAACCCCAGCTCCCTCAGCCGCTCCTCATAAGACTTGTGCTCTAGACCCTTCACCAGCTTTGTTGCCCTTCTTTGGACACGCTCCAGCACCTCGATGTCCTTCTTGTAGTGAGGGGCCCAAAACTGAACACAGTACTCAAGATGCGGCCTCACCAGTGCCGAGTGCAGGGGGACGATCACTTCCCTAGTCCTGCTGGCCACGCTATTTCTGATACAAGCCAGGATGCTATTGGCCTTCTTGGCCACCTGGGCACATTGGCTCATATTCAGCTGGCTGTTGACCAACAGCCTCAGGTCCCTTTCCGCTGGGCAGCTCTCCAGCCACTCTTCCCCAAGCCTGTAGCAACTGGAAGCAACAGTGCCTCTTTCAGAGGGTGCTGGGGCCAATGATTCATTACTGGAGCCGTCTTGGGGAGGAAGAGGGAACAGATGGAGACAGCACGCAGATTTTCCAGCCTGGACGGGGTTTAAATTTATCCCTCTCCAAGGCTGCATCCGTTCCTGGGATGATTTTGCATTTAGCGTATGCCTTTTAGGGCTCTGATTTCTTCAGATTTCGTGAGTGTTGTTTACTAACTTGTGGCTGTGGTGTTTCCCAGACAGAAATATCTCTCTGGGTTAAGCTCCTGCCTTTCTTGGACAGATGGTTTGTGCACAGGCAGTAAATTCAGTTCTTCTGCGAACTCCCTAAACTGCGCGTGAGCCGTGGTGATGTCTGGAGGGCCTGCACACAGCATAGCCCTGGTGACACACAGTGCCGGCCTTCCCTAGATGTCCGGGAACCCTGGAGAAATGGGGAAAAGGTAATCCTTGAGTTCTTCCCAGAGCAAGTTTCTGAGCAGGGAAACATATAACTTGCTTGGGAAAACCCTGACCTCTGGCAACACAGACTTAGGGCCAGGGGTTTGTTTTTATGCTTGAGACAGGAAGATTCATGGAGGCTCTGAAACACATTTGTGGGAAAGCCAGTGAGGGAAGTGAGAAGGGAGGGGGTGATTTTCCCCAGAGCACTGCAGAGGAGCCATATCAGTCCCTCTTTGAAACAAGTGTTTGACCATCACACTATTTAATTCTTCTTTTGCCTGCATCCACAGGCATGAACCCTTTTCTTGGCTGCATCCCCTGCCTCCCAAAGCCTCGCATCCCACTATGGCCATCACAGCTACCTCCTGTATCCTCACCAGCTGGCGGTTCTTTGCCCCTGCGGACCTGGGAGGTCACAGTCAAAGTATCCTCATCTCCCAGGAGCCTACAGGAACCCAGCTCCTTGCAGGACTCAGCTGGCTATACCATTACCCTGTGTCTCACCCTCCATGTATACAACACCACCCTGTCCATCACGTTACATTTGTATCTTCCCTTCAAAGGAGATTCCTCACTCACCCACACTATCTGCTGTTCCTGTTGTGGTAGCGTCACTCGGTACGTCTGTCTGTCCCACTGGCACTTCTGTGCTCTGAGCTCTGCCCACAACAGCCTCCTGGCACTGCTCTGCAAAGCCATGGGCCTGTGCAGTCCCACACTTCTTTAAGACATCTTGAGATGAATGAACAGCAAAAGGGCATCTGTGAATTGTGTGCATGAGGTGCCCTCTCCCAGCCTTCCTAGCAAGCAGTGTCAAGTCACTGTCACTGGAAGGTCACCCAGGCTATGTGACCATGGAGAAGCCTGAGCCCTCCTGCATGGGGCTGAGCAGCAGTTCCCCCCTCTCTGGACTGGGGGTGCAGTCCCCACTGCTGCCCTTTTGGTTGGGAACTACCTGCAGGTCTCTGTGACTCCTTCCATATGTTTGGCTTAGCTCATCTCAAATGACAACTTATAGTAGAATGAAAACCAAGCCCGATCACCTGGTTTCAGGCACAGCATGACAGTGAAACCCAGCCACATTCGTGTATCCCTAGTGCCTTCCCTCAGCTGCCTCATCTAGAGGTCTCTGATAAGCATTGCTTTGATGCTACCAATACTGGGGAGCACAACAGTGGTCCAGGGAGACCTCGTGTCTGGAGGAAGCTGTTGATTGCAGGGGAGCAGGCATGGGTACACTCTTGCTGCTGGAGCAACAGTCTGCCCATCTGGGCTTTTCCAGACAGCTACAGGTGGGAAAATTTTAACATCAGCTCTGGCTTTTACATTGGCATGGTGCTGTGCAGGCAAAGCCTTCTTACCTGTGTCTCTCCGAATGCGGGCAGGGGTTATGGGTGGGGGGGGTATGCAGCCCCTTTCCCCTTCTGCTTGCCTGCAGGGAGGTGCTGAGAGCTTGACCACCACATGAGCCCTCCTATGTAGGCAGGCACTGCTGTGGGGCTGGGGCTCAGCCCAGGTTTGGGGCAGCAGGGCTGAGCCCCTCTAGAGGAGGAGGGGGCAGGAGGGCAGCAAAAGTGGCATCTTTTCTCGGGGGGGGTGAGGGTGGGGTGGGCTTAAAAGGGTGGAGGAGGAAATACCTCAGCTTATGTGGGTTGTTGCACTGCTGCCCTCACAGGTGGCACCCGCTCAAGCGAAGTTTGGAAATACCCCACTTCAGCTTAGTTTAGCTCACTTTTATTTAACCCTGATGGGGTGAGCTGCTGTGAAAATTCATCCCCCATATGATCAAGCATGCATTGGCAGAGGCAGGAACAGTTCCCAAATGATTCCTTTCCGAAGGACCATCCAGAGGGACCCAAATGCATTGTCTTGCAGGACAGGAGGTGGATTGGGCAGCTAAAAGCCTGTCCTCAGGAGCTCAGCTGCACACTAGTTTCAGCTGCATCATCAAAGTGAGTCATTCAATAAAAACAATTAGCTGAAGAAATATCACTAAACAGTAATAATTATCCAAATGTCCTAGCATTGACCATTTAGATGACTAAATCCACACAATCAATTGTGTTAGTGAATGCTAATTCAAATCTAATAACCTTCTGGTTTATTTGATTATGTATAAAGAATTCACCTGCAGTGTTGTGACCGGATGGGGCTGTGGAGCAGCCGGGTGCTGGGGCACCCACCTCCCCTGTGGCCTCCACGCACGTGTTGTCCCTGGGCTGCCGACAGCACAGGCAGTGCCCACCAGTCAGGCTGGGGAGTGGAAGAGTGGTGAGATGATGTCTAGGGGCCCTTCAACTGTGCGGGCAGCAGCTTTCATGGGCTTTGGAGGGACTTGTGCCTGCACAGAAACGTGGTGTGGCCTCTCAGGAGAGGCTGTGTTCTCCTTTCTGCCTCCTTGCCTGAAGGGTCTCACGGGGGTCTGAATCTCCTAAACTGGATGACTGGGCAAAATCACGCAGACACCAGAAATCCATATCATCTGCTTGAGAATAAGGGGTACGGAAGGAACTCATGCTTAAAAATTACAATTACAGTTTCAGCCAAGAGCAAATCATACTCTGCACCCATGTTGGAAGCAGACCCTCTGGCACAGGCTTTTACTCTCTCCTGATGTCCTTGTGGTACCTAGGCTCTGGATGCACACAGGTCTTCTCTGAAGTGCTTCACGCTATGGATGGACTGTGATACATGGTCCATTTTGTTATGTATGGGTGTTATTTTGTTGTGTCTGGACATGCATCATGCTTGCCACCACAGTACCTGCATACTATAAATGATGGATATTATAGATCCAGACGGATTCAGCTTGGTGTGGGAATTGCCCTCAGTTTTTCCCGCAAAGGCACAGTGAGCTCCTTCATCCCTGCTGCCAACAGACCTGCTCTTCTTAGCTAGTATCTGTGGGTGCTCTGAAGAGATCAATTCAGGAAAGCTTGGGTATTACCAGTATTTCAAGAAAGGAATCAGGAAAGGTACCACGAAGGCAGCTTGCCCTGGAAACTGATGTCTGCCATGGTATTTTCACATCTCTGTACAAATCATTATGTTTAGCTCTCCTCGTGCCCTGCAAACGCAGGAAGGAGTGAGCACGTCTGGCGCAGGGACCGGTGACGCACTTTCGCAACATGGGGTGCCAGGGCTGGTGAAAACCCGGCGCCTCTGAGGTCAGCAGCCATCAAGCTGAGCTCACGCCTCTCATGCTGGTGCCCCATCCATTGAACCACATTGTTCCCCTCGGGTGAAAAACAGCACAGGCATCAACAAGGCGAATTTCTCCCACTGCCTGCTATCTGTTCTCGCTATGACATTGCAGGGTTTTCTAAATGAGGCTAATATGCAGTGAATCACCACCGTGCGCCGCAGCAGGGCCGGCTTGGTCCCGCTTGCACTTGGCATCTGCAGCAGGTCCAGCAGCGGGGGCAGGAGCTGCCCTGGGGAGCTGGGGGCATTTTGCCATCAGCTGAGGGAGCCTGGCCGTGCTGTTGGTAGCACAGGGGGGCAGCAGGAGCAGCCCTTGTACTGCAAGGACAGGGCTTCTCTGCCTGTCTGCTAGTATTAACATTCATTTGCTCTCTGAGGCAGGCTGGTTTTATTTTTTTTTTTTTAGGTCATTCTGTGTAACATAATCATATTGGAGTAGAATTCTTCTACCTAATCAAATGAAACTTCATGTAGTTGTTTGTCATTAGCATTTACTAACGAATGTGATTGTGAGGATTTAGTTTCTCACATGGTTAATAGGAAGGCATTTAGATAATTACAGCTGTCTAGTGTCTTTCCACTGCTAATCGCTTTTACTGCCTGGTTCATTTCCAGACCAGCAAGTGAAACTCTGGCACACAGTTGTGCAGGGAAACTGCTCCTGTGGTTACACATTGCTGTATCCCTGATATATATCCCTTTGTAGGTGTCAAGTCAGTTCCCAGCTCCATCCTAAGCTTCATGTGAACTTCAGAAAATCACAGCCTTGCTGCGATCCAGCTTTCTCACTTGGCTACGCCATGCCAGGCCACGCAGTCCAGCACCCTCTCTCTGACACTGGGCAACTGAAGACACCTAGGGAAGAAAAAGTATCAGCAGATAAATATGTAATGGTCCTGCTCCTGGACTGCGCATCCAGCTTTCAGAGCTTTAGGAGCTTCCCTGAACCTGTGCTTAGCAGCCACTTGTGGATTTAGTGGCAGTGCATTTATCTAATCCCTTGGTGGGCTTCTCCACATCTTTGGGCTCCAAAATATCCTGCGACAATGAGATTTAATTAGACATGCGCTGAAAAGAAAACTCCACAAAAACTTCCCGGTGTTTGTTTTAAAACTACTAGGTGGTATTTTAGTTGAGAAAAAGGAATACTTTTGTTATGTGAAACAGGGAATGAGATTTGTTCTTTACCTTTTTAGGCCACCCGTCAAGTGACTGAGCTGTCACCACCCTCTGCTGTCTCCCTTCCAAGCTTCAGCTAGTCCTGCTTCTAACCTGGTTAATTTTTTCTCATATGGGAGCCTTTCCATACCTGGTCACCTTTTACAGAACCTATTTTTTCCTGGCTATCTCTTTGACACAAGGTGCAAACTGTATTTAAGAAGGATTTCTAGAAAGGTAAAATGATGTTTTCTGATTTTTCTGTATTTATTCCTGTTGATTCTCATAATTATTTCTGCTGTTTTGCCCACCATGGAGCCCTGATCTCAAGTGTCCACCATGGCTCTGAGATTCGTTTCCTAGTAGAAAACAGATTGTTTAAAGCCTGTTCAGGTATAAACAGATTTTTTCCCCTCCGGTGCTGTATAGTGCATTTGTTGATGTGGAATTTAATGCAAAATCTGACTTCTTATTGCTCTGCTACATCACATTACGAAATATTTCTGCACTTCCAGCTGTAGTTTAATCTTTTCTGAATAATTCTGTATCAGCTGCAGCCTTTGCTACTTCGCTTTTCACTCCCTTTACCAGATCATTTACGGATATGATGAAGAACTGGGCATTGTTTCCTTCAAAGACAAAATCTCGGGGAAGAAACATGTCTATTGTACAAGCTAACTGTAGTATGTTATAACGATGGTGACGATAATTCTCATAAACTTTTGTGTCATTGCTCTGTCCTTTGATAGCTATCTTGTTAGTACCAAACAACTCAGTAGCTGTTTGGAACAGTACTGTCTTTTTAGGAGCTAAATGGGTCAAGGGTTTCCTGCCAGCAAGGGGAGATTTCTGCGCTGGTAAGATGAAGAGAACCAGGAGGAAACCCTTTCTGGCTAATAATTAAATTAAAATTAAGAGGTGTGCCCAGCGGTCTGAGAGAGAGGAGTACCTGTGTACCCTCAGAAACTTCAGCATCCCTCCCAGTAGTTGCTCCTCAGTTTATCGGGACTTTAATTTTAATAATAATAGTTGTTTTGTTTTGTTTTGTTTTGTTTTATTTTATTTTATTTTATTTTATTTTATTTTATTTTATTTTATTTTATTTTATTTTATTTTATTTTATTTTATTTTATTTTATTATTTTTCCTCATTACTTCCCCCTCATCCTTTCCCGTTTGCTCCCATGGCACGTTTGGTGCGGCACCCCCGCCCCGCCGCGCTCCCCCCGCGGGGCCGGGGCCGGGGCCGGGGCCGGTGCGGGGCCGGTGCGGGGCCGGTGCGGGGGGGTCCCCGCAGCCCCGCCGGGGGGCCCGCAGGCTGCCCCGGCGCTCGGCCCTTTCCCCTGCCGGCAGCCCACGGGCAGGGCGGAGGGTGGTGCTGGGTTTCCCTCTAGTGGTGCCTGCGCCCTGCAGAAGGATGAAGTGTCCCGGGCAAGGGGCCGGTGCTTTGCGGGGCCGGCTGGGTTTCAGAGCTCGCAAAACTCATCTTTCCTTCAGTGACCGATCCACGGAGCCGGCAGTGTGTCTCCGGCCAAGCAGCGCTGGGTTTACAGCAAAAGTACAACCCTATTTCCTTCACTAGAGTCCCAAGTATGAAGTACACTTGATTTCTCCTCGTACGTGTGAAGGCATCGTTTGTTGTTGCATTCTAGTTCGATAACGGCACTGTCCGGCACAGCCGAAGCCCACCGGCATTTGGCACTGCATTCGTGGCACTGCTGAAAAGCCTGTGTCCAGGAATCCGTGTTTTGTTGCGTTAGGATGCTGAAGCACCACGGTTGCTCCCGGTCACCTGATGCACCTTTGGGGCAGTCCATGTCAGGCTGCGTGACTCTCTTGCTGATTTGCTGGTATCTAGTATTACAGGTAATTATAATCACATTATAATATAATATATAATATTATAATATTATATATAAATTATGATATAATATATATAATATTATGTAATATTATTCTATATAATTCTAGTAATTACAGGCAGAAATTGAGGAGAAATGCTGAAAATAAGCATACTTTAAATCTCCAGGGAACAAAGCATTAAACACGTCGGAACTGAGGTAAAATACCTTGTACGGACAAGGAACTCTTCACAAATAACAACCAAAGATGTTCTCCAGCTACTACATAAACCTTCTAGGAAGCTGCTTCTGCACAGCTACTTGCAGGGCCTTCAGACTTTCTAGGGATGTTCTGGGCCAGGGGATTTTCACACCCTTTGAGAAATGTCCCACGTCTCAAGGCAGTTGGAAGTGGGTAGCTAAATCCTCCAGCTCCTCTTAGATCTGATGTAAATGCCATCAACGAGTGTATTACAGAGAGCCTTAACAGCAAGAGCTGGGTGCAGGAGGGAGCGCATGGGCTTGAGCCCAAAGGTGGGGAGCTCTGCCTGCAGGGTGTCCTGCCCAGGGACACCCCACCTTCCTGGGCAGCTTGGGGTGACTCTGGGCAAGCATCATTACATGCCTGCTCCTCACTGCCTATCGACTGTGAATGCTAGAAAACCCGAGGCAGGTGTTTGTAACCTGTCCTGTGCAACATTAACCAGATCAAAGACTTGGGAGGAGCCATGTGCAGGACCTGCAGACCCAGCCTCTAGGTTGCATTAGGTCGTTGCCCTGTGCCACTGTGCCATTGTGTTTCAGAGTAAACCTCTCTGCCCTTGCTCAGCCCGACGGCACGGTCTCTTCGGAGACAAGCAGGACTGTGGGCAGGGCAGAGGCTGAGGGGATGCCACCTGTTGCTGAGCCACATTTGACCGCCTTGGGTCCCTCATGCCGGCAATGCCACTTAGACTCTCCAGGACTGCCCTTGTCCTCGCTTCTTCCATGTACTTTCTGGCTAACCTGCCACATCCCTCTCTCTCAGTCACTTCATCAGCAGCTGCTGGAAGCCATCGAATGGCTGCACTCTTCTCATCAGCATCTCGGTGCAGCTCCAGCTCCCTAAACCACAAGCTGCACTGACTGCTGAACTGCAAAGCCTCTCTTTGATATTCATGCGTATGAGCCATCACGAAAATGGCATTTTGCAAGGGTTGTCAAAAGCTCTCCCTAGTAAAGCTCCCTCAGGACAGAGCATCCTTCTTTGTATCTGGTTTTCCTCTTCCCCTTCAGAAAGACCTCAGACTGGGGGAGAGTATGTGGCACACTTCACTGATATGGGCAGATGAATATGTGAAATGATTACGTGGGTCTCCTGATGAGAAAAGGAAACAATTTTTTTTTTCCTGACATCTGGTAGGGGAAGCAGGTGATTTTTCTGATTATTTCTCTTAAAATTAAAAAGCTATTATGGGTACTTTAAAATGTTATTAATGTGTTTAAGTAGTAATGTTCATAGTTAAAATAGATGCTATTGATTAATGCATGTTCATTAATGTTATATCTTTTAAATATTGTTGTTATTATATTAAGTCTTGTAGGAACAACTTTAAAGGTTCTTAATTAGCTTTTACTTAGGCAAAGCACCAGCACTGGGAACATCAGAGCGATGACTGGCGGGCGTGCATCCAGCTCTAGGAGGGATGCAATCGCGGGACTCGGGCAGAACCGGGACACTTTGGTTCAAAGCTCTGATGGTGAGAACTGCCTCTCAGCAGCTGCCTGACCTGGCCTGAGGTCTATGAATGCCACACTTCCATGTGGCAAAGGATGTCAGCTGCTGAGAGTCCAATGCTTCAGCCCCCATGCAGACCCAAGGCTCTCCGGGATCCTCAGCCCATTACCCTGCAGAGCCTTGCTGGAGTGGGCTTGGTACACTGCGGGCAGCTGGTGCTTTCTTTGGAAACAACCTCTGCTCTCTGTTTTACACCAGGGCAGTGGTTAACGCACTGGGGACCTGGGTTGCATCCCTTCTTCCCGCTGTGTCCTGGGAGAGCGCCCAGCCCAGTCAGTCTCCCATGCCTCGCCTTTGGCACAGTGCCGCTTTCCATAGACTCTTCCAAAACACTTTTGTTGCAGAAAAAAAAGCAACTGGGAAAACATTTACACAGAAGAGGCGGTGTCAGCTCCAGTCCCTGCTCACGGCTACCCAGTGACTATTTTATGGGAAACACAAGCTCTTGCTGGAGCGTGGCCCGAAGCCCTGGACACCGCTCTCCCCAGGTGAGCGTTCCCATTCCTTCTCTGTCTCTCGCAATCTCCTGAGGATGCTGAGTGTTCACAAGACGTCAAAAGTGAATGGATGGAAAAGCTTATCTATTAAATCTATTAAATACAAAGACACTACTCAGGAATTGCCTGCGCCAACGATTGCTGGCTGTTGAGAGGATATGCAGAGGAACTACCACTTTATGCTTTCCCATTCCTATACTTTTCCCCAAGCACCTGCTTTTGGCCACTGTAGGAGACAAAATACTAGGTTAGATGTGCTTTCAGCAAGCAAACAGAATATTTTTAGGAGAGATAAAGCTGCACAGGCTTTTCTCTGCTGCCTTCTTGGTAGCACGTCATAAAATCCCAATTTTTTCTGTGAATGAGCCTTTGGCAGTGATTCTAGCTGTATCAGAAAGCAAAAAATTAACCAGATAATGAAGTAACAAAAATGAGAATAACAGCATTAAGGTTGCAAAGTTAAGCACTTAGAGGGAAGAAAATGTCAAAATACGGGGGCTTGTGTAATGATCTTAGGATTGTCACTTGTTGAAGATTCCCAGTCTGGTGCCCTCCTGTGTACTTTACACAGCAATATTTTATTTTTTCCATAGGGTCCCTCCTGTGTTCATGTCACAGGTGGGGGTGATTCGAGTCGGATGAGGAGCACAGGGTGAAGGAAGGGGTAGCCCGCAGAGTCCTACCTCCTCCTCCTGCCTGCAAGCCCAGATGGGCAAGGCAGGAGCTCGTGGGCAGGGAAGGGAGCTGCTGGTGAACACCGAGGACGGCCGCCGAGTGCCGTCAGACCCTGCCCCTGCGCGCGGGCAGGTGCAATGCTGGATGTCTTGAGTGAAACCTCACTTTTTGACAGAGGGCATAGATGGCTCGTCATTTTTGGGTGCTAACTGAGGGCACCTGGTGCTTAGTTGTAGAAATGGTTGTCCCTAGCACACCTCAGGTCAGCTAAAGCTGTGCGCGGCTGACAGCTCCACTTCTTAGCTAGTGAAATTTCTACTTCAGGGCCCGATTCTAAATTTCTTTTTCACAGGAAACAGGACTGACTCACAGTATATATAAGTATATATTTTGAAGGATGTATCTTCGTTTATAGCAGTGTCTGTGCAGTCATTTATAGTTAGGTACTTTAATATAAAAATAACATGAGAGGAAGTGTTTTGATCACAACAGTACTGATAGCCAGAATGTTGTCTAATACTTTACATGTAAATACATGTAAAGGGCTTCCTTCCAAAATCGGGTGTTTTGGTATAATCATTCTTTTGCTGTGATCAGATGTGCTTATACAGGTAGCTTGTCATGTTGCCAGCCTGATAAATCTGAACAGAGAGCAACTGATAGGAGGACGGTCTGTCCTCTGACAGACAAGCACTATTTGCGGTGTCTCATGCTGCAAAGTGAAGCAGCAATGGGTAACCCCCCTCTACCTCTGGCACCTGAAAGGGGCTTCTCCTCCCTTAACCCCCAATTTTTCACAAGTCAACAAAGGTTCTTTGGTCCTGTCATCTCTCGTAATATTTTCAGTTCCTTGTTCGAGTCTGGTAACGCTTCCACTTACCTTAATAGTTGCCTTCCCACCTCAAATGTAACATTTTTTTGTTATCTTTCAGGGTCACGTTTGTCAGCTTTCCCCACGTCCCTCTCTTCTGCTTGGGGAGGCTTTCCTTACCGGTGGCACTCCGGGTCTTTGGGGTGAGGTTAGGGTTCAGGAGTGGGTTACTAACGCCAAATGTCACTTGCGCCTGTACCGGCTTCTTGGTCTGCAGTAAGACTAAGGGGAGTTTCCTTTGGGACACCCATGATGTGGAAGGAAACACAGAGTTTAAAGGTGGGTTCATCATGCTTAGAGTGAGTTGCCTGTGGTCCAAACTGTGCCACAGAGAAACCAAAAAGGCTGTCCAGAAGGTCTGGTTTAGGCGATGGTGAGATGTCCCTGAAGGTGCCTGTCTCTCCACTGAGTGTGGAAGGCGTTTAGCCAACTGATTTAGATTACACACCTATTTTTTAAGTAGCTAACATTTAGTGACTTGAGGAGGGGCATCTTGACCTTACGTTCCTAGAGTCGGTTATTGTCACATGAAAGGTGTGGGTTTTTATTTAAAAAAAAAAAGCAAACAAAAAACCCAACCAGTTTCATAACCTATTAAGGGACGACTGAGAGCGAAGTAAAATAATGTATTTTTCTCATAAGTTGCCATGGTTGTGCTTTGCCTGAAAAAAAAAAGTCACTGTGAAAAAACACACCTGCAACTCAACCCGAAAATTGCCTCCCAACAGTAAATGAAGATATCGCTTCCTTCTGTGATGAAGTTAAAATGTAATTAAGGTTATGTTGCTTTGGAAAAGTTCATTGATGATGTGGTGGGCAGAGGGAGGCAAGACTGCAGAGAAGAAACATGCTGGAAATTAGCATGAGGTGTTAGGCACTCATAGCAATCTTTTGCGTGTCC
The DNA here is from genome assembly GCF_047370975.1 of Nipponia nippon. NCBI lineage: Eukaryota > Metazoa > Chordata > Aves > Pelecaniformes > Threskiornithidae > Nipponia > Nipponia nippon. The sequence goes on from NW_028262302.1 coordinate 3,627,265, forward strand.
TGGCAGTTTGTCATGAGAGCATCTATTGAAGGAGGTGATGCTTTGACTGTGATACACAGCGTGAAAACATGCCATAAGCAGGAAGGCTGGTGTGATGGGGAATTTTCTAGAGTATTAGGTCTAAACTTAATGTAAGCAGATTATTAGGTGGCGGGGAAGTGTGTGTAAATTACTATTGGCATGGTTTATCTGTGTGGAAGCATGAGAGAACTTCCCCTTGAAGTGAGAAGTTTCTAGAAGGAAAAACTTCTAAAAGATTATCTGCTCAGATTTTGTTACTTCCTAACATGTCTAGAGGTTACAGGACAGACTGCAGCAAAGAAAGTGAAGTTTTTTACTCTTCATTTTTACTGTCCGTTCCTATAATTAAAATCACTGGAAACTGTCATTTAACAGCAAATTTAAAATAAGAAGAACAAAATTTACACAAAGTCCCCAAACAAAACAAAAAACCCTATAGGTGTTGACACATCCTATCATCAGGTTTAGAAGGTAAGTACAAGAAAAACGATTGTTATCAGGTGTAAATTAACATATAGTGAGTTTGCTGGCAACTGAAGACGGTGACAGATATAACACATGCATTAATAAAACTCCAAATGAAAGGTATGGCCGTCATTAGGGATGGTACTTGGAGAAATGCTATTGATTCCAGAAATTGAATTTAATTTGATGGCTTTTACTGTAATTAACGCAATGGCTTGTACCAGCATAGATCTCTTAACATTATTATCTAAGGTGACAAATTATGAAATTAAATGTTCATTTAAGATGTAATTCAAATTTTCTAAAGGTTTTCTTGAGTCAATGGGTCTCAGTTAATTTCCTTAGAGCTAACAGACCTGACTTTTTTCATCCTGTCAGTTTTCTGCCAATGAAGGTACTCCTGATTTACATCAATACTGCAATGAAGGCAACATATACAAAGGAAACATTCACAGGTTCTGATGAGTTCTTGACAGCTCCTATCGCGTATACTTTGCAAGCTTGAGAGGTATTTTCTTTGTAGCATTAGATTTTAATGGTACTGAATGTAACGTGCACATATAATAACAATAATTCACTGTTCTTGTGTTCACCCATTTACCTTGTCAGATATCTGCTAGATGCAGGGTCTGGTTCTCTTCTCTTTTACACCTGTTTTACCCGAGGGCTGTTTATTTTGATGGAGTTACTCCTGATTCAGACCTGTGTATATGAATCTGTTATCTGAGAAGTAAATTAATGCTTTTAATCAAGACCACTCTTCTGCCTACCCATCAACATCAAAGCCTAGACATGCTATTAGTTACTGAGAAAGGAAGCACAGTGTGAGTAAGCAGCCCTCAGCTATCTCTGGCTCCCCATTACCAGAATTTTAGCACCATTACCTCAAAACCATGAATACTTTTATCCTCACAGTCACTTGGAAAGGCTATATATCCCCATTTAACAGACCAAAGCCACAAAAGGATGCAGAATTTAGGCAGAAATGAGGTGCCTAAATCTAAATCTAATCCTCAAGACCACTTTGCGCAGCTGCTACCCAAAGTCTCCCTACTTTGAAGGTGCTTCTATTTTGGTCATTAAAGTCCCACATACCTAAAGATTTCTTTCTGGCCATACCTTGAAGGACCTCGGTCTCGTCAGGGCAGAGCAGCTGCATGTCTAAGTTTTCCCCTGTCAGAGCCTGTGGCCTCAGCAGGATTGTCCCTGCTTCTTCTGGAGGGTGAATTTGCCACCACGTGCTCTGAGTGTGCTGAAATCTTCAAGCCAGATTTCACACTTAACACCACTGGAATCACTTGCTTCCCCCGCCTTCCTTTTTCTCAGCTACAAAGAGCTCTCACAGTCAAATCACTGATCTTATATCCAGTAGTCAAATGAATAGATCAGTCATGCGGTATGTAGGTGAGACAGCAGCAGCCCCTCTGTTCGGGAGGATTCAGATCTGTCTGTGCGTGCTTCCAGTGAACTGCCCAAGCCAGGGCTAAAAAGTAGGACTTCCCAATTTACTGAGATCCACTAATCTCACTGAGGCCTGGTGAAGAAGATGCAGCGCACCATCTCCATCTCTGCACGCTGTCATCTCAGGCAGAACCAGGCCACTGTGCTGAACTTGTTTCCTCAGAGATGGGTAAGAAATATGGGATTTTGTGCTAGACTCCTTGTGGTCTGGGCAAAATATTCCTGTAGGCAGCCCTGCTATAAGGTACTACATAGAACAACTGTTGGATGAAGAAGTATGAGCCATTCTTGGAGCAGGGACTGGAACGGATGGCTAGATTTTCCTCTGGTTGTCTTAGCCACCAAGCAACAGAGTGGATGTCCCGCTTCCCCGCTTCGCCGTGAGTGTTTAAAGAATTCAAGAACAGTGACCTCATTTCTACAGGAGTGGAGAGTGCCCCGATAGAGCTAACTCTGTCATCAGATGGTGAGGGACGATCTCTTAGAAAGGGGAAGGGTGGACTCTCCTTGGACAGATAAAAGCATGGAGTCTGGTTTCCCGTGTCTCGGGTGAGTGTGCTGAACTGTTGTACGAGATGTAGAGCATGCTGTAATACATTACAGAAATACATAATGCCCTCTTTGGTTTTCCAAACACATAGCTAACATGCCTACCTTAAGAAGCGGGTGCAGGTCTCCAAATCCTAAGTGAGCAGAGGCACTTACGTGCAATGCTGAGCCAGAGCGCCCAAGTCGTAAGGCAAGCTGGAAACTACGATGTAGCAGCCTTAACATTGCCCACTGGCCACCTTACGCGTTTCCCCGCTCCCTGTGGTGGAACCTCGCTGCGAATTGTCCTCGGCTCTCCAGGGGCTGCGGGCGCGCAGGCGAGGGCCGTGCTCCCTGCTCGGGAAAGGGGCACCGGCGGGCTAGGTGCTGCGCAGGGAGCCCGCACAGCGGCGGCAAGGGCCCTCCCTGGGGGCAGTGGGGCTCACGGCCGGAGTCAAATGGCCTGTAGGCACACCCAGGCAGAGGTAAGGCACCGAGCGGGCCGGCGGGCCGGCCCTCCAGCCCCTGATTAACGGAGGGGAAGTAACCAGGGCGCGGGAGCCGCGCCGCCGGGCCGGCGGGGCGGCGAGGGGAACGCGGGGCAAGAGCGGCGGGGCGGGGCCGGGCCCGGGGGCGGGGCCGGGGGCGGGGCCGGGGCGGTGCCCGGGCGGCGCGCGGCGGAGCTGTCCCGCCCGCGGTGCTGAAGCGTGGCGCAGGGCCCGGCCCGGTGGCGGCTGGTCCCGGCCCGGCCCCCGCCCCGGTCCCTGCCGCCCTCCGGCAGAGACCCGTAAGCACTCGGGACGCGAGGAGCAAGGAAAAATTAATTTGTTAAAATACAGGGCCCCACGTGCAGACTGCAGTCCCTCTCCATTTGTCGGCTGACGATAGCTGTAATTGCTTCGCTATTTATCCGTGGAGCAGCTTCCCCCATATTGAGGGTACCGGCATCAGGAGGCCTCGTGAAGAATACTAATTACTTAAACCCAGAACTTTAAATTTAAGGTCTTAAAGGCAAATGGAGGAATTAATTAAAAACAGGAGGTTCGAGCCCGGGTAGATGGTTAAGTGCGCTGAGACAATACACGTGCTAGGCTGCTGACCTGAACAATATTCCTTACCAATGGCAACGGCAGACAAGAAAATGGGGGAACAAACTGATAAGCAATTCAGCTATCGAATTATTTTAAGGAAACCATTAGAAAAGTGCACGTTTACCAGAACAAACATTGTGCTCCAATACTGTTGTAATGTGAATTGATGAAAAATTAGTAATAGTTACTCCCAAAAGAGAAAGAATTCTTTAAGCTTAAAAACAAAAAGCTAAACTCCAGTTTTACTTCTGCACATGTAATTTGTCAGAGGAGAGAAGTAATGAATAAAATTATAATTAATAATAATAAAGATAATAACAAGTTTCTATTGATGCCTATAAATACATCCTCGTTAATCACATAATGACTAATAGAAACATTCAGAAAGTAGTTAAGAGAGATTTTTTTAAAACCAAATGGCTAAGAAATATAATCCTACTGTACCTCACTAATTGTTAAAGGAAAGACCCATTATCTTAATTATGTTTCTAGAGCAAACATTATTTCAATGTGATAAAAGATGACATGACACTAAAGGTAAAGCTACAGCAGATGTTACATGAGTAACAAGCCAATATGCCCACATTCTGGTAATTTCTCCCCCCCTAGACATGTTCTCATTAATCTGTGATTAATAGGATTTGAGTATAGTAAATGATGTTGATCTATTGTCTGTCTTTGTCCCACACCATAGAGAGAGCAATTTGTCAGCTCAGCTTTTGTGTGACTATTTAATAGCAAAGAGGGGGAGAGAAAAGACGCTAATCTTCTAATTGGCATCTATAGAGAAAGGTCTAAGAACACAGCCTGCCTGGAAATAGCTTGTGTGCAATTCCTATGCCTGCGAGGCTGAGGCGGACGGCCAGCCGTACAGCCCCGGCTGCCCATGGAAAAGGAACTGTATGCATCTATCACACCATCACCCGCTGTCCAAAGGGGGACTGGAGAGCAAGGCGTGCCGTAGAACAAGGTGCAATTGCTAACTCTTCAAAGTCTCTTACGTTTCAGCCTGTTACATGTCAAGGGAGTACTTCTTGACTGGTGTGACTTTAATAAAGACCGAAAGCTTCCTCCTTCACAGAGCAGAAAGAAGAACGAGGTGGGGGAGGAACGGGGGGCAGCGATGGAGACCAGAACAGTCCTCTCACCAGGAAAATCAGAATCAATGGAGGGAACATGAAGTGCCCAACCGCCTTTCCAGAGATGTCAGGTGAACAATGGCTTTGTGCTAAAATGGTGCCACTTATAATTTAACTGTCCTCCTTAGCTGCTAAGGTTACCTAATAAAATGATTGTTCCTCACATAGGACAAAATACAAATAATTTCAGAATTAAGTCACTAGTCTCAATTCAGCAAAGCATCTAAGCCACTGCTGAAAACTAGGCATGAGGTCAAGTGCTTTGCTCAGTTGTGTTCCCTCAGATGCCTTTCCCTCATCCCTGGGTGTCTATTTGATGTCCTCTGAAAGATCAGAATCCAGACTTGTTTTTTGGGCGCAGTTGAGGAATGGATCCCACCTACCTCTCAGCAAAAGGCAGGTTTGGTTTGTGTAATGATTTCTTGAGTGGTGAAGGTAGCTGAAGAGTTCCTCATTCAGTTTAGCCACCTGAGCCATTATGACAATACAACTATTTAAGGCAATGCAGTAACTCCCTAAAAATATTATTTTTTGAGAACTTATGTCATTCTTTTACTAGTGCAATTTAGGGCACGTTTCTGTAAGTAGTTTTATCAATCCCATGGGTGGAACCAGTAAATTGCATCGAAGAAGGGCGGGACTATCTTAAACCAGCTTTGCCGCTTGAAAATTGTGCTGTGGACCTGAGCAGAGTTGTTTCCACCTGTGTAACTCCTCAGTGGATATAACACAGGAAATCTTTACTGCCTCTGTTTCAATGCTAATGCATGTGAGCAGGGTTTAATGGAAACTGATGAAGGATAAAGATTGGATAAAGAGATGTTTCACTAGAGGAAGAATAAAACCACAGACAGAATTGAATCTGATTTAAAAAAGAGAAGAGTGTAGGGAAAGGAGCTGATAGTGCTGAGGTAAAAAATAATGGCTCTCAATAATGTGTATTTAAGTTTACAATATTTACTGCCACATTTCACAAGCAATCGCATCCCTGCACACTGCTCAGGTGTATAACCCAGTGCTTCGGCATGTACAGCAGCCGCTGTGGTGGCTGGGCTCTGCAGTGAAAACGCTGTTGGGATATGGAGAGCAGATGTGAGTCTGGGCAGGGACAAAGCAAGCGGGGAAGCGGGGCGAATTGTACCATCTTGTACGTGAATTCACAAAAATAGAGCATTTCCCTGCTGCTTGGCAATGTTACTTCTGGGCACGCTGAGCACAACTGTCACCAAGCACAGAGCCCCTTTTCTGTCTTTGGGGGTGAGCACTGACATTTGTCCCCATTTCAGGCATGGCAGGGAGAATGCATCCAAAGTATCCCTGTGGAAACACCCAAAACTTTCCCAGTGGAAACAGCTCCCTAAGTGGAGATGCTGGAGCTGTCCTGGATCTTTTAATCCCACACAGGGGAGCGCAGTGCCAAAACCAGCACTGAGGCCACGTGAATGAGCTGAAGCACACAAGTAGTACATCCATGTCAGCACGTTTCTGCGCTCTAGCTTGTGCATCTTTCAGCGAGAGGAAAATGGCCGTCTTGCTTCTCAACGTGAGCTCGTGCAGCACAATGCCAGGCTGTCATGCAACGTAGATTCGTGGTCTCAAGCTTGGGGCTCTCTGCCTTGTGCCCTGCTTTGATGAACGCTAATGGGATACTTGCTCTCCTGGACTGCTGCGGTCAAGCAAGGGAGGATTTCATCATCCAGAACTGGAAGGTCTTGGGGCATGCCCAGGACCAGGTTCTGGCAGTCTTGGAAAACTGCAGGGTATCCTGGACTAGCTGGCTGCCTCCACCGCCCTCCTCAATTCCCTCCGTAGAGGAGAGAGGGGTCCTGCAGCCTGGGTGGACTGTACTCAACCAGCCTGTTTACATGGAAGTTGTCATAGATTTCCCTGTAGTGGTCACTGGGAGAAGAGGGGCAGAACACACCCGCCTTAACTCCAGCCTTCTGCCACTCTTTGAAGGTTTTCTTGGTGTCTGGACATAGTTACCAGAGAGATAAAGCCCTCCAAGACTGCACACGCCTGGCTGTATGCAGGCATTGTGCCAGGGCAGGGGAACCACAGGTACCCAAAACAATCACCAATAGCGATACATTACATTTTAGAAATCAGGGTGCTTTATCCTGTCCAAGATACAGTGAAAGATGTTCCAGCTTGCAGGGAGTCTCAGTCTAAATGCATAAACTTAGGGTAAGCTCAAATCTTATGTAAAACAAACATTTGCACAAATATACATTGTGGCGAGGTTCAAATATTGCAAGTTTTAGTTCTTTTTAAAAAATCAGATTAGTTTTTATTTTTAAAATGGTCAGAGCTGTGAGAATGGGAAGGTTTGTTAATCCTGTAAGCAAGTAAGTAAGCAAAATGCCCCCGAATGCTCCCTCTGAGTAGAGCAGGAGGTGCTGGGAGGCGGTGGGTGGCTGGCTGTGATCTGGACTTCATCTGACAAAGTCCTCTGCATCAGGACGTGAATTTATTGCATCCGTCCATCAACACAGCTCATTACATGGAACTTGAACTTAAGCTGTCACATATTTTCCGATAGATTAATCTCTATCTAGCATGTGAAGTTGTTGCGAGCGCTATTTGTTATTTGATATTTCATGCTCTCAGCCTGTTCAAAAAGCTGCTGAGTTAAGGAAGATCAAAATGCAGACTGACATTTCTCTTTAAAAAGCCATTATTACAGAAAGACTCCGGGACTGTTAAAATGTGAGAATACAGTGATAGTAGTGAGTGTTATAAAACTGTTATTTTAAAACATGACCTGCTTTCTGCCTGTCCCTTAATATCACTGTGCTTAGAGGGGGAAGGAGGCTGTATTTGAAGCAGTTATCTCCTAGGCAGGCAATAGCATCTGGTGATATTAAAATGTCATCAGATGAAAATATATGCAACAGCGTCAACCTCATTTGAATATGAAATGCAAAGACAATCCAAGGCAGACGACTGCTTGTTTAGAGTGATATCTGAATCCAAAGGCTGGATCATCAATAATAGATTAAGGTTTTTTTGCTTGTTGTAAATTAGAGGTCGGATGGGTATTGGCGTTTTGTTTTTTAATTATTTATCGCATTAGCAAGGCTGGCCGTTACAAAACACCAGTCAGAGTAAAAATGTAAAATACAAAGAAGGAAGAACTAATTTTAAAATCTGACACTAGAATAAAGCTTCAAAACCCTGTATCAACTACACTGAAAATTAGATAGTAACATTCTGGTAGTTCTGTCAAAGTCAAATACAGAAGCAATTGTTAAGTGTTGATAGTCAGTGGACAGAAGGTGTAATCCACTGGGAAGGTTTTGATCCAAAATGAAACAGTTTTCTACCCCTGCTAGTCAGGCAGAAATCTAATTACTCTCTTTTGATCTCTATGGAGAGGTAAACCAAAGAGTTATAGGTTATGGACAGTTTTATTGATTTTTATCTCAGAAATCAACAAGTGCAGGCTTTACACTTTACACACACTTGCTTAGCTGGTGTTAGGATCAAATATTTCAAACTGGCTTTCCCTGCTACCAAGTCAATAAGCATTTTAGTTGTTTTGTTCAAGTTGTACTGTTGATGTTAATATTACAGAACTTTTTTGCACTTAGAAGCTTTGGGGAAAAAGATATCCAGGTTTATATTTGGGTGTTTTAAAGCAGAAGTCTAAACATTTGTTTTTCCATCTACTTGTTTTTCTCTTGCAAGACTGCATTGTTATATTACGGCTATAACTGGACAAGCATATGTATTTTTAGCTCCACATGTGAGAAAAGGATCTTGGTTGTGAAGGCAGGAGAACCAGAGGCTGAACAGGAAGGGTCTGCCAGTTTCTGGAGGTTTAGCACCCCTTCCATTGACAAGGTGGAGAAGGCTAACTGCGATGCAGCTGGGAACAACACCTAAAACCATTTCTGGAGTGCTCGCAAGATGTTTCTAAGGTAGTCCTGGAGTGCAAGGGAGGAGAAGGCTTTCTGTCTCTGGAGTTTGAAGTGCACCTTTGAGACAAACCAGACGGAAACTTCATTGCTTGTATTCTAGCTCTGAAATATACCTTGGTCCTTTGTCCTGTCTCTGTGGGTGCAGACATTTCCACAAATCCCCTCTCTCGTCAACTGCAGCTTATGGAAATATTTAATCTTAAAAAAACCCCAACCCTTCGTCTCCAAGCTACTTACCATAAATCCTATGTAATTTTGCAAGATGAGTTCAGATGTGGGCCAAAATGATCAATGGAGAGGGAAGTCCTTGTTTTTCATGCAGACCCTCTACAGGCATTTTTGATTAAGTTTAACTATATGGGGAAGATTTCACTGCTAGTTTTACCTAAAACCTTGGCATGCAATCACGTCCCCAATTCAGCAAACAGGAGCTGTGCTGTCAAGCTAAAAGATGTCAAGATTTCATGCCAGCTTTTTAGAGGTATAATTATTTGGGGTCTATTGTTGCTAATTACACATTTTCATGCAATCTAATCGGTCTTCAAGAATGTGCATCAAGTCAGGGTCTGCTTCTTCATGCACACAAAAAAGCCAGTCATTCGCATTTAACTCCACTGTCAGAGCCACAGGCACAGACATGGAGCCCAGGATGTGTGCCGCTTCAAGATTATTTTGATAGCTTCTCTTCTTCGTGTCCTGGGAGATAAGGCTGTTTCTCCCACAGCTGCATTTTTTCCTGAATGACTGACAACCCCTTTAGAGGAGATCAACCCCTTTTTGTGCCCTTTCACTCACTCGGAGGTTATCAGCTAAAACTGCACTCAGCATTCAATCACATCTTTCCCCTGTGGCCGTAACTCCTGTTAACACAGTTAACCTTCTGATGGGAACATAAAATGAATCTAGGGAGGGAAAAAGAGCAGAAATACATTCCCATGTTAAGGATTAAATGGCCATAGTGCTTATAGCAGTGTTTTTTCACCTCTTTCTCTTCCATAACATTGTGTTTAAGGGGCTATCAGGAGGAAGTCACCTGTCACAAAATTCTTCCTAGCAATCCCAGCAGCTCTTATTTTATTGGCAATTTTTTGACTTTAAGGTTGATGGAAAATATTATGGGACATAAAACTGGATCCGCAACCAAATTAAGATTTGTATTTTTTTGTGCTTTTGTTTGCTGACACATCCCCCCCCCTATCTAAATCTGAAAGATACTGATTGACAACCAACATTTCCTTTTTTTGGAGGGCGGGGGGGTGATGATGGGGACAAATAATATCTGTCTTCTTTTGGGTTTCTTTTTCTATGACAGTATTTTGAAATGATAAACAGACCCATTGTATATTCATCTTTGTTTCCATTTACTGTCTGTGTTTCTATCCGGAGCTCTCTATAGCTCTGTATGTGGCCCCCCTGGCTGTGCCCTAGCATCTATCTACTCTAAGCATGTTTTAGCCACGGTATTTTTGAGGGGTCTACGTACACCCCCCTACCCTTCTGAAGCTGAGACATGAATATTCATTCAGTTCTTCCCTTTTTATCTCCCTCTCCGCTCCATAGGTGGCTTGTTGTCCTGAAGAGCCCGGGGGCTGGGGTGGAGGCCAGCAATGCCCCCTTGGGCACCATGCACAGGCTGTAGCCCATGACCCTGAGGGTGCCGTGCAGGTCTGGTGCTGAATGAATCTCTGGTCTGGCTCTGGCTCTCACTCTGGTTATCTTGAGCAAGCTAATGCTCTGCCTCATTTTCCTCTACAAAAAAAAAATAATCCATGGAGGATTTTTTCCTCAATTTTAAGTGCACCGAAGTCCTTGAGCGAAGAACTAGACGTATCTGAGCTGCTGAGGTAAAGCACTTGGAGGGCACCCCCTTGGGCCCATTGACTCCCAGCACTGAGGCTGAAGGTGGAACGGGGTTGGAAGGTGCTTGTTCTCTGACCGACTGAGTCGATACCCGCTCTGTGGTCAGAAGGCCTTGGAGATGCTGGGCCTTTTGGCCTTCTCAGGTCTTGCCTGTTCTGAAGTGTTGTCCAGCAGCAGGTACTTGGCCCGTGCATGGTTTCAGTACTCCAGGCATTTGCAGGACACTGTGGTGAAACTTGTAACCGGACAAGGGATGGACAATAAATACCACTCTTCTAGCATAGGCACGTCCCCAACCACAGACAGAGGTTCAGCTGAGGCAGCAGTTAAATGCGATGAGGACCTTTTGTGTTTTTCTGTAAGATTACTATAATGCTGACTTTGACTCTACCCCATTTACCAGGTTTGCATAAAATCAGTAACTGTCCGGGTCTAGCTGTTAAGCGTGTACCTGCACTCTGTCTCTGCTGGTTGAACTGGTTGTATGCAATGCCTCTGGTGACAGATCCAGGGAACTCTGATCATTGTAGCATCAGGTATTTAGCATGCACGTGCCAAATCTGTATTTTCAGCATCCTTCACAGAAGTAGAGCTAATTGCTTCAACAGTAACTGAAGCAGGCAGGGAAAGACAACAAGCCACTTTTTAATATCTGTAAGTTTTTGTATGCTGTGATGTAAGGAATAGGACTATAATGCACATTGTAAAAACAAATGGACAAGGCAAAATAATTAGATTTTTAGGAAAGACTTTAACAATGTCCAGCCTGATTTGTATGGTGTTACATTTCCAAGTTTCTTCTTCACTTTCTTGTTACAGCCCTGTTCTCCCAAATGGGGGTTAGGGGATGATCCGCATGTGTGTGTACTTTCCAGTGTTGCTGCTGTAGATTTGGAAAAGTCTTGCGAGGTTAAAACGTCTGTTGAAAAACCCCACAGCTAATAATGCTGGAATGTGTCCCTGGCAAAATAAAAGAAGGTCTTTGCAGCTAGAGACAAATGCCTTATGCTGCTGAAGAAGAGCCAAGGGAGCTCTGTGAATCTGCCAGTTTGCAGATGAAGCAGCTACTTGGGCACAGAAGAGAAGAACGAGGAAACACAGTTGATGGGAAAAGGAAGATGCAGGGATATCAACTGACAATGAAAGGTTGGGCTAATTTTCATTGTAGGGTTTTTTTCTCTACTTCATACCTCTTTTCTCTTCTCTTTTCAGTTCAGATGTGTTAGTTGTTCATCTGTCCTTGTCCTGAGAATTGATTGTTGCATCCACGGGAGATTGCTGGCACAAAGAAAACACTTACAGTAATTAAAGTGAGGAAAGCTGATGTCAGGCTTGCTTCTCCCTTTCAAAGGAACTAAAAGAACTTCACCAGAAAACAGTTTAGTTTCAAATCAAACTTCATTCCACTGGATGCAGTATGGATACTGACACAATTAAAATATGGCTTATTGTAGGGCTGTAGCAATGGAGCACAACTGTGGAGCTCTGCAGTGGAGATCACGCTTAAGGTAAGGGTACAACAGGAGAGTTGCACATAAAAAGGCCGATAAAGGATGAGGCAAGGTTAAATAAGATTGCGTCCCTGGCTCACACTGGTATCCCTTGGCTCACTTTTCGCAAGAGATACCAGTTAGCCATTGCCCTTCCCCAGGCAACTGCCTCCCACTCAAGAATCCTCTTACACATTCCCGCTGTGGTCTCTTTAGAGGAGACAAAATCCGCGTGTGTTTGGCAGGGTCACAGGGAGGTGGCCACGAGGAGATGTGGTGCGTGTCGGGGCAATGGTCGCACCCAGGACACGGGGTGCAAAAGTGCTTTCTGCTGAGCTGAGCCAGCTGTGCAGAGCATAACCTGCTGTGCTGGTGGGCTGAGGGCAACGGCAGTAACTCGGGGTTTCCCACTGGGGAGACAGACATGGATATAAACAGAATGGCTGTAAAAATGTGAATTCAGGACTACTAAGCAGCTCTGATCCTCCTGAAAAACATGTGTGCTGGGGTGTTATGTAAATCCTGAAAGGATGCGGCTCCCAGCTTATCCCCTTGTTGAAAGGGATTAAGCCTCTGCAAGCGCTGGGCGCTTGGGGATTATGGCTCAGCGTCCAGAGAGGGATGCACCCGGGGTGACTTATGGTGTTTAAGGGCTTTATGCCTTCACTCAGTACTTACAGCTGTTAGGATTTCTTTTACTTGGTTTTTGGAGATGGCAGACTCTTAGTTTTGCCAGGTCCCGTTGGCAGGCAGAATATCATGGACTCTCCTTCTTTTCCTGGATCCACACACAGATGTGCTACTGAGAAGCAGTATTTGAGAGACGGCACCGTGGCTTTTCTGCTAAACCAGGTCACCTTTACACAGAGCAGCTACCACATACGTCCTTCTCCACTGCCCAAGACCCACAGCTGTACCAGGTGTATCTGTCACCAGCCTTCTCTCAGAAGAGCCTCGCTATACTTTACAGTCCACAGCACCTCGGATTACTTCTTCATGTAAAAGTTCAGTGTTGCGGTCCAGCCCCTGGGAATCACAGTGTCTGAGCTGGCTCTGCAGTACCGGGGTGATGTGGTTATTAATCCTACTGATAGGGCTGGAGCAGTCACTGTCTGGTGGAAGGGCTTCTGCATTACTACATAATACATCAAACCTCCGGTGTGGCAGCTTCTTCTGAAGAGCAGATAAATTTTCCACTGCCCTGTGTGCCTCTGTACAGGGCTCTGCCCTCCTGCGTGCCGGGGATCTGCGTACCAGCATCAGGGGACTCAACCAAGAGAGGGGCAGGTTAGGTTTGATTATTCTGAAAAATGTGACCTGCTGAAGATGCCACTTAACACAACCCTAGGTTTTGTCTTCTCATACAGTTCTTGGAGAAAAGTAAAAGGGGCTTAAGTTGGAAATAAACTGAAATGATTCTGTAATAGAAACTATTCACTCTTCCTCATCTTTTTGTGGTGGAGGTGGTGGGACAGTCTCCTGGACCAGCAACTGTGGGAAAGCCATACCTTCACCCCCATCTTTTTGTCATTTTTTTTCCTTGAGATGTACTCCTTTTGTTACAACTCCGGAGAATAACCGAGGCTGTACAGGTCTAGGCTGCCCACTGCTGTTTTACACTCTGCATTATCCAGTTTTGCTTATCTGCAGCCGAAACTCAGAAAACAAAAAAGAAAACATGGGAAGATGCTAATGGGGTTGGATCTGCTGTTTCAAAACATCTGCTATTCTCCACTTTTCTGGGCTTGTGCTTCCTATCCCTTTCCTTCCAGTAGGCATCTCTCGATGAAACAGAAGTAAAATCCATTGGTCTACATTTCAGGAGGTAGTCTTTAAACTTCCAAACACAGCAGACATTTTCACCTGTATTTTCCACGCACAAAAACTGGATGTGGAACAATATCAGAGCAAAATTGGTGGTGTGTGCCTGGAGGTCCCTTTGAAAAAATGGATCCATTCAAAACTGTATTTCACCCTCAGTCCTAAAGAACTGATTTATGTTCCAGGTGGATTTCTACAGCAATTTACAGTTCTTCTACTTTTTCAATTATCCGTTTTTCCCCTATTGAGATCTTATTAATTTTCATTTACTTCTGCAAAATCTTTTTTCCTGCTCTCAGTACCATTATGCTTTCCCTGACTATTTCTTTGAAATTAAGTGCTTGGTTCTTTATCTTTTCATCATTAATTACCGAAGTCTTTCTGACCTCTGCTTTGTAAGCTACCGTGTCATATTTCTATTTCCTATCTTTTAGACTTGGTTCAGATTTTTTTTCTTTAACAACCTGCTCTGAATAGCTTTGTTCTTGTTTTTCAGTCAGTTCCCAGAATGGCCACACAGCCGAACCTTTGCCCTCCTCTCTTTGTTTTTCATCTTGTCTCTATTATATCAATGGCCTAGTTAAAAATGTATTTTACCGCTCCCTGGGGCCAAGCCGCTCTCCGTTTTTATAATTATGGTGATTATCATCTATATAGGTATCTCAATAACCGTTTGCTATGACTGTGGGCCAGTTAGCCCCTCTCTTTTGAGGGCCAGATGTAGTTGGGTGTGAACAGAAGTGGGTGCCACTGTAGGACTTGGGGTTTGGCTTAGGAGACGGGAATAACATGAACGGAAGCCACTCCATGAATGTTGGATTAGTGAAATGTTAGTTTAAAGGGCTGAGGATTTTTTCCTGTGGAAAAACTGTGAACTTTTTTTGGCAAGCTCTTCAGTGAGACGGGTGACACTTTGGTAGTTCAGGAAGATTCAGACCTGTCCTTAGGTACCCAAATTATTTCTTGGGCTGGTTCCACATATATCATTTCACCATGCCTTATAGTGTCATTTTCATTCGCTTCTTTCTTCATAATCATTCTCAAAGTTTTTTATTTTGTAATTGAAAAAATTCAAGTAGTTCATAAATTATTTTCCTGTCTTTGCCAAATCTCCCATTAGCGTCGGTGGAGTCTCATTTAGCGAGCAAGGTTAGACTCTACCATTGCCTTTAAGTATTCCTTTCTTGGGGAGTGATGGCTAGGAAGGAAGGCCAGCCGGTTTTTTCAAAACTGTGAGAATGGCTGGGCCTTCTTGCTGAAATATATTTTATAAATGTGTAAAGGGAGGCATGATAAATGCAGGCATTTGCTGTCATTTTGTTCTTTTAAATAAATAACTGAGTATAATGAGTCTCAGCCACAGAATGAACATAATGAACCTCCAAAAGAAGACGTTGTCTGAGAGCAATATTTACCACTGAGGAAGGGATTATTACAGAAACAAAAATTGTTTAGACGTTAGTGAGTGAGATAAGAATCTATTAAAGGAATTAAAAGCGAAGATGATTCATCACACATTTCTGCTTATTTGTAAGAGACACATGAAAGGCAGGGATTTCAAAACATTTGTATTAGAAAAACATCAATAACAAAGCCCCCTGATTTAATTCTTCAGTCTCTCCGGCTTCAAAAGAAGATGTGATTTTTCCACATTTGTCTTGAAAAACACACAGCACTGGAAACTAGCAAAGACTCCGTTTGCTTTGCTGCATTTCATTTTTAGATTGGTCACCTATACATGATATTTACACCATTTTCTCCTGTGTGAAAATCTAGGAACTACTTTTCATCGCGTTGAGGGTCAGATTTCTGATACGTTTCAAAGGGGTGAAGTGTTTCTGCTGACGCCGCCGGCGAGGCTGCCGCGGCGCGCCGGGGAGAGCCTGCCTCACCTCCGGCTCGCCCCTCGCTCCGGCGTCTGCTCCCCTTCTCCGGTCAACCCACTGCTCTCCCCGCTGAGAAAATACCTCTGTAACAGAGACCAAGGCAGTCAATCAACTCTCTGTGTTTTGCCTTCCCCTGTCATTGGTATGAGACTGTTGCAACGGGTTAGTGTAAAGATTTAGGTTTGATAGGGCCGTACTTTTATGAGGTTACAGGGGTACTGGAGCAAGGTCTCACAGCACAACTATGGTAGGAAATTTGTCTTAAAGTGTTTTTCATAGTAGAATACAGATAATATAGTATAAGATAACATAATAAGATAACACAATAATACCGGATTTTTATGGGTATGTTTGCTATAGGCGGATAATAGAGAACACAGCAACAAAAGCAAGAAATAGAGAAAGAGGTGAAACCAAAAGAGAACATGTAAATAAACAAGCAAGCTGTTAGCCAGTGTTGTGACCGTGTGAGCTGTTGGAAGAAAACAGGAGTTACAGTTTAGCATATCTCAATTCCTTTTGTTGTACAGCCTGAATTTTGCTGAACAATATTCTTTTAGATGTGTCCTGTAAGTAAGTTGAGCATCTATTAAACAGCCTTTGAAAATGAACTGGCTTGTACCAGCTCCTGCTAATTTGGATAGGGGGTCAGTAAAATCCTGACGTGGTAGAAAGCGGCAATAATTTCCCCAGCGTGGGAGTGGTACTTCAAGGAGAAACACACTTTTAAGGCTGAGCAGCAGTAGGGAAAGACCGAGCCGGGGAGGCGAGGGAAGAGCTTGATTTGGCTGTTCCCCCGAGTGAGCGGTGCCGCGGGGAGCCGGAGCCGCCTGCCCCAGCATCGGCGGGAAGAGCTGCAACGCCGCGCAACTGCTGCGGCTCCGCTCCCTTCCTCAGCCTCTGACTCAGCACAGCACAGCACAGCGCTACACACACAGTGTCAGGTATAGCCCTACAGCTTCTTTGAGGAGACAGCAGCACAATCGGGGAAAACGCAGCTGTGCTGAGTTCAGGGCCGCAGGGTCAACGTCAAACTCCTGCCAGGCTTCTCCAGTCTGCCCATTGGGGTTCCTGGCCCCGTGCTTATTCCCTGAGGATGAGAAGAGTATTGGAGGTGGGGGGAGAGGGGTGGAAAAGGGCAAGGAGGCTCTGAGATCTCACGTGGTCCTTTGAAAGGTGCTCTCAGACCTAGGAAGGTCAGTGGAAAGTTAAGGGAGCTACATCTGTGTGTGGAGGCATCCTCCCTGTCCCCCAAAACCCCACCATCCCCTGCATGGGCTGGGTACAGCATGCACTGGACGCCAAACTGGCTTCTGGGAGCTTTGCTTTTTGGGAAAAAAGTGATTCCTTTCTGAAGTGCAACTTTATGGAAAAAAAAAAAAAAAAAGGAAGAAAACCTCTATTTTGAGAATTAAGAAAAACTTTATCAGACTTGTTTATTTTAATGGCAATTTTTCTCTTTATCTCGTATCATTTAAAAATGCCAAACTGCATTTTTGCTCCCACTTAAAGGTGCGATGAGCCTTGTAAACATAAACCCGGCACAGGATGTTTCAACGCAAGAGCTGACCGTTTTGCAGATTCATAAAGGTCTGAAGAAAAATGCCTTTATGCTGAGAAATACCACGCAGCCATAGGAGTCCCTGCCTTGTTTGCTACAACACCCAATGCTTATTTGAAGTCCTAAGTCCGCTATTCTTTATTGCCATTTTCATTTCTGATACAGTTCTGCTTGTGTATCTTCCAACTGAACATACTGTGCTTCTGTTTAACTGTCTATTTATAGTCATAAGAGAAATAAACATATAAAATAAATGCATCTTGATGCATAGCTGTGCAGGAGTACAGATGTTTTATTAATGAAAATGAATCCAGCTTTTTGTAAGTCATGGCAGCAATATAACATATCATTGTTTGCTCCTCCGCTAGACGGTCCCTGCTGTTTTTACATAGAAATTCCTGTAATACTTAATGGACATCTGGAAGAATTCAGCCAATTAATCGAATTCACGCAGGAGCTAGGCTAATGGCTGTCTGAAAGGCAGATTACATTAAATCAAACTTGCAATATGAATGAAAGTACTTAATCATACATGCAACATTCATTAGACGCGGCACAGCAAGTGTTTTGATTACTTTAATGAAAGATCAGGTAAAGTGCATCAACTGAACAGATTGAAGAGACAGCATGCTTACAAATGTTTGATTATGTTGACTATCAACAGAAACAGTGCCAGTAATTTATAGCAAAACATATTTGGAGGAGGAGGAGGAGGATAGACCTGGTGAACTTGGGAGGGGAAGTGAAATTTGGGCCTCGCCTCCAAGCACTTTAATTAATAGGATAGCGAGACTTTAATCAAATGTCATGAAAGAAGCAAAACAGATGTATCTGGAGAAGCCAATACGGCAACTGCGAGGGATCACTTATGTTTGCAGTACTTAGAGCCTGATGCTGGTTTTGAGTCCCCTGTGTTTTGTCTGACTTTGGAGTAAACAGCATTAAGCCCTAACTGGAAAAAATATTTTCAAAACAATGAGATTCATGCTGGATTTTTTGGTCTGCAAAAGGTAATGATTTCGGCTTGGTGCTGCTCTTCCCCTTGGACTCTGCTGGAGACACCCTCCAGCCGCCACTGCCCTCACCCCCTGCGGCCGGTGCCGGCTCCCAGGGAGGAGAGCGCAGCTGAAGAGGAGCTTTGGCTGTGGATCATCCTGAGGCACTGCCACGTTTTGCCTTTTCCGACCTCATCAGCCAGTAGAGCATTTTGTCATTGCCCCCGTCTTGCCCATGGGTTTTGACCCACCAAAGACAGGCACAGCCTCCAGCTTTCAAGAGCCAGCGCTGCAGCCTCCCCCGCTCCGAAGCTTTGTGCACGATGGGCGTTTGCCAGGTCTCACTTTGGGGATGAGCAGGGTGACTGATCTCAGAAGCTGGAGATGCGCTTTCTAAAAAAAGCAGCAGGTCTCCAGCTCAGCACTGCCTTTCCTTTGCCCTTCTTCTTCATATTCCTTGCACTGAGATGAATTGCTGGTTCCTTTCGGGAGCTGTCGCCCTCCTTGTTGCTTTTGTGAGATGCAGGCACCCAGATCAGGTGTGGTTTATTTCCTTGTAATGCAGTTTTCTTGCTTGTTTTTTTAGGCTGCTGCCCTGCCCAGTTGTTTTTAGCCAGCTTTCTGTGTTAGTTTGCTCTCCTTCTCCCATTCCCTGCCACTGTTTTTCCTTATCACCGTCTCCTGTGCTCCACCTGCCCCTGTGCAACTGTTGCTGACAGTGATGGCTCCTATGCTGCCATCTGTTTTGCAGTAGCCAGGACGTACCTGCATCTTACTCCTCAATAATTCCTGCCCTTCCTTTGCATAGGCAAGCAAACCTGCAATAACATCCTTCTGGCAGGAGCTACCTGCAGCTCAGGCAGGAGCGGGAACCGGGAATTTGGTGGGACCTGAAGAAAATGGAGGGAGAAGTAAGCAAGGTACCGTGGAGTGGGGATGTGAGAAAGGTCTTGGGCAGCAGCCCTGGGGAATTGCCTGTTGCCCCTCCGAGACAGAGGAATTTTATGGAGGAAGCCGGCTTTGGCATAGGGGCATGAAAAAATTCTTGGAGGAGAAAAAGAAGAAAAAGATAAATATTTTCCTGAGGGCTCAGCTCCCTGCACTGTGTCCCTGCAGGACTGGATGTGCTCCAGCGCCAGCACAAGAGCAGGACGAAGCGTCGCCATAAAAAAGTATTTGTGGCTGTGATCCACCTGGTCTTGCTCTCGGCTCTCCAAAAGCCTCCTGGATTGAGCCCTTTTGGGAAATGAAGCAAACCGCAGGTTTCTCTGTCCTGCCTGAACTCCACTGGAGGCAGGCACGGAGCTTCCCAGCCCAGCATGCGGCACAGGCACCACTCAGGAGCTTCATTTCTCCCATCCTTCTGCTTCTCGTCTTCTTGTCTCTTCGGTTGTTGCTCTCTTCGCGTGCAGAACTGTCCACCTACCTTTATGCACATCTGTACAAGTGCAGCTGGGACTCGGCCTCGCTGAAAGCCACTATTGCTATTCATATAATTAATAACCATGACCCTTCTGTACAAGGACTATCTTTTTCAGTGAATTACAAATATAATGATGTTTGTAGGAAACAGACTGCTGGGTATCTCATGCCAAAGGAAGCCAAAGCTTTCTATTTATGACATGGTGAGATCAATAAATAACTCCATTACAGGCAAATTCGTCATGGCAAATGGCTTCAGCCTGTGGGGTACGAGCTGAAATCCAGCTGAAATCCGTAATGAAATAACAAAAGTCATAATGGTCCCATCGAGACTCTCGGATGACTTGTACGAGTTTGGGAATGTGGGGCTGCTCCCTGGAGAGGACCTGGTGTCCCTGCGATGGGCGAATGCAGACAGAGGTGGGGAAGGGCCAAAACACGGGAGCGCTTGTTCGGCCCTCACGCTGCTGCTCACTTATGGAGCAGGGACAGGAGCTGCAGCGTCACTGTCCTCCCGGTATCAGCTTAGGGATGGCAGCATGGCAACACTAATGGCATCACTTCATTTCCAAAAAAGAGGAAGGCTGAATGTTTTTGTAGTGTCTTAAAATCCCTCTAGCCCAAGTACCTTCACAGAACAGTGTTTCCTACCTTCTCTTATGGAAAGCTTTTTGTTAATATTTGAGCAATGAAGAAAATGCAGCAGCTGTTAGCACCATTTTCCTCTTGAGGCAGATTGTCCTCAGGTAAAACAAAACACAATTAAGGTACTAGCAAGGTCAGTTATATTAGACAATCCATATCCTCATAATGCAGATACTTCCTTCAATGTCTGTCACCAGGATCAAATCCCCAAGCGCAGCAAGATAATTGGCAGCCTCCTTCTAGGGGGAAGACGAAATGGTTTGTGCTGCCACCAAAACCAGCCTGGATTTTGTTTGTGTGAGTGCCGGAGCCTGGGGGTGGTATCGCTCATCTAGCTATATTGCTGGAGAGTCATGTATCAAGGACGGGCTTCTGAGGCAGCTTCTGTCTCCCTCCTATTTACTGCTCCTTTAATTACAAACCAGATGTCGGGGAAGATTTAAAAGTCAACTTTATTTGAAATTCTGAAATAAAAAAACTCGACCACAACAATTTTTTTTGTGGTGGGGAGGGAAAACATGAAGGAGAGAAATGTTCTTTAATCCTTTGCTTATAGTTCTTTTCTATTTTATTTTTAACTCTTATTTTTTAAAGTTGTGGTTATTTTTTCTTTTATTAAGCGGCCAAAGGCATTTCTCTTTTTCTTTCTGCCCTCTCAGCCCCCAGAAGAGTTTTTAGGCTTTTCTCTGAGAACCAGACCTCACCCGAGACCTTCTCCCTCCCAGCCGGGATTGCTCTCATACATTCCTCTTGCTGTTTATGCCCCAAGACTGTTCAGAAACATCAAATGCAGCTGCCCGTTTGCTTAACGGCACTTTATTTGGGGACCGCGTTACACCTCCTCTCCAGCAGCCGCGCAGGCTCCCAGGTGTCAGGCAAGGAGCCAGTGCTGGCCTCCAGGCTCTGCTGGGGAGACAGCTGGGCCTGGGAGCAATGGGATTCCTACCTCACAGCCGGAGATCACGGTCCCCAGGCAGCGCATGGGTGCTGGGATGGAGGAGGACCTTGGTTGGGACCTGCCGGTGCCGTGCTCCCCGGGCAACCAGATGGAGCATCCTCCAGAAGGCACCAGGAGCTCTTGGCTCCAACAGGGGAAGGACAGGAATCTGAAGCCTGTCCTCGCTTTGGGAGGTCTTCAAGAGGTTGATCCAGCCATCATTGGGTCTGATCTCTGAATCTTGATAAGGCTTGAACGGGTCTCCCAGGCTTATTTTAGCAGCAGAGTTATGGACAAGGGCAGAAGTCCCTTCAAACGAAACAGGAAGCTTCTGCCAAAAGGGAGGCTGAGCAGCACCAGACCCCTCTCGTTTCCATTCCCTACACCCACCAGCATTCAGCTCCAACCAGAAAGGAGGGAATAGTCTGAGGACGTGAGAGGAGGAACTGTGTCCTCTTGTTCTCACCCCTACCAGTTCCCCAGGAGTGCCCGTGTCCTTTCTGCTCACCAGCTACCGCGTTTTTCCACTAGAAGTTTGATTTCCTATTTGCCGTGGGATTAACCCTTTAGTTAATCTAAGGTCATCTAAGGATGACTCTCATACGTATGTGGCCAATATGTTTGACCAAGTCTAACCTGATTTTATCAGACTGTAGGGAACGCAGCGTATGGTCAGGAGCAATGACAACGTTCAGTTTTTTTACTTAGGAAAGCCTCAACCTTAAAGAAAGTTCCCCTGTTGTATGATGTGCAGATGGGTTAAGTGCTGCACTCTCAGCTACGTGATGGGACTAATAGAACCTGATAAGTCAGTGGAAAAAAATCCAGCAAATTTCTACAGGATTTGGGGGGGTGTGTGCACATAATTGTTAAATATCCTTATAAATTATCTGAATTTTCTAATTATAAAATTTTGGGAAGGAGTAAAAGCTGAAAGCAAGCCGACAAACCCATGTAACCGTTCAGAAAGCTCAGAAGCTGTGAGAGCCAGGTGGAATGCCCGTCACCAGGGTTAAACTCACTTGTGAACGTGGGGAGGGAGGGGAAATAACCTACACTGACCCTGCAAGTGGGAGCCAGGGCACTGGGAGCCAGCCCTGGGGCAGGGCCAGCCTAGAGAAAACAGTATGGTTATTGAGACACATGGGTCACAAGGCGGCTGCAACAATTTCAGTCCCAAGATAATTTTGCCAGTGTTTTTGTTAAAGATCCGTGGGCACTGGCACATGCTGCAGCAAGACCAATGATGGGATGATGGGGTCTGCAGTTTTGGGTCCCAGATGAGAAACTGATAATAAACTGGAGGCAGACGGAGAAGGCTATAAGAAGGCTGCGCCGCGAGCGTACTGTGGAGCATGGGGCTGACAAACCCGCACCAAATCATGGGGAGGAGCTGGGAAGCGCAGCAGAAGGAGCAGCGGGTGGGGAGGTGGAACAGTGATTCCACCTCCGTCACTTCGGGAGGGGAGACTCTCCGCTACCTCCCCCTGGTCTTCCCGTGCCCGCTGGGCCGTCTCAGACCCAGGACACTGAGGGCCTGAGGAAACTCCCTGACGCAACTCCAGCCTACAGCAAAATGTTTGGAGCCCCAGTAAATGCACCCAGTGCACCTGCTTTCCAGCGGACACTTCGCCTCCCGCTACCCCTACATAGGAAAAGGCATCGTTGGGTTCCTCGCCCCTTAGGACAGAAGCTGTGCTGGACATTCCTACCGCTGACTGCTTTTGCAATGTGACAAAAGCAAATGAAACATTAGTGGGAACATTGCTTACAAGGGGAAACTGAAAGAGCTATTTACGTATCGCTTGGAGGAACAGTACAAAACAGTGGCTCTGTAACCACAGATCCAGTTATTCAGTGAGAAATGTAGCTGGGAAGTCCCAGTTACAAAGGTCAGCCCAAATATTAGGCAAAAATCACGCAGCCAGTCAGTGGAGTGACCTAATTGCACTGCAGCGTGGCTCATCGGTCCCAATTACAGCGGCTTGTTCTAACCAAGGGTGATCTCTAGCCCGCAGAGTCTATAATCTAATCTAAAATTCAGTGCAACCATGAAAATGGAGGAAAATGGGAGAGGAGCGTACTATAAAACATGATTACAACTTTGCTAAGCAAATATAATCAGAGCACTTACACAGACAAGTGGTTGAGCGTTTTGAGCAGGTGGGGCAAGTTCTGTTCTTGCATGAAGGCTTCAAATCTCTCGCCACTTCTGGAAAGCCCCTCGACCTAGAGGTGCTGGCTCTCCCTTTCTCCGGGTGCTCTCTAATTTGTCCTGCTAGGGGATGCTCCCGAGACGGGGAGTCCGCCCGTACTGCCGTGGCGAGCGATGCCTGTCCCTGGGCAAGGGATGGAGCAAGGCTTTTAGCCTGTTCATTTCCAATGGCACGCCATCTTGTGTATACTGCGAACAGCAGGTCTCCGGGCGGGACCGCACCGTCCTGCCTTCAAACCCGGGCTCGGATAAAGGGGCGACCAAACGGGAGCTGCTGGCAAGGCGCGGCGGGCTCGGAGGGGCTGCTGCAGGCCCGCTTCGTTCCCCACTGACACAACCGCGTTTCTGCAGAAGCCAGCGGCGGCTGAGCAACCACCGCCGCCGCCTTGCTGCGGGGGTGCAGGAGCGGCCGCGGGGCTCGGGGCAGCCGTAGCGGGCCAGGAGCTGCAGCTGGGGAGGACGGAGGGGGCAGGTTTCGGCCCTTCTGCAGCGCGTTGCACCACAGCTCAGCCTTGCCTCCCCGGGCCCGGAGGCTGCCCGGGGTGCAGCTGCCAGGGCACCGCCGCCCCCCACGGAGCAGCGAGTTGGCGTTCCGAGCGGCGGCGGCAGTTCTGCCCGTGCCGGCGGCCGCCCCTCGGCGCACGGCCTTTCTGGCTACTTATGAGGAAAGTCGGGACGTGGCGGCGCTGACGGACGCAGCAGGCTCCCAGCCCTCGCCCCCGTCAGAGGCAGGACGCGCAGGGCGCCCGGCCCGGCCCCAGCAGCGATGGAGGCTGCCCCCAGCAGCACCTCCAGCCGCTCCCGCCAGAGCCCGGCGCGGCCCCGCCGCGGGCGGCCCCGGCCCGGCCCGGCCCGGCCGCCGCCCCCCCCGCCGCCAGCGCCGGCCCCAACTCCTCATTGGCCGCCGCCGCCGGAGGGAGGATGACGCCCGGGCGGCGGCGGGCGCCGGGGGTATAAAGGCCGGGCGGGCTGGTGCCGCCGCGCTCCCGCCGCCCCGCCCCGCCATGCCGCGCGGCTTCCTCGTCAAGCGCAGCCGGCGCCCCGGCGGCTCCTACCGGGCGCGCCCGCGGGAGCGGGACCCGGAGCGGGACCCGCCGCCCGCCCCGCCGCCGCCCCCGCCGCCCGCCGCCGGGGGCAGCCCCGCCGCCAGGCAGGGGGCGGCGGAGGAGGAGGAGGAGGGCGAGGAGGAGGAGGGCAGCGCCGCCGCCTGCCCCGCGACGTGGCCCCCCGGCGGCGGCTGCGGGGGCCCCGGGCTCGCCCCGCCGGAGGGGCCGGCCGCCTGGGGGGTGGCGGGACCCTGCAGCGCTGCGGGGCCGCGGGCGGCTCTCTTCGAGCGGTGCCTGAGCTCCCCCGCCTCCGCCGAGTCCTTCCCCCTGGCCGCCTCCTTCCCGCCCGCCGAGAAGCTGCTGCTGCAGCCCCGCACGCCGCTGCCCGCCCCGCCGCCGCCGCCGGTGCCCGCGCTGAAGCGGCCGCCGCGGGCCAAGGCGCCGGCCAAGAAGGCCAAGGCCACGCGGAAGCTGAGCTTCGCCGACGAGGTGACCACCTCGCCCGTGCTGGGGCTGCGCATCAAGGAGGAGGGGCCCGAGGGCCGGCCGGGGCCGGGGCCGCCGGCGGGGCGCACGCCGCTGGGCGAGTTCATCTGCCAGCTGTGCAAGGAGCAGTACGCGGACCCGCTGGCGCTGGCCCAGCACCGCTGCTCCCGCATCGTGCGCGTCGAGTACCGCTGCCCCGAGTGCCACAAGATCTTCAGCTGCCCCGCCAACCTGGCCTCGCACCGCCGCTGGCACAAGCCGCGGCCCGGCCCCGCCGCCGACGGCTCCGCCGCCCCGCCGGGCAAGGAGAACAGCCCCGAGCGGCGGCCCCGCGGCCCCGCCGCGCCCGCGCCCCAGCCGCCGCCGCCGCCGCGTCAGCACCGCGGCGGCGCGGACAGCGCCGGCGGCGCCACGGCCCCGCCCGGACCCGCTCCCGGCCCCGGCCCCGGCGGCGGCGCCGGCGGGGAGGCGTTCGCCTGCCCCTGCTGCCAGAAGCGGTTCCGGCGGCAGGCCTACCTCCGCAAGCACCTGGGCACCCACGGGGCGGCGCGGCCCGCCGCCTACGGCCCGCCCGAGCGCGGGCAGCTCGCCTTCGCCTGCCACCTCTGCGGCGCCCGCTTCCCCTCGGCGGACATCAGGGACAAGCACCGGCTGTGGCACGCCGTGCGGGAGGAGCTGCTGCTGCCGCCGCCGGCCGGGCCCCCCGAGGGCGGCGCGGCGGGCGGCGAGCGGCAGGGCTTCCCCTGCAAGCACTGCCCCGCCACCTTCTTCAGCGCGCCCGGGCTGGCGCGGCACGCCAGCAAGTGCCACCCGCCGGAGAGCAGGCAGGTCCTGCTGCTCCAGGTGCCCGTCCGGCCGGGCTGCTAGGCCGGCGGCCGCCCCCCCAATGGGACCGCTCCGGGAGCCCGGGCGAGCCGAGCGCGTCCTGTCCACGCTGTAATTCCTATGGAAAGTCGCGGTACTCACGGCTACGGGGGCGGAGGAGCCGCCCGCGGCCTCCCGCCCCCCCCCCCAGCCTCCCCGGCCGGCGGGCGGCGAACCTCGCCCCGCAGCAGCGCGGCCCGAGCTTCAGCCGCCGCCTCCGCGGGCCGAGCCCCGCACGGGAGGGCGGCGCGGCGCCGCCCGTCGGCTGCCGGGGCGGCCGGAGCGGGGCCGGCGGGCGTGGGCACGGCCCCGGGCGGGCGGCAGGCAGGGAGCCGGGCCCGGGCAGCCTCCGCCGGGACGCGGGCGGTGTCGGGGGGGCGGCTGTCGGCCCACCGCAAGTACATCTTCCGCAGCTACTCGCGGTCCCAGGATAGAAGCGCAGCTGTATATACGATATTTAAAGAGAGGAATTATTTTTCGTGAGAAAAGGAGCCTGATCTAGTGACCTTGTTTTAATAGCATTAGCCCCCGAGCGTCAACATTGAAGTTATTGTGAGGTGTTTTGTTTGCTGTACACTGTACTAAGGTAGTCGAGAAGGTAAATGTTCATATTAAGTCAAGTCATATAATAGCTAGCAAAACGTATGGAAGATGAATCGTGCTGTCCGCTTAATTAAAATACGAGGTGTTGATCTTCTGTGGCTAAGTACGCATCTCCCGCTTACTCTGTGTTTCTGTACTTGAGCGACCGTGCGGTAGGCAAAACGCGGGCCTCCGGCAGCTGCCCGTTTCAAAACCCGCTCCCTTAGTGGCTTGTTAGCGCGGCACGAACCACGGCAAGAAGCGCAGTTCGGTGTCGGCAGGCCGGGCAGCGTGCGGCCCTGCCAGCCCCTGCGCGGCGGGCAGGCGGAGGGTCCCCGTCCGCACCCGGCCTTTTCAGGTGGCCTCCGACCCCGCTCCCCCGTGAGCTGCCCTGTCGGTGTGAGCTCCTCCGAGTCTTGTGAACAGCTGAAATTAGGGCATGAAGCAGTCTTTCGATCTGTTGCTGAAGCGCAGGTGACGGGCTGCCTTCCTGCTGCCTAACGAGACCTACCTTTAGCAAAGCAACCCACGGTGTGTATTCCCTGGCTTTATCGGTGGTCTGGCCAAATGCTTTGAAATACTGTCGAATTTACCAGCTGCTGACATTCCAGCCGGTATTTATCTATTTATTTATTTATATTTTCCACGCACGACTGCTTGTTTCTAAATGTGACAGCAGATGAGGCCAAAAATAAGGGCAAGCAAATTCAATAAAGGATTTAAAACAAAGCTCATGCCTTTCTTGAATTCAGCAGAGCAAAGCGGGTCAGCTGGTGATTTCTGAAGAACCGAAGCGATCCCAGCCGTAGTCTTTGTTCTAACACTCTCTTTGAAATGAGCACGCAGAATATTTCAGTCTTTTGATTAGCATCCTCTAAAGCGATTGTTGCTGTACTTTTCTGGTTTGTTGCACACAACAGAAGATTCACGTGTATCGTGCCCAAGGGCTGAAAGCGAGCGAGAAGTGCTTTATTTTAAATGTGCTTCACGGACTTTCTCGGTTTAGTTCCAGGACCTGGAGCAATCAATTAACACAATATAACCTGAAGCAGCTACGATTTGCTGTCTGACGAAGGAGGCTAAACTCGCAGCTCGTTCTTCTCATATGCCAGAAATAAAGCATGTTTTTTTAAGTTAAGTTGTGCATTTTTCCATCATTTGTTGGTAACGGAGACTTAGGTAAAAATGCCCGTTCATGCAATTAAATGAGTTCTCCCCTGGAGAAGATCACTATGTTTTTTTAAATCACCGCTCTCCTTTCTCTGCTTGCACAGTCAAAGAGGAAGGGCTCCGGACCACAGAAACCTGATGATTTTTAACTGCTCCTACAATTAGCAGTTGAACCACCAGCCTGCAGGGGGGAAGGTCCTGCGCTTCTTCCTACCTGCGGAGCCACCTGCGTTGTATTTACTAGAGCTGGGGAAAAGTTTTCAGTACGGCGTTCTTGCGATGGGTTGGGAAAGAGCTCCTACGAACTCGTGTGTACTTTTTGATACAAATGAAAACTAAGCTGCGTATTGCACTGAACTGCTCCATGCCTAATATGCTACTCTCTAAACTGGAGTAAGAATCTAATCACTGAGGTGAATGACTAATATACGAAAGGTGGTAAGAATAATTTTATTGTATTATTAAATAGCATGTCGTCTCTTCAACCATTACAAATTTGTAGATACTACATGAATGACAATATGTAATTTATCTTTTTATTGTTGCCCATATGATATATTTACACATGCAGTTAGTACCGATGTCATGCTACATTTTGTTAACAGCATTTTGTTGTTTGCCAGACTCAAAATGTGAGCATTTCATCTTCTGTAGGAAAATATCTCTGGGTGGGTGGAACGCGTGTACTAATCTGCACTCACAGGGTCGGAATCGTCAGCATTTCAGGCCAGGCTCCTGGAGCATGTTCCCTTTTCTTCCCTAGTACACATCATCAGAGCAATGAATTTCTATCAGGAAAGTGCCTTTTTTTTTTTTTTAATGTAAGAAAGAAGAATATACACCTAGACCCAGCAGCCTGGTGGTAAAGGCTAAAAACCATGAAACTCGATGGCATTTACTATTGATACCACTTGGAAAAGCAAACATTATAAAAATATTTGGAAGCCAAGCATAAGTAGAATTTCAGCACAGTGATCTTTTTTCTGTTTTTCTGGCATAGATTATGGCATCAGCTGCACAGTTATGAAATGATAAGTTGCTTTGTGAAGAAAGAGTTGGTGCTACGAGCAAGTTATTTCGTTGGGACTCTGTAATGCTTGAAAGGCCGTTGAACTATTTTATTCTTGACATAAATAATCTGTACACATCCTGTGCATTAACATTGTGACATCTGACAAAGACTTTACAAATGCAACTTCAGTTTAAAATTGTACATTCATTTTCAAGTTGTACATATTTCTTTCTTTGTTACAGAGAAAATTGCAGTGGGGCACAATAAATATAGTGTAATCGAACTGCAGTCTCCAATTCCATGTATGACTCAAGATCAACCAGAGTTAAAAATGACTACCGTTAAGATATCGTAATCATCCAGGAAGGTAAAAGGTGCAGAGGACAAACTGCACTGCAAAAAAACCAAAAAAAAAACCAACCCCAAAAAGAAAAAAAGGGAAAAAAAGAAAAAGAAAAAGGGCAGCCTGGAGTTTGATAAAAAAACAAAAGCTAAAATATTAAAGTAAAATTCCAGTGTCACTGTTTAAAATAAACATACAGAACAGGGGTATGCAGGGCAGGGGCACACACACATTAGAGACATTATGCTTTAACGGAGAGCGGTGAGTCGCTGCGGGAAGGGTGGCCGGTCGCTGTTCACTAGGAAGCTGCAGGCATCTCGCCACTTAGGACTTATTGGCTGAGCCAGAGGAGCGGCGCAGTTTCATGGACATGCGGCTCTTGCTAGTCCGAGGAGACATTGGAGAGGCTAAGTCTGTTCCATCCACCTGGGCTGTTGCTGCTGCTGGAGTTTCTCCCGGCTGAGTCTCTGGGCAGAAGCCTGCAGAGGACAGCAAGAACCAGACGGGTCAGTGCCGCCTTCTGCACTCGCAGCGCGGGAATCTATTCACAAGGGGTGGAGAGGAATTTCAGTGCTGCTGTCACTCCCGCAGCATCTCCTAGCCCTTTACCAGCTGCGGGTGATGGTACTGCACGTGGAGCTAGCAACTGCCACAAATTCACCTCTAGAGAAAAGAGGATGCCAGAAACCACTGAGCTACGGGACTCCAGAACCCCCTCGCTCTCGGCAATGGAGGCAGCACTGAGGTGGGCAACAACGTTCTCCTGCTAGCAGGCAGAACAAGCACCTGCAGCTCTCTCGCAGGGATGGGGAGTCCTTATTCAAACCACAACCCAGAAGGATCCAGTCTTTAACGAGAACATGAAGGTTGCTAACAGCTTGTTGCGCATGAAGGGAGCTCTAGGAATGCAGCTGAAGAGGTGGAGTGAATCGGGGGCCAACTGGGAGAGCAGAACATCTTCTCCCACCCCAACTTTAGTCAGTGATTCAAAAGGCAAATTCCTACAGGGCCCACAAGGCAGAAGCTTGAACAGATCATACCAACTGGATGCACTATACGTTAACATTTCTTTGTAAAAGGAACAAGATGAATTTGAGATAAGGGTATGTAGTACATTAGCCCACCGCCCAGAGCTATGCTCTGGTGCGCCCCAAGTCCTCGCTGCAAGAGGACAAGGCTCTTCCCTTACAAACAGCCTGTCTCAAAATCTTCTTCCACAGAGATACAAAAGGAAAAGGAGAAGACATGAAATCAAAATTACGTTCTCCTTTCCGTGTACAGAAAATTAACACTATGAACTCACATCCGCAGAACTAAACTGCAGTTTAATTAGCCATTTACAGAGACTGACAGCCTGACTGAGCTCAATTACCTCAGTCGCCACTGATCACTTCTGACCCGTTTAAATTACAGAGAGAAGCTTAGTCCTCCAGAAGTCAATGGGGAAACCCCTGCTGACTTCAGTAAGCCAGAATATCACTTGCTATTTCTTCCACATCGTGCTATTACTGGCAAGTCTTTAAAATAATAATGCAATAATCAGAACTGAAGATCTCTCTCCCTCAGTATACATTTTATACATAAGGGGTGCAAAAACCATTCAAAACTGGTCATGATTTATTTTGAAAGACTGCTCTCAAATAAAATCACAGGTCACCAGGTAAGAAGTCTAAGAGTACATTTAAAACGTATTGTCATAAACCTCAGTGATTTAGCAACCTGGCCGTCCTCCTCGCCTGGTCCATCCCCTGCCTGCTCCAGCGCGACGGCACGGTACTTTCCATCTTTTTCAAACTGCCACCACCCATCGAAGTGTCAGGGAGGAGAAAGGGCTGTTATTTGTGCCCTAGCTGGTGACAGTAATTCTGTTCATGAGCTAGGTACTTCATTGCCAAACAATCTGGAAAAGCATGATAATGCCTGACTCACTGTGCCTTATAGAAAAAGGCAAGCAGGGAAACATGCACTCTCATTTTCTGAAATTCTATCTTGTTCTAATTTTACAAGGAATTAAAGCATTTCAAATGGTGGAAGTTAGAGAATAGAAAATAACCGTTGTTGTTTTGCACAGCATACCATTCACAGCTAGCGTGAAAGACCTTCCGTTTCAAGCCTTTGCCCTTTACCTTGATGTGGCCAATGCTTTCTAGTGGAGGTTTTGGAAGGAGAAGAAATATCACAGCATTTCTTTCTTTGTTGAGAATGAAGAAGTGATGAGGAAGGAGGAGTGGAAAGAAGTGAGGAAGGGGGAGGAGAAAAGATAAAAGATAACAGGTGTGAGACATGAGACACGAACCGCAGAGATTGAAGGGTATTAACAGATGAGCACAGAAAACGGAATTTCGAATTTCATTATGCAATTGCTGCTCATGCTACAGGTTAAAGAGAGTGATGAGTTAGTTATGTGCAATGAAGCAACAGCTCTGAAATCCGGCGTTATACTTACCAACTAAGCATTACAAGAAAAAAAGGAAGAGAGAGAGAAAGAAAAGAATTCTATAACATTATCCAGATCCAGCAACCTTATTCATAGCAACTGAGATACATCCTAAACATTGTCTGAAATGCTTGCATAAAGTCTGTGAAAACAGTTAAATACTCACACACATACACACAATCGAGAAGGAAAAACAAATGGCAACTCGATATATGGCTTCTGCTCCCCAGCTGTTTCACAGTATTAAGTATGCTAAAATTACAGCCAGTCTCAACATGAGACTCCTGAAATCATGTAAAGAAGAAAAAACAGAGTATTTAAGCTAGTTAGTCTGCGTCAAAGGGTCAAACCCTACTGTGAAATTTTATCACGGCTTGGATAAAGGAAATCTTAAAATCCCCCGTTATTTCAATTAAGGTATTATTCCGGTCGTATCTTAAAATTTTGTTTCTAATTCCTGCAGACAGAAGCACAGACTCACATGCAATCCCATTTTTTTAAGAAACTGACTTAGAGCTATTGAAGAACAGAAGTCATGTAAAGTGATTTTCACATCTGAACATATCACACCGGAAGAGTGAAGAATAATGGCACTTAAAATATATTTAAAGTCTGACAGCAATCAACAGACTGATTAATAACTCAATTTCTTTGGATTTTAGATAAGCATATACACCTATATATACATACATACGCACATACACACATGGGGATATTAAATGTGGTATATAGAAGTTTTGCAGGCTTTGTTTCCCCTTCAGAGTTTTAAAATCTTCAGTGTAAAATGTTATTATCTTTATCTCTCTATTCAATGAAATATTTAGTTATCCAAAATATAAAAGTAGGGTTAAATAAGGTGGCTTTATTGACAATTGACCTACAACCAGGAAGTTCTATAAAATAATCAAAGTAGAGGTGTTAGGATTTTTAAGAGGTTGAAAAACATCAGGAAGTGATCCATATTTTTCATCTCTTAGGCTTGACAAGTGACAAATATCATAGTCTGATTAGCTATGATATTTTGCAGTCATAATGTAAAGCCGTTTCAATGGCTTCTGAACAAGGAGGTGGATCAACAAAGTTGAAATGCGACATTTTCACACTCCATTTGATAATTTTAGGATCAATAACCCACAATAATAGTATGTTGGTTATTTGACTCAGAAATTAACTATTTAAATGTAAAATTGAATCCTAACTACACACAGACTGGGTTAGAAGCAAGGTGAGGTGGAGGAATCTGGAGGTATCGTAACACACGCGTTAGCACGACTCCTCTCACTCCTCAGTTCTGACTTTCAAAGAGGTGAAGAATGCACCAAGCAGAAGCCTGACAAGGGTGCTGATGTTAAGACAGGGTACTGCATGGTAAGACTACTCTCAGTACATCTAGCTTTATCACACCTTGTTGTCTGGATCGATGTTTTCCTGAGTGCCATTTCTGAGAATGACCGCAGAGGAAAATTAATTTGTGCATGTTGGTAAATTTTGATGGCCTTTTAAGATACTTCAGCCCCCCCATACCTGACCTCCAGGCTTGTGCCCTTTGCTGCTCTTACAAATTCTAGTCCAAATCCGGCCAAGTTGTCCATCATGCTCAGCAGAGCCTTGCTAGAGTAAGTCAATAGAGTCTCTCACTAATTTTGGGAAATGAGGAAAGGAAGCGAGAAGCAGATGCAGAGAGAGACTGCAAAAGCAGCTGCAAAGCAAGATGAGAAGGTGAGGAAGAGATGGTGAGTGGCCTAAAGACCCGGGAGACTGGAACTGGGTAGGAGGGGAAGAACTAAGAGCCAGACATGAGAAAGAAGACAGTAAAAAAGATGAAGTTTACAGCAAAAGAGTGGCGGAGCCGATGTCCAATGAAGAATGCTCTTCAGAACCTGGCTGGAAACATGCCTATTGGGTAAACCCATTCCTCTCTGTCAACTAGTATCTGTGAAACCCACTGGCAAAATTCCCGATCTTTCCACTAGTGGAGATTCAGGCAGAGGTAGGACAGCTTACCATTACTACCAATTATTGCCCTATCTCAGTCTGCAGGTGGTGGTGGTGGATCTAGAGGCTACAGTTTTGCTTATGAATCACGCGGCTGTTAATCAGTATTACAGAATTTATCTTTTGCCCTACGCCTTAAACAAAACAAAAATGGAAGAAATTACACAAGGAAAATGTTGTCACAAGACAATAAATTCATAGTCAGACATTCAAAAAACTAGGAAATGTCAGGATTAAAATTTAATTTTGTCCCCTTGTGCATATGCATGGGATGCTTTTTAACTGGGCAATCATACTCTTTTTTTTTCAGTGGACCCATTTCATTAAATGTAGAAAGTTGATCTGTTTGGGTCTCTAGCAGTCCACACTGAATTTACTGCCTCGAAGTGCTGAGGATCCCCAGCTTACTATCACCCAAGTGGTTGACTTAAGGATAATAGTCCAGAAAGGCAGATAATACTGCAGAAATGCAGTAAGTTTTGTGGGTTTGCTCTGATTTGGAATGAAAACAAAAATTTTCCTAAGTTCGGACTGGAGAATGGATAATGAGAAACTCTTCCCAGCCGTGCCAGACATACAGCCCTCATTTCTGTATTTCAACTTCACTTCCAATCACAAACTTCAACCACCACCATCAACAAGTGTTGCTTAGACCCTTCTACAGTGAGAAAAGCACCATCATTCTCATCTGTGAAGGGGTGATACAGGACCAAAAAGATTCTCTGTTCAAAGTTACCCAGCGAACAAGCAGCAGAAGACATTAAGATGCAGGCTGTTGAATTCAAGTTTCCCTTGTGCAAGGCTGAAGTATTGCTACCTCTACATTCCCCCACCTCCCTGCCTGCCAGGCTTACTTTGGGAGTGGGGCAGCAGGATTGTTCTGAACACAGGCTTGAAAATATAGGAGTGATTGCTGGGATCAATCACTGATGCTTTTATCACAAGGAAAATATTATGACTAAGGTATATAAGGTTTACTGTGCTGAGGTACTTTTTTTAGTATGAAGAGAGGGAAAAAAAGAAGATAGAGAAAAACCAAACCCAAGGCATCAGTACATTTTAAAGCTGAGAATCTTAGCATCATGGGGTCAATAAGCCCTTCAATATCATTGAGCTTACCATTGACAGTTCCCTCTACCTATTCTGGTGTCACAGACATCTGGCTTACTCAATAGCTGTATAGCAGGAGTTACTCTATTTAACAGAGTATTTGCAGTTACTCTATTTAACAGAGTCAGCACAAAGTAAAAAATACAGAGGCAACGGAATTATATTCTGTGATTAAGTGCAGGTAAAACCCAATTTTTTAAAATGTACACATCCACTACACTAGTCAGGTTCCTAAACATGGGAAGGTGGATTTGTCAGATATTTTGACAGGGCAAACTAAGTATCTAGATAAAACAGCAGCAGCCACAATCGCATTGTATTGAAGAGCAACCACTCTAAGGAAGGAAACGGCTTTTGCTGAGAGCTGAGCCTTTGATAAAATATGTCAATCTGAGGAAACAGAGTTTGTTACAGAATGGCATGTTCTCTATTTGCTCTGATTACCATAGCTCAAATGAAAAAAACGGCATGCTGAAACCAGCCAACGGGATCAGGACAACAACAAAAAAATTACAACACCTGGCGATGGGCTGTAGCAGCTTCACAGTTTCTATATATCTTCCTTAGAAGAAGAAATTGTATAGAATATTTTATAAATATTAAACATATTCAGCAATTGTGATCTTGGAGATCACTATCCAATTAAAGAATCAAGTCTATAGTATCTGAAATGTGGAAATCTTTTCTAGTCTCTTCTGGTCAGTTATTTTTCATTTAAAAAAACAGACATAAATGAAATATTTTTAGTTTTAAAAAAAATAATTGTCATGTATTTTTAGAAGCTGGTCAGAAACTGCCAGATGACATGGAAACCTCTGGCAGGGGGCCTGCAAGGTTTTGTCGGAGTCATCTTGGGGGTGATGAATGCATGTGGATTGCCAGGCAGGACTCCAGTACCAATCCTATGTGCAATCCTGGCACAATTCAAAGCTCTTCAGGTATCTTTCAAGAAATCTGTCTGTTGTAAGGGCCCTGGAAACTTCGGGGTATCTATTTTTTTAATAGCACATCTGGTGGGCTCTTTCTTGGGATCACGGTCCGTCAGAGTTCTGGGTCATCTGTAGCTACCTCGCTCACAGGTCTGCCTTCACTAGAACTGGAAACCAGTGTTTCCAGGCTAACCCCAAGCCCTGAGGTAACCTTTCTGGCAGATGACTAAAGCGTCAATTTATACCTGCCTCAGGGTTTAGAATTTGTGCCTCCAGAGCCAGCTTGGAGGCAGATGGTGTGGTGCTGTTTCAGGCACTCTGTCCTGGAGCTGAGTATCAGAGCCCCATCAGCCCCGGACTGAACAGGGGTCAGCCCTCGGGCTGCAAGCAGGACTGCCAGAGCATCCCCAGCGTCCCTGTGCTGGAATGAAAGCTCACAGCCAGGCAGGCCTGGGGACAGGTTCTTTGACTCTGATGCCGGGTCACGCTGTGCTGCGTGCCCGTCCCAGGAAGCTCCTGGCTGCTCCTGACACGGATGCGTTGGTTAGTTCCACTGCACAGCGCAAGGTCCAGAAGAACGTGGCCCTCGGGACAGGACACCATGTTTCGTGGTACGTAAACACACATGCGCATACACGCAGATGTGAAATACATCACAAGCTCCTATTAATGAGATTCCTGCAGAAAATTATTACATTCGACAGAAAGGTTAAGTCTAAAATCAAGTTTCCAAAAATCATAATCTTTTTCCAGATCATGTTAGAGAATACAAAGTATGACTAGGACAATTCTTAAAGGAATACAGGAACTACCACTGTAGAGCAGTGTTCTCCACTGCACCAAACTAGTACAGAAAAGCAGCTTTGCTTCACCCCGAAAGAACGAACTTGAGGAAGAGGGCAGAACGATTTAGCCTGGAATGAGATTTCTGAAAGTGAATCGGCAGAACTGATACAAGTGCACTAGAATATAGAATATATACTAGCCATACAAAAGCGTCTGGTGTTGAATACTTACTGAGTGCATTAGGTAGGAAATGTGGCAATGACTGGTATCTCTGGTTATTGTTTTTAATGTTTCTAGTTACAGATTTTTCCTATTCAAATGTTTTCATACATTAAATTTGTTACTATTTTTTATACTGATTTAATTAGTTTTAAATGACTTACTTTTAATTTTGTTTCCCTTCGGTCTTGACTATTTGCACTAGCATAACTATACCACTCATAATACTTTGAAACTGCATCTCATTTCTACTTATGGTTTATACTTGCAAGCAAAGGACTCTCAACGTTTTAACATCTCTCAGTCATTCTTTCTGTAGTCCTATCACAACTCCTCTATAATTTTAGAATTTATTTCTGCATATTTTTGTAATTGAGAAACCAATTTTGAGATAACAACTTGCCAAATTAATTTATTCTCAGAAAATTTAATTCATTTAGATTTACAGCTTTTCTGCAAAAGCATTTTGATTTATTTGTTATTAAATAAATGTTTCTGAACAAGGAATTTCAAGTGTTACACATTCTTCTTCTCCTTCTCTCCTATGTTATCACTGCAGAATGTCTTACAACATCAATGAAAGACAGCACAGGGTACAAAACACACCACTGCCATCCAGTACTACTTGTTCATGCTGAGAAACAAAGGTCAACACAATAAAGTGTTACTCATTCAACAACTGTCTCTATCATTAGTTACCTTAATCCCAGAACCAGTGTTAGTGCTTCATGCAGACCTGAGGTTAGTAAAAGACTAAAACTTTTAAGAAGATGTAGTGGTCATTTCTCAATCAGTGTGAAATTCTTTTTAGTGTGAACAAGGGCAACAGGGAAAGTTCGCATACAATTTGGTTACAAGCTTAGTGCTCTAGTAAAAGTAAGAGGAACAAAGGGATTTTTTGGACACTTTGTCTTACCTTCAGATAAACAGAACTGATATTTAATGATCTAAAAAGAGGGGAAATAAAATAATGAAATAATCATAAGGAGTTCAAGAAATTTCAGAACAGGAAGGCCTTGAGTTACTCATTTTCTTTTACTGATTTTCTCATTAGTAACTGAAAATGCAGTATCCTCTTATAAAACAGGTATTTTACTTGAAGGCAAAAATGACCTTAAAAAAAACTTTGTAGATAATAACCTGGAAACAAAATTGATGATTGCAAGGCTCTCAGATTTCCAATTTAAAACTTTGTATTCTAAAAAAGTAGTGAGCCATAAGACTTTCTTATGAGGAAGGTGTACTTAGATTAAAGAATATGTCTACCTGAATTAGCCTGGGTGAACGAGTACCAACACTTCCACGGAGGCTTTATACAGGGCAACGTCATAAAATTCACTGTAAAAACACAGGGTCTGGTTGCTATATTAAAGCAGCTTGCCAAATCTTAATGCCAGGCATTGGCTCATGACGCCAGGCAACAGAATAAAGATTTAAAAGCAACTTTGCCCAGGTCCTCAAATATGTACATATAGTCTTTTCGATTAATGGTAACTCTTAATGATGTGCCAAGGTCTGAATTTTTAGTCTTTATAAGTAAGGATACTGCATTTCAAGTAAGATTGTACAAAAACAGTTCTTTACTGTACTTCTTACCTGTCTCTGAGGGCAAATGGTGGTAAGGTGCTGGACAGAAAACCTGAGCAGCAAAATCCTCAAAAGTTGTAGGCTCTAGATGATGTTGAACAATTGTTTGCAGGTATCGTGCTCTCTCCTCATAACTGGTTTAGCCAAGAATTAAGGAGCAACTTATATCATGTACTGTAATGGCTAAATATCAGTGCCTAGTAATTCAGAATTCTTGGTTTTGTTAAATACATATAATGTATTTCAGTGACTGTACACAATTATTTTTAATTCTTTACATAACTACAATATTATCTGATGCACTGAAGTAATATTAACTGTAAGATAAACATGATTAATGTAAACCTTATGGTTCAATTATCTTTTTTTCACGTGTGATGCAAAACTTTCTGAAAATTTGTTCAAACAACAGCAACTTAAATACTCTCTTTTAAGTAACTGATTTGGCTGTACTCTGGTCTGAATTAAATATAAAAACGTCACAATTTTTAAGAGGTATAGCATGAAAAATAACATTAGCATTAACCAATGTTTTTGCACTTTTCCGTAACAAACTGCCTCCATAATCCCTAAACACACACACACGCAGTTAAGATAAACACATACCTAAATTTGAGTATTGGGAAAAACACCTCATCAATTATGCCATTAAAACAAGCAAGAATATTTGTAAAGAATCCGCAGGACCCTTAAATACTGGCTAACAGGGTGTCGGCAGGGCACTGACAGCAAAATACTGTACTTCTTCCTTCTCCCTGTGTTCTCCCTCTCTGCTATTATTGACAAGAGACCGGTATCTTGAAGTGTTGTTGCTTTTGAAGAACCCTCTCCAGGCTTCTTGTTCCAGCAGGCCTGATTGTGCTGTTAGCACAGAGAGAGCGAGAAAAAGAGAGAATATTTCTGCTGTTCATGAAAGCAACTATGGAAATGGCTGTCAAAATGTAGAGCAGCAGGCAGCAACATACAATTATCAAGAAAAACTACCATGCTGACTTCATGTCGTATAGTTCCTGAACTGAGAAATCGGTTAACCTTTTCTCTCACAACTTTCAAAGTCCTCCAGCTGGACTCAATACATTGAACGAGGGAGACCTTCTCCAGTTATCTTATAGAACCGGAAAACAATCAGAAGATTTCCCTGGCACTTACACCTGCGCACACTTTTTTTTCATATTTTAGTTGTAGACAGTGAGATCATTTTCTCCTTACATAGTTCTCTTTTCCTAAAAAAAACCCCAAACCCAACCCAAACACATCAGCACGCTGTGGAGGAATGTACTCAGAATCAGTATCTGGAAGGTTCTGGGTTCTGATTTCAGGTTTGCTGCTCTTTTTGGGGGGAACAGGGACAGCGAGGAAACTACCTTTCGGACTCAATTTCACCATCTGTGAAATGGGGATAATATTAATCTTGCACATATTTTTTAGCAATCCAAACATAAAAACTGCTTTACAAGTGATAAGCATTTATAATAAGAAGTGCTAACATTTAAAATAAATAACTATACTAGTTTCATTTGTGATAAGCAATAAAATTGTCAGCCCCAAATTACAGCTGGAAACAATGCCCTTCATCTTAGCTTTTAAAACTGTACTTCAACAATTATGGAACTTTTCCTATGAAACCTTTTTGCAGTTGTTTTCTGTACAATATTTACAGTAGATTTTGCAGTACATCTGAAGATGAAAAAATATATAGAGAACATATTATCTGAAAAGAACTTCCACTGAATATATCAGTCTTCATTGTATTTCCTTAGACCACAACTTGGTTACAATAGTGAAACTGGGAAACAATTTTCCCTCCAAAATCCGTGTTCCAAATTCCTTCTGGATCCCGAGACAGCTGAACCTCAGCAGAAGTCACAGGCTGGAGAAGCTATAATAGAAGCACTGGGACAAGAGAAAATATAAAAATCTCCCATTGTAACGGTTCTTAGGTTGGGGGATAAACACAGTATTGAGCCTTAAGAGAGGAGAGTAATATAGCACAGTTTTTAAGAGGCTATGTATAAGTGGTAGAGGATGAAACTGATGGTTGAAGTCTAAATAATACTACGTATCTCACAACTTGTTGAAAAGCACTTTTTTCATTGGGGGAGATTCACAGCTGCTGAATTTTCTGCAGTTAATAGAGTCCTTTGATTCACAGCAGTGCCCCTTGCACAAAAAATACTGGCCTTTGTGTATTACCAGAAACTAATTTTCTATTTGGCTGAAAAGGGAAAAATGGGGTTATTGCTTCTCCCTCCTACAGAGCTTTTCATTATGTCTGATGCACTCAACTTCTAAGCTCTCCTGAGAAAAAAAAAATAACTGAAGAGGCAAGAGGTAGAAAAATGAGCTTGTTAGCACATTAGAAGTGAAGTATCTTGGTGGGCCCTAGAAATTCCCAGTGGTGTGTTAACTTATCACTCTATGCATGCTGGCACTGATAGTCTCCCAATTGATCACTCTCTTTTCGCACCAAAGGTGCTGCCAGGAAGCAAAGGCTGAAGGCCCACAGGAGAACAGGCTGCTATCAAAACAAGCTGTTTTTAAAAGTCTGCTTGAATGGGTAAAATGTTTCATGAAAAAGTAGGGTGGAGACACCTACCTGCTTTTAAAATGCTCTACTTTCAGAGGTCCCTAAAGGAAACCTTTTAGTTTATCCTATTATATCCGAAGCTTATACACAAATAAGGCAAAAATGAAGGAAAGTTACCGTTTTGAACACGACAAGGACATGCCCATTCTCCAATCGAGGTACCTATCTCCTAACCAAATAAAGAAGCCTCAACACAGATGCTGACTGGGGAGGATAATGGTGTATTCATTACACAGTGGAGAGGACATGCTTATATCAGTTCTAGAAGTCTAATTTAAATGCACACTTAGTACACCCAGAGAAAACTAATTCAGCTAGCCAGGTTGCCACTCATCCTAACAATCCACAAAACCATCTGCAGCTTGTTAAAAACAGAACCCCACTTAAAAACAAAACAAAAATCTGATGTGAACGCCAAGTCCAAAGCTCGCAGTATTCTGCACTAACAAATGGCATGCCCTCCTCAGAAGAATTCCTTTTCTGTATTAGAAACTGAGTAGCTGGGATCTGGATACTTTTATCTTCTATTCACTTATACTTTGAGAACATTGTAGTATTTTAAAACTCCAAATTTGTATGCCGTTGTGGCTGAGATAATCTTACTTCTACACTGTATTTGAATGAAACTATCTGCAAAAGTGACCATAAACCCATGGTAGTTAATTTCTACATTACTTCTAATAGGTTAGACATTTATTTCTTTAAAATGCTGCTCTCTAGGGAAGAGTTATTAGCACCTACAAATTGAGTGGCACATACAAACTCAATGGCTAGTAGTAATAGGCAATGCAAGCTGTATTCTTACTGCCAGCGGATGTTGCCACTGGCATCAGCAATTAAGATGGAATGGGAAGGATGCACGGACAAACCAATGGAGAAAGACTCTGGCACACAGAGTGACTAAACACTTAAACAACAGTGTCCTGAGCTTTCTGCTTCTGAAGGAGGTGCTAACTGGAACAAAAGAATGGATAAAAAGGCAAGAGATACATTAAGGAACTCACGCAGATCTGTCCGCTAAAAACTTGCAGCTATAGAATCTGCAAAAAGCATAACCAAAAATCTAATGACTTCATTATACTTTTTCAGAACATATTGTTCTGAAAAATACAATCAGTACAAGAAAAAATCAGGAATCATACCTTTATCACTCAGGTTGTAGTCACTCCAGCTAAAATTTCATTTGCATTACAATCCATTTTACTTATTCTCTAAATCTGCAATTATTTCTATTAACACTGAAAATACTGTACTTTCCATTATTACTGTAAACATGCAATTTTTTTAGACCTGTTGATTTGCACTTGGGAACAAGTACTGAAATCCTGGCTGTCAGATCACCTACTTATGCTTAATCTGTCTGAAAAACATCATCTCATGTCTTCACCTAAGAGCTCTCCATCACTGTTGATTGTATCACTTTCTAACTCAAGCTCTGTTTAGATTCCTACGGCAGAATATATCCACATCTTGCAGATTCTTTTTGCATAATCTAAGCTAAAACTTTTTCTAGCCATCTACATGAACAAATCATCTAGGCTTTTGCTTCACATCTCCGTTACTGCCATATCCTTTTCTCTGGCCTCAACAAATGAGCTTTTATTCCTCCTTATATCTACTTGGAGCGTTGCAGAGCCCACTTTCTGAACAGAGTGGTTCAAGGGGGCACTCTCTTCAGGTACCGCCATCGGTCTGCTACTCTCTAGCACAAATGCAGGCTACTTATTTTAACTTTTTAGTCCATACCCATTTGATCAATTTTATCGAAACTACTCTTGCCCCCAGTCAGTTAACACAGACAGTCACTCTCGCTCACCTTGACGTTTTTGGAAAGGCACTTTTGTACTTTTTTCCATGTGCCTTCTTATGGCTCCAGGTCTCCATAAGTGTCCACAAAACAATCCCCGCTCAAACTCTCCCCTTTGCTATGATGTTTATCGACAAAGAAACAAGGAAAACACCTTGGAAGACTTAAGTCCGTTGCTGTGTAGGTCACACAACTCTTCATGCTGTCTACTATTGTTTCACATTTCCCTGAATTTTGTATTTGCCTTCATTTGTCGTCTTCAGTTTTGTACCTGGCTTTTTTACCTCTGGGGGCCGAACGTTACCTGTCTCATGCTGTACTCCATCTCAGTATAATGAGAATGGGGTCTATGCTAAGGATATATATGTGCCACAATAATACAAGCAGAACAGCTCTCCTCCTTGCATCTTCATCCACCATCTTAACCTTTCTCCTTTATATCCAAAACAATTCCCTCACATTGCCAATTTTCTTTTTTATCCATGGCTTTGTCATCCTTTAATTTGGTGAGGAAATGTTTGCTACATTTTCCCACATCTCTAGTTGTTTTGTGTTTATTTTTCCTTTCCTCCACAAAATCCTGTACTTCCCATTGTTCAGGCTCTTCTACTGTCTCCATCTTTCAAGTCCTTCTGTTGAATTCATCTCCTCGTAGTCATTTCCATAGATTTACTGTGTCATTCTGACTACACGTTTTCTTTCCACTCTTCTTATTCACACCTCTCCGTTTTAGAACTGAATAAAATGCATTATAATAATCTATCCAGTATTTTGCAGTTAAAGAAAAGTGGACGCATGATTGCTATGTTGCAATCATCCAGGGAATACCAATCCTAAAATGTCATTAACCTGAGGCTGAAAAAAATGAAGAAAGCAGTTTCAAGATGGAGTAAAATTTCCAAGACTTTAATTAAGGATATGGCACTTCACAAGTCTGTAATCTATCTATTACCAGAGCACCTAAGTGCTAGATTCACAAAAGGGCTGGAGAAGAAATCCTAGTGCCTGCTCCAAAGACCATTTGATAACAAACGCTTCCTGAGCAGGGACTGGAATCCAGGGACTCTCCTCTCCCAGGAAAGTACCATAACCATTAGGCTATACAGATGAGCATGTACTTTCCCTGTGATTCAGAGATCTTATTTTATGAAACGAAGAGCAATTTCAGCAGTGAACGGAGTGTGCCTGATTACAAAACGTCCTCAGTCCCAATGGTTAGGACAGTTTTGTAAGAGGCAGTTCCAATTCTCAAAATTGGAAACCGCTCTCTTATTTCCTGGCTGATTGATATAACCAGGGAGTCACCTCCTGTTGTGTTTGTGTGGGCTCTAATCCAGCTAGTATACCTTCAAAACTCCTAGCATTGCTGCCTTGTAGGTCAGATGAGCAAAGAAATAGCTACCTACTGAATGGATACAGAGGGGCATGAACTGGGCATTTGGCTGTTCAGGATACAGCAAGGACTCCGGCAGCCCTAGTGTGTGCTGAAGTGGGCAGATCTCCAGGGAAGTGTGTCAGTGAAAGCTTTAGATACCTGTGAACTTCAGAGGCATCCAAGACTAGGCATTTGCTGTGTGGAGATTCTCGTCACCTATATTTTAGACTCAGGCACCTGTAAAGCCAGTTGGGAGGAACTTGGGTCAGATCAACAGAGCAGTTATATGCCTAACTGCTCTCAAGACTTTTGGAAAAAAAAAATACAGAAAATGTTTTATCAAGACAGATTTCCTAAGCAGCTTCTGGGGGCAGGGAGGATTATGCTGGGGAACCTACTCAGTGACAGAAAGCTAAAAAAGGGCTGAAGAGATGTACAGTTCGTTGATACACTAAAGTGGTGATGGAAATACTTCTAATGTCTGAAAAATCTCTTTAAAAGATCAGTATCTCATTTGTTCAATGGAATTCAAAAGGAATGCATTCATGAAACACCTGAAGTCACCAAAGGCAGAAACCCTGTATTTTTCCAAAAGTCAAAAGAGAGTATTTATCACTTCAAATACCACAATAAAATGTTATGCCTCAGCTTCCATTTTAGTACATGACTGCAAGATGATG
Source organism: Nipponia nippon (assembly GCF_047370975.1). NCBI lineage: Eukaryota > Metazoa > Chordata > Aves > Pelecaniformes > Threskiornithidae > Nipponia > Nipponia nippon. Next base: position 3,671,740 of record NW_028262302.1, read on the forward strand.
CCTGAATAATTTAAAATGCATCACGATCACTATAGTTCAGGAAATACCCTAGAACTATGAAGTTCCAAGCTGTAAGCTCAACAATGCTGCAGGCGTTCCTACACCACTACTGATGGGCTGGTCAACTCCAGTAGACTGATAACACAACTTTTTTTTTCTTTTTTAGGAAAAAAATAATCAGAATTATAACAAAAGGACTCCCTTTGTGAAAGGGAGTAAGAATGTGGGCTCTTCACTAAATTTTTTTCCATCACTGTGTCTCTCATTCAGAAAAACTGAACAAAACCAAAGATGAGACACTTCCATGGAAGTTCTATTCATAAATCTTCCCTCTTGATGCTTATGTATTTATAGATATGTGCACACCTGGTAGTGTATCACAATATAACTGTATATTGGAATATGTGATCACAGTACTGATGGTATGTAGTACCTGAGACTCTTTGATTCTGGTGCTAGGAAAAAGAGGTGTTTTTGATGATTGCCTAGAAACACCTCTTAGAAAAAAGCCAGAGAATGCATTTCTAAGTAGCAAGATGGACTTTTTCCAGTTAAATTACAAACTACTGTCAGAAATACATGTACAGCTGCAACCCTGGCAGTTCCAACTGTTAGCAAAATCATCTAAGCAGTCAATATATATTGATATGATTGTGGAAGGTATGACTTTTTCAGCCAGGCATTTGGAAAATAATTTAGACAAGCAGAAACCAAAGCACTGCTCCATCCTTAACTGGAAAATGAAAATCCTCACCCAGAGATACTTGCTTGTAGGATCAACAGACACCTGCAAGACGTTTTTTTAATGGTACGTATATACACTATTTATATAAAAGAGATTAACAATATTTTAAGAAAAGCTACATAAGATGGCACCCTCTTGTTTACCCCCCTTGAAAAATTTAGAAGCACACCTCTTCTTTTCTAGAAAAAAAACAAATCTGTAGTATTGTCAACATACAAAAACGCTCCCAGGATATTAAAGACTAAAGGAAACAAAGAAACAGTGAGGCACCACAAATGGCATACATTGGCAGGAGATTTTAAGTTTCTTGCTCCCTGGCCTGAGAAGGTGTGCAAACCCCACAGAATTAATTGCTACAGTTTGAGGTATTTAAAATGATGAAAATATCAACTTTATGGGGCAGATTTTTCCTAGTAAATTACAATTCCTGACGTCAAAATGTGAAAGGACTGCCTCCAGTAAAAAGATAACAAGTACAGGGTAGGACCAAGGTTTTAGAGAAGCTGAAAGGAAAAGTTAGCCATAGCAGAATTTGACTTCTAAAGGAAGACAGGACAAAACCCACACATCACAGAAATGGAAGTTTTTTTTCTGGGAAATCTCACTCTGAAAGAAAAGATTGTGCAGTGGTTGTCAAACCAGCTGAACTCATACTGAGTCACAGCAATTTGTACTCTTTGTTGGCTCTTAGAATTAGGGATGTAAGTCGGGCTGCTATTGATCCAGTGTTGGAAGCCCTGCAACTCGCTGCGTTTTGTATGTAGGTGGGTGATCAGTATCAACTGGCCACACTGAGAGGAATAGTTAAAGTTCTCTTATATTCTGAAAAGTGACTCTGTGGAAGTGGCATCATGGTGTTCCCTATTTATTGCATTTCAGTGATTTCCACATCTAGTTTGCACAGTATACAAATAAAGTGATCTTTTTTTCCAACTGCAACTTCTGTTTACTCAAGTCAACTTGATATCTCAAAATCAGCCTGGGCTCTTTTCCATTTCTTAAATACTGCCAATACTGAATATACTGCATATAAATATTTTGCCCTGTGCATCTGTTTACACAGCCATGCTGTAAATGAAAGCAGCTTCTGCATATGCAATTGGAACTTAGGCACAACGCTGATGACTCATAAGGCAGAATTCAATTCATTCTCCTCATATCAGATGCAAGTTATTTAGGTGAAAGAGAAGAAAAAAAATTACTATGCCTGACGCTACTAAACAGGTGAAAGAATTAATAATTTTATAGTCTTCTAAGGTGATTTTTCTCTCCACTGAAACCGTATTTTCAATACTAATGACAGCACTTTTGCAATAAAATGTAAGAACCTATTTTCTTCCTCATAAAAATGGAACATAAAACTCAGATGACTCAAAGTTGTATTTTAAAAGTAAACTTTTAAGTTGCATTTCATCAAAATATTTTGAAACTGCAGAAGGGACTGAGTGTTAATTATCCAAAATTACAAATTTTAATAAGTGATGTACATATATGACAATCCACTAATGAATGTAGCTATCTCATAAAAAATGAAAATATGAAAAACAAATAACAGACTAAGACTGCAGAATTTAAGCAAACATTAAATGTAATATCTAACATCCTTAATAAAAATATTTTTCAACACAAGTTGTAACTACAAAAGGGCTTTCTGAAGCAATTTCTGAGGTATATTTCTTTATGAAGAAAACAAAGGAATATATAATAGATAAATCCATATGAATTAATCCCATCATTCCAGATCTTGAAATCTGTTTCCAATGCATATAGTTGCATCATTCTTTAAATGAGTACAATGAAAATTACTTTTTATGCTACTAAAAAGTTCAATAAATCTGTAATAAACTAAAAGTTATTGGGCAAACTATAAAAACACATATTTTTGCCATTTAGAGGCTTTTTTCTCTAAGAGTACTAATCTTACAGCTAAAGGAGATTACTGGTTAAATGGTTAAAAGTCCTGCAAGGTAAGCATAGGCTAGATAAAGCTGCAGCCACTGAGTGTTTCTAAGTCAATGCTGTTGGTTTCTGCCTACTTTACTAACACATTATATATTGAAAGGCATTGACTTTATCTGAATTTCTATAAGAATCTTCATTTTTACAGTGTGAGCACTTTCAAAATTGCTAAATTACTGCAAGAAATTGTAAGCGATGCTTATATTTTCATAGGAAAACCCAATACATTTAACATTCTGCAGTACTGTCCTTCCAGGAAAATCCCTGATCTATTGTTTCTTGTTATGTTGTTCCACCAGATCTTACAGCTAACTGAATTCTTCAGTGGTTTATAACATCATCTAGGAAGAAAAAGCTGTGATTCATCAGCACAGACAAAGCTGGGCTTTAATCCATTCCTATAACCATATTGCCAAGTCTATATTGTTTACATTGCGTCTCAATTAAGAGACAGGCAGGACACCTGGTACTTCTTTATCTAAGTCCCACGGGCTGCCAGATGACTCAAAATCCATAACAGGTGCTAAGGCAGTGTGAGTGTAGCACCATTAACACAAGCTGGAATTGGATAAAATTTGGACTATGCTTAACCACTTAAAACACTCAATTATGAAATGAAAAATGTAACCGCTCTGCACCAAGCTCCTTTACAAAAGGCACTTACAGAGATCTGTAGAATTAAAGTGCAAGTGTAATGGACTTAACATGAATTTTAATTTTAGTATAAATATTCTCCAGAATTAAACTATACAAAACCCAGCTATATAAAAGAGTTATCTTTTTAAGATAACCATGTAAAAGTATTATGAGGCTACACTTACTGAATTGAATGAATTCTAATTCTGATCACCTGCTTAGGCAGCAAAAATGACAAACTGATGGTCAGACTTCTAGCAATTTCAAAGTTAAGGGAAAAAAATCTGAATTAACAATACTTACTGAATTCTTCTACTCTGTAGAACCCAGAAGTTATTTTATTTTAAGGACACTGGGAAATGAAAGCATCCTATGGAAGGATTTTAAAAACAACAAGGTTCAAGTGAAAAGCTATGGGATAAAAAAATATTCCTTTGCACCGAAAAATCCCATTGTAGATCTCTTTTCGGCACTTTTTCAGCTAAAGTGACTGAACTAAGTATTAAGCTTAGACACTGACAGAACACACCTCATGAGAGAAAAAATGAGTATCAGAAATTTTACAGTGGACAATTACTTAAGAACTATCTGTATCTAAATGTGCAGTAATCCAATTAAGTTTCTATTTAATATTGTAATTATCAAGAACACAATATAGTGATTTTATTAGCAGAGTAAGCAGTAACAACGTGCAGTAAACTGTCATTTAAGACAGTGTCATAGTATCTATGATAAGCAGCATATTGGCTTAAACTAATGCACTATATGCCTCTAGGGAATGACAGGCTCAGAGACTGGGTTTTAACATCAGAATCTATCCATTAATCTTGACTTAAATATAATCTACTCTGCAGTAAAAGGAAGAATGGGCATTCAATGAATTATCTGTTTGAAATATAGCAGGAGCGTATTAACACAAACATATAGTAGAAAGTCTCCGTTGCACTACCATTTACCGTGCGTTGTTGGTTTTACAAACCCTGAACTGCATTTTAGCATGAAATTAAAGCGATAGTAAGATCAAATGGCTAGCAGTATTGGAAGGACAAATACCTCAACACTGCAACAGATTACTCATTAAAGAAGTCAGATGACTAATGGCAGTATTTACCAATACCCCACTCCTCCATGTTTTAGTAACAGGCTACGGAGGTGAAAACAAAACAGTGAAGGAAACAGTGCTGAAGCCCTTACGCAGGCAGAATTCCTACTCCAGCTTCCAGGGAGGATTTTTTCTTACTAATGTGTCCAAGACGGGAATCAATGAACCTATAAGGTATGTTGTGCTAATTGTTTTGAAGCCCATTACAGCGGCCACTGCTTCAGGCCCTCTTTGGAGCGATGCTCCTGCCGGCAGACAGAGCGGCTCGCAGGCAGCCGCTCACCTGGCAGCAGCGGGTTTGCAGGAGGCAGCAGGGGAGGCAAAGGGCCAGCAGGCCAAGGGACTGAAGTTTATTAAGGATGTTGCACCAAATGTGCCAATGAGAGATGTTAAGGCGTTGCAGCCATCGCTTCAGCCCACAAATAATGTGGAATAGTACAGGCCAGGGGGAACTGCAGCCCTGTATACTCCTGATTTTGGGAGAGGGATTTATCCCGACTCTGACATTCAGTATTACATCAGTTTTAACTCGAGTAATTAAGGTTGATGAGCATAGAAATACAGAAGCAAAACTGGCTCTCTGCTATTAGCATGAATGTTTCAGCCCACTGTTTGGACATTCAAATGTTTAAATTTCTATCTCAAATACTTTCTCTGCATATATGGACATATTTATCGATGAGCGAAACAGTAAGGAAAATGTCTTTCATGAAGACATCGCTACAAACTGTAAAATTACACAAATATGAAATTATATTAACATTACTGTCCAGCAAAAAGACTGCACGTATTAATTTGCAATTCCATATGACATAGTAACAAAGAAAACTTCTCACATGAGAAATTTTGTCATTAATTCCAGTCTGTACTTTAATAAACTTTACAACTACCTTTCTTTTTTTCTTTTATAGTTGAAGAGAATGTTTTCTCTTTACCCTGGGATGCTGCAGTACCGGTACGAGATAATCTACTTATAAGTCTCTTCGGAGGGCAGTAAAGTCGATTTTAAAAATGATTTTTAAAACTCAAAGACAGGCTTCTACTTAAATGAAGAAAACGGATATTAATTTTCAGTTACTTCCCTCTCTCTCTATTTTGACGGGCAATTAGTAAAGCAGCCCCTTCGCCCTCCTCCCCAGTGCTGTCAAGCTGTTGAGAGCAGTTTGCAGCACTACAATGGCACTATTGTGAACACAGCCTGGGCTTCCTTCCCACAGAGAGTTAAATGGGCAGTTCCCGCTGCCCACGATTGGTGTCCAGCGAAACAATACTTAAGAGCCAGGTTTTATCAGTTCCACGCCAAAGAAGTGAAGCCAGGGAACCCAAGCCTTCATATCATGCTGAACCATATGCCAACCCTGCTGGCCCCAAAGGTTTATCACTAAGAATCAGGATCCATCATGTCCCCTGTGAAATTTCACTTCACATACCTTCTGTGAAACGCATGGCTTTGCTGAAAACTGACCTTTTTCCACAATTGGCAAGAACAGATGGACGGTAACTATGGTTTGGCAAGCAGAAATTAAAAGATTTCCTAATAGCCTGCATTCTTCTATGTTTGGGAGGAGAAGCATTGAGAATGAGATAGATGTATCTGTGACCTACAAATCTATTCAGGTGCAGTTAATCAGCAATTAAACTATTTTCTCAATGTCTAGAAAGTATATTGAGATTAATTTGATTGGCCAGGGTATGATTAGGATTCACGTCCTTCGGGCTACCATATGGTAATTCCAATTACTGTAATACTAACTTTTAATCCTTGCTTTATGTTAGTTTATTCCATTTTTTCTATTAAGTATGTGGCACATACAGAATAAACTATATACATACACCCTTTTTTATTATAATTTTGACCTGTTTAATTAGTGAATATTGTTATATGAAGTATATTCCATCTCCAGCTAGATACTTCCACATACTGACAGGTATTATATATAACCCCTTTTTTCAGTAACTGAAATACAGACCTGTAGGAGAACAAAGGCAACGATGTGCTAGTTTCTATTAATCTCCTCTTTTTTTTTTTGGTACCTATCATCTTCTAATCCCTCTGCTGGCACTGGAAAGCATGCCCCAACTGTCCCAATTACCATATGCAGAATGACGCAGAAACAGTTTGCCAATATCTTATTCAACTCACCCAAAAGCATCATTCTATCTCACAGACATTACTGTTTGTCAGTTTTGATTGTTACAAATAATCTCCCCCATTTCCCACCAATTTAAATATCAGAATCAACAATCACAATGTTACATACTTATTCTTTATATATACACAGCTTTTAGTGTTTTAACATACGAATCTTTCAAGTGGTTTGCAAGTCATTTAACTGTTATTAGGGGTGAATTTATGACTAGAAAAGTATTAAATCAATAAACAATGCTGCCTTTTACAACATAAAAATAGGGCTTAAATAGTTTAAAAAACATTTATTTAAATCTTACAAACATCAGGAAAAATTGTTTAACCTTCCCTGCTTTTATTCACAGAGTTTTGAGAGCTATCAAAGAAATCTCTATGAATTTTAACACCTTAAGGGGGCAAGAGTCTTAACATTTTAACAAAGGGCTTTTGTTATCCAAAACGTTTAATTAATTAATAAGGCTAAGTACGTATTAACAAAAAAACTGTCATTTTGTGTTACGTACAAAGCAATCAGCTCTGTGTAAGATCGAACTAGTTTATCTTTTTCATTCCAGTTTAAGGACTCCCAGGCTTCTCCCTGCAAATTTTTGTTTAAAAGAGGGATCTATACACATTTAAAACACATTTTATAATGAAACAGTGATTGCTCTACTAACTTTCAGCTTATAATATACAAAAATTTCCTACCTTAGAAAGATGCAGTAACAAAGAACAACTTCCCCCGCCCCAAGCAATCTGTACTGACAGATCCAAATTCAGAAGTTCTAGGAGGCTGATAAAGCACTTCACTGCTTTTCAGGGTAGCCCACTGACATCCTTTTATTCTAAAACAGAATGCCACTGGCATAAGCCTACCTATATTTTATACAGAAATCAGCAGAAGCAATACCCCCACTTCAGATGGGTAAATTCAATTTATGAAAGAATGCAGAAGTAAAAGAACCTAGAATATATTACTCTTAACAGTACAAAAAGATTTGAGTCTCCTCCATAATTGTCTACAACATGAACAGAGCACTCAGCTCTTTGTAAGTGCAATTATGAGTAGAAAATTGTATTGCTAGAGTCAATCGGTTTTGTCTCATTTCATATTTTGCTTTTTTACCACTTTCAAGAGAGTCTCATGTATTTCATTAGGGAAGAGTAACTAATAAATAAAGCTGTGCTACTAATTAAAAAACAAGTTATAGATACCTTGTGATGACAACAACATTATTACCCTCAAACCCATGTGCTTACACTATACCTCTGTAACAGGTGCTCCCAGCATCCTAGTTCGTATCTGCAGACAGCCCATAAGAAGAGGTAGAGATAAAAGAGCTACCTGGGGTAGAGAAGGCAGGTTCTGTGGGATTAGAAGCAGGGCAATTACTGAAGAAAGTATGTTTACCTGAACATGTACAAATCCAGAACTGCTGCTAAAGAAAAGTATGTATGTGTGTTTTGCAAAAAAACTCACAGACTATATACATGAAAATATACTACATTACAACATACCTTTCAAGCCTCGCACTTCAATTTATTCCTCATATGAAAAATGCATGGAAACCAATTGAAATGATGTGTATGTCTACATGAAAATGCAGTAAAAGCAGCAGCTTGGTACACACATCTGCAAGTATTTCTCCAGCAGTTATTTGAAGTGTCTATATGACAAACACTAAGGCAAGAATTTAAAAACCCATCGCAAATGTTGGTTCAATCAGTTGTCTCTTGTGGCTAAAATCAAAGGCATTTAAAGCGATGCTTTGGAATTATTCATTGCAAAACAATCCTATTCTTTCAACAGGTAACTAATAAATGGTGGCTGAGAACAGGCTTGCACTACCCCCGAGGTCCAATTGTTACTCAGAACACTGCCTACTTTTGCTCCCTGGTGTTGCATTTTAACTCTAATTGCATGATCAAGCCAATAAATTGGACTCAGGGGACAAAAAAAACACTACAAAAGTACCTACCCTGACAAAACCAGAGGTTGCAAGAAAATGCACTTCAAACAGAAGTGAGGCAAGACGAGACAAGCGAAGGAGAGGTATCAAGGCTTGAAAGACAGTCATTAATACTGACAGATTACTGTAATTCTGGCTGTCAAGGTGATCGATTTAAGCAGCATATGCCAATCAATACTCTCCTCATTTACTGAGCAGCATTAGATATATAGTTAGGTAAGATGTCCCTAAGACAGGATTTCAAACCATACTTAACAAACATAAATGGCACAATTTATGCTTTGGAATCTTAGCTGTTTTTTCATTTGGCCTTTTTTTAATTGGGCAAACTTCAGTGTGATGTTATCCATACAGAAGTTACTTTAGATGATTCTATTACACTGCATTGCCATCGTGTATACAATTCCTTTACATGAGGTATTTCAAACTGTACCAATTTTCTGTATAACATATTAAAACACTAATCTTGAATATGAACATTCTTAAATGCAGCAGTTATTTAAGTACTGTTCATTTTGCTTTTTTTGCATTAGCGGTTTGCCATTCTGAGTACTTTAGCCATCCATGGTTTACGAGAAACCATATCTTCCTGATATTTCCCCTGGAATTTTCCTTACAACAGTCTCTTATTGTTCAAATATACTTGTGACATCAAAGGAAAAGACATTAATTTGATGTATTAGCTCAGGGGAAAAATTCTATAACGATAATAAAAATAGCTATTACTGTCATTGCCTACCTACAAGTAGACATACACATACACACACAAACACACACATACATGACTCTATATAGAGACATAAAACTTTCCTCTTATATTTAGGTCTTCTTATAATGCACAGAGAAACTGTTACACGTGATTCCTTGAAACTGAAATACCTGAACTGTCCATTAAAACAATCAGATACTTACAAATGCCTTGGAAATCTTCAGTTTTTCATGTTATACCACTGTATGCACGCATTTAATTAATCACATTTTGAATTATTAGAAGATCCAAGTGAGTTGTCAGCAGAACTAGGATTTGGGAGAACAGCAAAAACGAGCAAGTCATAGTAAAGGAAAGACTGAACATCATATTCTCTACCTTATGATTCTTGCTTGAACTTCAAAAACAATTTCCATTGCTAAACAGCAAAACAGATTTTAGAAATAACTCTGCTTTCTTCTGGAAAAAACAGCAGGGGTCATATGATGAACTCATCCATGGCTCTTACTTGAACTCGTATCAGATAAGGCTACAATGGTATGATTCAGGGATGGGATAAATATTCACTGAAATCCTGAAATTTTTAATTATTTGTTGTAAAGCATATAGAGTAGTATCTAAAAAGTGTATCAAGCATTATTTTTAAGCTCTGTTTCTTCTCATCTCTGATGACAGAAAATTCAGTAACAGGTATGTTAAAACCTTATTAAATATCCTGTATCAAAACTGTATTGCCAGAAATACATCGAAGTTTGCCGAGAATGTTGGCATATGGCATTTCAAAAAAATTCTAAAACCCAGAACATATCAGAGGAGCAATTATAATGGCATGCATTACTCCTTTCACTATACCAAAATTAATTGAGAGCAGCCCTGAGGAGAAGGACTTGCGGGTACTGACAGATGAAAAGCTGGACATGAGCCGGCAATGTGCTCTCGCAGCCCAGAAAGCCAACCATATCCTGGGCTGCATCAAAAGAAGCGTGGCCAGCAGCGCGAGGGAGGTGATTCTGCCCCTCTGCTCTGCTCTGGTGAGACCCCACCTGGAGTTCTGCGTCCAGCTCTGGGGTCCTCAGCACAGGAAGGACATGGACCTGTTGGAGCGGGTCCAGAGGAGGGCCACAAAAATGATCAGAGGGATGGAGCACCTCTGCTATGAGGACAGGCTGAGAGAGCTGGGGTTGTTCAGCCTGGAGAAGAGAAGGCTGCGGGGAGACCCTATTGCCGCCTTTCAATAGTTAAAGGGGGCCTACAAGAAAGACGGGGACAGACTTTTTAGCAGGGCCAGTAGCGATAGGACAAGGGGTAATGGTTTTAAACTAAAAGAGGGTAGATTCAGACTAGATATAAGGAAGAAATTTTTTACGATGAGGGTGGTGAAACACTGGAACGGGTTGCCCAGAGAGGTGGTAGATGCCCCATCCTTGGAAACATTGAAGGCCAGGCTGGATGGGGCTCTGAGCAACCTGATCGAGTTGTAGATGTCCCTGCCAACTGCAGGGGGGTTGGACTAGATGACCTTTAAAGGTCCCTTCCATCCCAAAGCATTCTATGATTCTACGATAATTATTGGCACTGAGAAAAATTAATTAATGATACATATTTAAGGAGAGAGAACACCCCTTATGCCTTTTCCATTTGATACACAGTTATCACTGATGCAGTATCGCTGTATTCATTTTTTTCTTACAGATGCTCATGCATCTATAAGATAGAAAACTTACTGGACTTAGAGGAAGGGAAAATGGCATTGCCAAAATTAGTGCTTTCCAGCTTTAATTTCTAAGTTTCTGGATTAATGAGAAATCTCCAAAATCTTCACAAATTCCAGTCTGAAAATGTAAATCAAACAAATATTCTTAATTAAATGAGACAAATGTGGCCACAGAATCTGAAGAATACTCTTTGCTCACTATATGTCATTAATAACAAACACTTTCTTTTTAAAGATAAGCTTTCCAATGTCTGCAATTCTGTCTTGAGGCAGGTGATGGTCAAACAGGCACAACAGTGACACTACCAGTTCCAATAAAACCCTCTCTTGGGGCAGGTGAGTATCACATCAAGCAAGAAAGCTTCTTCTGAGCTATGAGTTTTTAATACAGAGGAAACTTTTAACAAACCACTCAAACACGTTACTTTATTCATAAAGAAGTTACTGTCCTGTCAGATACCATATGGAGTTAATATCTTCCCTTTCTCTGGAAGACAACTGTCTAAAAAGGTTAGCTACAATGCATCAAGTACCAATTGTTTAGGAATACGATGTCAAAATAAATAGGGGTTGTAAATTTTCTAGTTTTGATTAAAAAAGATTAATTTATCAAATAATTTAAATTAAGATTTATTCTATAATATTTTGTAGATGGAATAATTAAAACAGCATTACATTTTTGCCATTTAAATTAATCTGTTTCATATGACACCTTGGCATTAGGTCAAAACTTTGTAGATTATTATAAAGAGGTGAAAATTATGCTATGATGATTATATACATAGAACACCTATATTCTGGGTGTTCTAAAATGTCAATGAATTTTAGATTTAAAAGATGCTAAATACAATTTCTTGCTGTGTGTCTAGCTACATATTAGGTAGCATCCTTTGGGAGGGGAATACTACATAAGAAAGCAAGCATTACGGTGTCTGAATTGCACTATTTGCACTAACTGCACCTTAAGTGCAGATAGTTTGGAATAACTGTTAACCCTCCAAAATTTGTGTACGATGTGTAAAAAGTAACACAAGCTGTTTCCCATTTGGAATTCCACTCCCACAAGGTTTCTAGTTGGTTTGTTGTATAACATAAATAATTTTAACAAGTTGGATCACTGGAGGTGCTTCCTACACTCAGTAAAGAACATTATCTTGGTGCACCTCTTGGCATCTGGCTAACATCTGTTGTTTATTCAGGAAGTTCAAGTAAAATTTTATATGAAGCCACTCTTTCTATTATTCAAAATATTTAGTATTGATCCATTTCCTACATATGGTAGATTCTGAATTCAGAATGTGACAAACTGCTTCCTCTGAGATGCAAGCCATGAATAAACTTATTCCTATCAGGAATTTCAATGCAATTTAGTAAATGAAGAGTATTTAATAATCCCCTAAACATTGGTCTCCTTATTCTACATCATAGTGAAAACTGTTGTTCTCAACATTCAGTCCCATTATTACACCTGCAGTTATGAGTCTTAGAAGTTTTCCTAGCATATGTGCAGCTGGAGTGTATTCAGGAGATAAGCATGTACTTACTACAACGACAAATGCAATGAGAAGAAACACATTAGCTATGAGATAGAGAAGGGGGTACTGCTGCTTCATTAGCAAGACAATACAAGTGTTTTGTGCGTGTCACCTATTACTGTGTGCATGTATGCCGCCTGTTGGTCAGGGGGTACCGTTACAAGAAAGCCAGTCCGCCAAAAGATAGTGAGGGACTGCAGAATCCTCGAAGGGTAAACTAAAGCAAATTCCACAAATCAATGCAGAAACTCCACCCGAAATGGCAATATTCTCTTCATGCAGCTGCAGCAATGCAAATGTCAAGCATCAAGCTAAAGCAGGATACCTGCCATGCCCAACTGATGTTTGCTGATAAATATAGTAAATTTTTAATCTTAAAATACTACAATACAGAAACATATTGTTATAGTATTCTGAGCAAAGAATAAAAACACAGTAGATGAAACCTTTAAAAATCATTAAAAAAATCAAATCTTCAAAATGTTTTGCTATCTCAGTTTGACATCAGAAGTATCAAAATAATGTCAAAAAGAGGAAGGTGATTGACAGAATGTGTCAATCTCAGAAAGCTACTTCAGACTGTACAATACATGCTCAAAGTCGGGGCAGACTATAAAAGGGAGATGAGCCGAATTTCCTGTATCCATGCAACCATTATTATACTATTCACGTGTACAACCCATTGCCACATCATGATTAACAGACTAGTGCAATAAGGAAAAAGTTGCAATCAGGTTACATGAAGAGGACTGAATATCCCCGCTGATTACAAATGACAGCTGATTTTTTCAGTCAGGTCTGCACTTAGAAAATGCACTAACTCAGAGGATGGATAAGCCCTCCTTGGAAGTATGAGGGCCAAACTCAGTGCCACTTTCTTCACATCCCATATACAAGCAAATCAACACAGTCCTACTTTTTAATTAAGAGTTTACTATGATCCATCCTCACCACAAAGCTCTGCAACGTGACACTGTAAATATTTCTCAGATATAGATAAGCACAGACGTACATACCCGCATCAACTCCACACTGACTCAAAAGGTGCCCACCAAGTATTACACAGCACAGTGAAATGAACCACACACCTGCAGGCACAGAGACACCCGTACACTGATGCTAGCTTTGAAATTAAGAGAGCTAATACAGAAGTGTAGGGCTTGAAATGTGTTCTGTTTGAAAGAAGTCTCAAGTATTCTTGTTCCCTCAAGATCCACATTAAACTGAATTTCTACTAACCATCATCAGAGTTCCTAATGAACTAATGCTGCTCCAGTATATTAGATACTCATAAGTAAGTAAACATAAATTAATTTTGAGCTGATCACTTCAGAATTCTCCTTCACTGACACCGTTATGGTCCTGGACACGTGGGAAGCCTTGATTATCAGCTTCACTTTTCCAGCTGGGTCTCTGCTTTTGGTGTACCTTCTGAAAAATAGCTTTTCTGTTCCTTTTTTCCTCCCTCTTCGAATGTATTGTTTCCACCACTCTGAGTCCTCTTTTTCTTTGCTCCAGCCACACTCCAACACAAGGAAACAGCACCTTGATCAAGAAGTCCTGTCTTCTGCAAGAGACATTAAGTCTGGCGGGGTCTCCCGCCAATAGTTAAAGCTATTTAACCACAGACCATAAAATACTTCTGCCCCCACACCCTTCAGTCCACAACAAACTTAAAAGCCAGTAGTGAACTGCTACAGCCATAGCTAAAATACGCCAGAGGAAAAAACAGGAGACACTAAAGACAATCCTTGACGTCTTCCATTCCCTGCTATTGCAGGAACATAATTAGATTCAATTTTCAAATATTCCTAGTTAACAGACCATGTCCATGTTACAGGAAACACCCACCAGTCTTTGCCATTCTTGTATGAGGGAAATTCCTTCTTGACCTCAAATCTGGCCATGGGTTGAACACCAAGAGCATGTCCACGACGTTTTTAATCAAGAGTTTTTTAAACCACTGAGAGCCAGGCCAGACTCTGAAGTTCAACATTTTTTTGCTGTTCTCCACTGACACAACTGACTCCACCATAGCCTAATTCAAGCCAGGGAAGTTTGTAGAGTTTTTTCTAACTTGATGCCAAGCAAATAGCTTTTGAAGAACTGCCCACACCCCCATTTGAATTTTCAAAGTATTATACAAAGGACTGAATATAAGATACTTCAAGCCAGGTGGAAAAAGAATTCCACCAACTACTTAACAAAGCTGCCCTTTAACATCAGTGCCCAATTAACTGGTGCTTCATAAGCTCACCAAGTGATAATACGAAACCCACCAGCCAATAGTATCTAATATTAAACATACGTAATGCTTTCCAGTTATCATGCTAACCATACTAGGAGAGAAATATCAACATTTTAATGGAGGCCACATTATGTCATAAATGACATGCAGTGCTTTGATGCATATAAAAAGTACAATCTGGAGAACTGAATTAAAAGTGAACGTGCAATACACAGCTCTTAGGAACTGGCCAGTTCCTAGGCATTGAACTGGCAAGCTATGCCCAATGAATTTATTACAACTTCCATATTCTGTAAAGAAGTTTAAACATACATGGTTGTGGGTTTTTTTGGTACTGAAAGTTTGCTATTTCAAAGTAAATTGTTTTCCAATTGCTCATCACTATACATCAATATAATGCTATAAGCCATCACTTTTCATGGTATAATGATGATAATACATTTAAAATTCTTTGATCAAGCCACTTGAGTAATGACAAAAAGATCGGACCTTTCCAAACATAAAAATACAATGAATCAACATCTGTCATCTACAGAAATGGCACAAACGTCATTTAATGTGATCACATCAAACACCATCCATCATTCATCTGTAAATCCACTTCATCATATCTAATCCAAAAGTCTGATTATTAACAGTCAGCCTTAGAAAAAACAGTATTTTATCATCAATCTATCACATGACAAATACAAGTATCTACAGCTTGGGTGGAAATTAAGCACAGAATTTCTTTTGGATCAAAATTTAAACTTACCTTTCTATTTATGAAATTAAAAAATAGTTTGCTCTTGTTGATTTAACTAACAGGTATACAGCAGATCTCAATCTTAAGAAGAGGAGAGGTATAAGTGACTGACTTACCTTATGTTGTTTAATTTCTGGTTGGTAAATCTGTTCTTCCAAGAGCAGCCCTTTCAAAAACCTACAATTTCAGTTCCAACCAAAAAAAAAATAAGATAACCTTTCCTGACATCTTTATAAAGACACTAACATCATTTTGACAACACCTTTGTATTCTCAGCTGAATAACAAAATCCGTATGACAAAAATGGAACATATTTCTCATCTTGAAGGAAAACAGCACTCATATCCCTCTTGGAACTAGAAAACAAAACTAAGTCACATTAATACTGGATAAATACTAAATATCTTTAAGAAAAGAAAGATTATTAATACCATGACATTGCTATTTTAGAAAGTCTACTCACAAAATGGTCATTAAAATAATTTTGTTTAACAGGAATTGATAAGTACATATTATGAAATCTTAGAAACAGGCGATTTTTCAGCACTGTATCTATTCTCCACTTAATTAAAAAAAGCTGGTCTTCGTCTGAATTGTCTTCTATGGGTTTAAGTTTCTTAAAGGCACCATCACCACAAAAAATTGAAAATATTTTCCTTATGTTAATCTGACAAAGATATAAGATGATAGAAAACATGAAGATCATATCTGTAGAACTGCAAGGGAATGTATATGCCTTTGAAACCATTTGAGTGAAAGGATACAAGTTTTGGTATAATGGGATTAATGATTTCAATGCACGGCTTGCATTTATAGCTGTTGCACGAACCATAATAGGAAGAATTTTTCCATTCACAATAGCACCATCAAAGAGTGGACCAAAAAATGGAACCTGAATAAAAAATTAAGAAATTCAGCATAAAGCAAGATCTTAGCTATAACAATTAGCAATCAACATTAACAATAGAGCACTCAAATATATAATTTTTTTTCTCCTCATTGCTAGATAATCAGACCAGTTATTGTGCTCCATGACAGACCTTTTCTCTTGTGGAAATATACAGCCATATAACTGCTTGATATCCTTGGTAACAGGTAACACAGCATTTGAAGAAAATTAAGCAACCATTTGAATACTACGTCTCATCAAAGCTTATTTCCAACATTTGCTGCCAAAATCCTAGGAACAGTCATGCATATGATGTTTATGAGGTTGAAAGGCTAGATGACAATGTTGTAGGTGGTAGTAAGCAAAAGGAATAATTACTCAAATTTTAAAATAATATTTATCATAGCTTTAGATACAACATGTCCATAAGGACCAACTCAATGTGCAACTGTCATACAATTACTGGTAGACTGACCCTCACCTTCCATTTTCTTTTCTTCTTCTATATGTTCTTCTTCCTTTCTATGGTATCTATACAGATTGCAAGCCCTTTACAGGACAAATCTGTGGTGAAAGTTTGGCCTCTTTGGACCCTAAGTGTAAAGCCTTACTTGTGAGATCAGTAGAAAACCCTGATGTTTAGTACAGGTAGCACTCAAAAGGTTTACAGAACAGATGGATGTTATGTTTTTGCATTACATTTTTCTCTAATCAATCATCATTTTCCAATTAAAAAAAAAAAAGAAATTAAAACTCTAGTAACTATCTTCATTTCCTGTACATGTGAATGAAGTTCTGAAGCTGCTACCATAAAGCGTGTGAAGAAGAGCAAAGTTTGTGCATCAGGTCAGCAAAGGGAGCAGAGTGTACGCTAAATATTCTTCCTGCTAAGATGAAACCAATGCTGCAAAAGAATTTTAGATCCCTGTATTATTTTTGCCATCAGTCATTTAATGTAGTTTTGAGAATACTGAAATCTGACAGAAGGCACTTCATGTTTCACATACAAGGACCTCTCGTTGGAGTAACAATCCCTGCTCTCGGCAGTTTTCTTTTTCCTTCTTAACCTCCACACCCCCAATAATGCAGCTCTTTGTACTTAAAGTAGTAACAGAAATAACATATTTATTAATTAAAAACATAAGTAACCCAGTAATAACAAGACCATGTACTGGGTATCATTCATGCCTATCATCAGATAGAGGCAGTCATCATATAGAGGGAATCCTATTTCTGTCATACCTCATTTATTAATATTAGTGCTTCTAGAAGTAATTTTAATATTTAAAGTATAGAAATTCATGGCAAGTGACATCACACACAGAAATTATGCAGGACAAACACTCATGACTACTTTTATTCAGTCACTGTTTGCTACCCTAAACCACTGTTTTAAGAACAGGGCCAGCACAGACATTTGAGGAACAGTCATTAGAAAGACTGTGTGTTCATATGCCTAAGAGTTGAATGGTCTCGCTTAGCTAAATTAAGCTCCAAATTCTTGTGTGGAGTCAAGGAGAAAGTGAAAACTAGCTTTGAGAAGAAAGGGGAATATGACATGGATGGAGAAAGCTGGAGCAGGGTATTATTCAATTCCCACAGTCACGTATCAAATTTGATAAAAAAGTTCACCAAGTTTATCTTAATATTTAAATGATTACGCAGAATATTCTAGGTTTGTTTCCACTTTATGATGTTAGCAGATATGCTTGACAGGATCAGGCCTTTGCAATTTCAAGTTACTGATTTCACTATGCATTGTACTCACTGAGTTCCTCTTCCTCCTACCACCACTGCAGTTGCCAATGATAAAGACACATCACCTTGTTGGGTCAATCTACTACACCAAAAACTCAGATTCAAAACAAAACTCAGTTCATATTAAACATATGCAGGAAACATAAAAGAAAAAAACCCCTTACCTCAGGCTTTTTCATGATCTGGATACTGAACATATGGTTTTTCATGGGATAGATAACTATAAGAACATCACCAAATTCTGTTGGAATTATTCCCCGTCTATAATCTCGAGTATGCTCTGACCAGACAATGTGTACTTCATCATTTCCTAAATGTCTTAGCTGGAAAAGCAGGGATAAAAACCCATCAGTTTAAATACTTTCTATAGCCATACAGCTCATATACAGCTAAATGCTCATATTTCAAAAGGACAAACCCACTAAAAAGAAATAAAGAAAATGAATAAAATAACCAATATCAATGACAGTATTAGTTCACAGTATTGGTTTGTGCTATACCTTTTTATATATTGGTGTCAATGTCTATTTAAATTAACAGATATGTCAGTATCTGTTTTCTACTGAAAGCTAAAATTTTGTTTATATTATCTCAAGAATGCAGAGTGACTCAATCTGATTTACTAAAATGCTTTCAAGACTGCCATCATTGACAGGCAGCGAATTACTAAATTCTATATGATTTTTTTAAAGAATATGAATGAACATCTGTCTAAAAGCTACATATCTGAGCAGTCTTTAACCTCATCATTCTAGCCAAATTCCAAACAGGCTAGTACAAACAAAAAGCTTTTAAAGCAGAACAGCTACTGCATTTTCCACAGCTCCTAGATTAACTAAAGTAAATGCTCATTTCCCATGAAACCTGTATACCTTTGTAAAAATAACCCGGCCCCCCAAAAACCCCAAATAGCTCTTGATTTGGCTCGGAATGGCCAAATGGGTTCCTCAAAATCCATGCTGTGTCCTCAGTCATAATCACATAACAAGATTAAGGAATATCTTGAACACTTTGGAATTATCTGCACTGAAGCTCCAAAATGCTCCTTCTGCTAAACATTACCATCTGATAAACAAATGTTAACATCATGGAGAGAGGCTTTGCGTATACTGATCAAATACATTCAGATTATTAAACGTGAGTTTCTTTCCCGTAAGGGCTATTTCTGAAAATTCAAGCTGGAATCTCATTTTTTTCTCCTTGTGCATCACCAGTTATAGCTGACAATTGTCTTCACCCACAGTTTTCAGTTTGCTTGCACGGCTCTAGGTAGGTAGAATTTGTCAAACAATTGCCTTGATGTTATTCAAGGGACAGCACTGTGAACTGCTGTTAAGAGGTAACACGCAGATACTAATCTGAGCACTTACAAGAAGTTATTGTATATAAAAACGCAACAACATTTTCAGAACATAACTGCACTTTAAAGAAAAGCAAAACATATACACAGTCATCAGAGAAATTTCATTGCAAGTATTCACTTGTTTATACTACAAAACCTCCTGGAATGCTACCTTCATCTTATCTGAAGGCTTATACTGGTTGTCAGCAGCAGATTTAAAAGAAAAAAAAAAAAAGGAAAAAAAGAAGCCATCTCTGCTCTTCTCTGCTGGCTTTAAGTTGTATCAGACTGAAAAACAGCATTGTATTTCTACAAGAAAAGGATTTTCTTCAGTGTTGGACTGGGCAAAGGACAGATGGCATCAATACCCTACATCTTGTCTGATGCTCAACAAGTCATTTGTTTTGCCTGGACCAGATCATACATACATCTAATCTACAATGACTGCGGTTCCTTTGAAGCAAGCTGTTCTTGCCTCTTTTGTAGATGGCTGAATTATTCTGAACAACACTTAGTTAGGGATGCTCTTGTGCCAACTGTAAACCCAGCCCAACAAAAGAATTGGTTATAACAACATTCACTATGCTGAGTTTTATTTGACTAGATTAGAACAAAACCAGGCAGCAACCTGAATGACTGATGTGCAGCACGCAACCACCAGCTGCAGAAACCCTGGATGACACTTCGCAGTGACGCACGTTGTAAAAGACATAGAATTGTTCTGAGGGCCTGAACCTCTCCTGCCTTCCTAGGTGAAGTGCCACTCAAACTATCTGTTGAAATATGACAATGAGGAACTGATGGGCCCGCGCTTAGAAGCAAGTGAAAAACTCAAGAAGGATGAGGTTGCCTAAGCAAAAAGAAAGCAAGAGGCAAATCAGTTTAGATATGAAATCTTGTGGAATGTCAAAAAACTGCATGATCCTAGATTGAGGGATGGCCATCTGGTGCACCGACTGAACTGAACTCATTGAACTGACTGCCAAAAAGCAGAACTAGGGCTGATAGACCCATCACTGAATTGCACCATTCCTAATTCAGCAATACTGAACTATTTAGTAGAAGAATTAGCCCTCCTTTACTTACCATCTTTGGACTCAAAGACAACAAACCCTACACTGCTAAAAACAAGGGACAGTGTACATGCCAAATAAATGGCTTTAAAATCCAAAACATATAGAGAGTTTCCATAGTGCAGCTTCTTGAGGGCATCACTGCCTCTGAATTTCGTTTATCCAAGGTTGCCCCTGTGTACCTGTTACTGCTATCTGCAGCTAATCAGACAGGACATCAGTTCTTGCACTTCTGTGAAAGCTACCCAGATAGAGCATGGCTACTGATGCATGTTTTCGCATCAGACTGACACAGATTTTGGTGTGATAGAAGTGTATTGTGTGGTTATTTCAGGAGGAGGATTACTGACAAGGGGCACATATTTTTGGATGCCAAGTGTACTGAAGCCATTAGTGACTTTTCTCTCCAATTTCAAAGTTTGCTTTATACCCCCATAGAGGTGTGAGTATACATTCCAGGCTAAAAGCACTAACTGCTTCAGAGGTAAAGGAAAATGAATCAGATTATTCCAATGAGTTCCAAGTCCTGTCAGGTGTGTTTCACCTCATGATTACTACCAAGAATGATCTGACAAAGATCCAATTTGAGTAAAGTGACATATAATGAATTGAGAGTCAAAATCAGATGGTGCAAGTAGGTGGATGATGGTATAAACCATGAATGGTGGTTTCCAACAAGATGTGAAGTACTCAAGATCAATGCCTTGTTTCCATTATAGGAGGTAGAAGACTGACAAAAATAATAGACAAGTAGACAAGACTGGGTGTTGACAATTTCATCTTTACGTTTGGAGAAAAATTAGGTTCTGGATAAGTCATTCTGTTCCTTTTTCAAGAGTAGATCAGAAGAAGCTCTGACACTGACATAGTGCTCCTTATTGCTTCTTTCAGATGTCCCCACCATGGTCAGCAAGCAAAGCTTATGAGAAAGCTTGAATGGTGGTAACTTGACTCATCAACACCACTTGATTCATGGAAGAGATTCAGTACCTGAAATTGTCTAGAAGACCTTTCCAAGGTCTGTTAGGTTTTACACAAACTTGTCAGAAGGAAGAATTTCAGTTTTTCTTCATTTTTCAGTTCCCTGTTGAACGACCTTGAAATTGAGCAGTACTCCACCACAAAGCTCTCCTGCAAGCACAGCAAACATTTGGAGAATCCATCATTTACTGTAATTATTACACTACAGGAGAGCCAGAGCCTGACCTCTTTCAACTTTAATCTGGATTCTTTATGTCTTTGTGTTGAATTGGAAGCATCCCAGAGTTCAATGTTCTGGACACCAGTGGTACAAAGATACTGAGCTACAACCACATCTGCTCACTGAAATCTAAAGGACAGGCAGCAACACAGTTTCCCAAGAAGAAGGTGTGGTCCCAGTGTTATCTAACAGAATCAGATTTGGTGCACACAGAACGTACAGGTACCAAGACTGAAATCTGTGTCAATGGTTACTCAAAACTCACCACCGATTGTGTAAGCCACTACATCTTCACACTCATTTCCTGACCTTGTCTTCCTAAATTTACAACTTTGTACGTGCATAAATCACATAAAGCAAAACAAAGTGCAAATCCTTATTAGAGATGTAAGGCACAGCAATAATATAAATAATAAAATTCTCTAAAATAATGTCATATTTCAAGTAACGGGTAATACACTATAGCTGAAACACCTGGAACTATAGATTACATACCAATATTCTAAAATGCTAAATACTGCATAAATGCAGATCGAACTGATCTAGAGAGTTTATTTTTTAAGCATAAGGCAAGACACAAAATGAAGATGGACAAATGCAAAGAAACTGTAAAAAGGCGTTAAAGATTAGAAAAATGTCTTTTATAGCAGCATTCTTCAAGAATGAAAGTGTGAAGGCCAGAGAAAGGAAGGTTCAGCAATCAAAACAACAGTTTAGGATATAGTGGGTAAATTTTAACTGTGTGTATGGAAAGGCTACGTTGCAAGAAATGCTACGTAGAAAAAAGAATAGAGTCTTAAGCACAGACTCAATGTAAGAATCCAGAAAGTGGACCAAATTAAAGATGAGTTCAGGCTATGGGCACAAGTGACAGGCACAATGCTCATGTTATCCATGGTGATCCAGAAAGGTGGCAATGAGAAAGAGATTAAGAACTCTGTTTTAGCCATTTTGAACCTGAGCTGTTGGGAAGACAGCCCTGAGGAGATGTCAGAGACAAACAGATTTTTTTAGGCTTGCTTTGAAACTCTACTCCATTAAAACAAATATATAAAAATGACCGACTGTTAGGTTACCTGAAATTTCAAATTTAACTCAAAATACTTTAAAATATTCTTACTCCATAGCCATCATCATGTGTCAGCTCTCCTAATACATTTACGTTAACTGAATACAAAAGAAATGTGAAATAAATATAACCAGGAGGGATGATCAAATCTAATTTTGATACATTAGTGTCATATGCTGTACATGTTACAATAGCAGCCAGACTTAATACTAAGCTGCAGGCTATACTGAAATTTCCAAATGGCAGATTGTTCTAAGTGATACCAAGTATAATTGAAGTAATAAACGATAGTAAAAGCAAAGCACACTGTCAGGAAGAATTTAAGTATTTACTTTTTAAAATTAAATGAGTTAGGTTTGGAAAGGCAAGACAAGTGAAATAATGCAGGGCTCAATTTACAGAAAATTCCTTTTATTTATCTGTTGCATTAACCCTTGAACTCTTGCCAAAATTACTGTAATTTCTAATACTCACTTACCTAAAGGAGAAAAAAGGCTATCATATTTTCTTATGATACAACAGATAGCCCCAACTTTCTTCTTCTTCAAAAATGAAAGTGTTCATCATAAAAAGAACAGAATAAGCAGAAACATCTGAAGTAATGGCTTAATGCAGCTACTTTTGCCCATTAAATGTGAGCAGCACTGCTGTCTACAGCATATGTACCCTCTAGCTGAATTTTTCACAAAACTTTGTTTCAACAACTATGGTGTGCTTGTTTGTTTGTTTTTTTAAAGCAACTTGTGTACTTAATTGTAACTCAAAAAAAATATTGTACTAATAATTTACATCTATAAACCTTCAAGTTCCCAATACATGTTAATACCACAATAAAAAAACTAGCTATAAATACTGGGAGCTATAAGTCTTTTATGTGGTTAGGACAATGTCACACATAGCCTAGAATCATGTAATACACCCAAAACCCAAGATGAATTAGTATTCCAATCGTTAACAACATTACTACTTTTTATCTACATATCTTGTGTATAATATTCTCACCTACAATGCCTTCACTCCTTTATCAGGCTAAGGACGGAGGAGCTAAACAGGTGATAAGCTATAGAGGCACATACATGAGCTTTCTTACTCTGTGAACTGAGAGTCTTCACAGTTTCATTTAATCCTGATAATTTTCTTTGCAAGTTTGTTCTTGTAAGGGTAGTGTAAATACTTTTTACTCTAAGCTTTAATTCTAAGAAAAACAAAATGGATTGCATTATCAGCATTAAATCTTTAATTTACTATTTGCAAATTAAATACCTATTTTATATATGCATTTCAATGTTAAGTTCCTTTACACATTCAGAAGATTTTCATCTGTTCTCCCTGAATTCATGCTTTTTCTTGCTCTTGTTCCTATCTTCAGAAACAAATACTTCAGAGGTATCCAAGACACTTAAAAGTTTTATTTACTACTCTGTAAGACTGATGGAAAATAAGTTTAAAATTGGCTTAGACTCTGAAACAGCAGAATCTTGATTTTGTAGTGGCTGGACTGGCAGGAAGAACTTTTCTTTTAATTTAATTTAATTTCCATTTATAAGATGAACCTATCATGCACCTCTAGGCACATTTACAATATAAAAACCAGCAGCAGTTCTAAGCCAACTACTGCAAGTTTGCTTGTTTTTCTCCCATTGAACAAAATAGACAAAGAAAGCACATGAAAGACCTGTAGAGAAGCTCAAAACTCAAGTTTCTCTGGAGGTCATGAACAGTACATGGCACTCAGAACAAATACAACCGTTAGCACACAAACAGCTCTCAAATGATTCTGAGGTCCCCTGTGCTGTGTGTGAGCTGGACAGCATGTCATAAAACACATTCCTTTTGCTGATGTGTTCGGGCTAAGCAGCATGAGTAGTTGCAGAACTAGCAAAAGAATTAAGCCTGTTTTCCTGTTCATGTCTCCTGATAGCACTTGCTGGTTTCTCCCAAGATGCAAATTTCAGTTGATGCTTTTCTCAAGTTTGGGATGACTTTCATAGCATGTCTCTGTGGTGCTGGTTCCTTGATGTCTAATGCTTCTTCCCATGCAGTCTTTACCTGCTGAGTAGGCGCACTAAGAGTCTCTCTCACTCTATCTCCTTTACTTAGCCTATCTTCATTAAACATACATGAAATTAACACCTTTGAAACACGTCTCTATTAAATTCGATTGAAATGGGCTAAAAGGTGTTAGGGAAGGGAGGAGAGATATAAAGGCAGGCTCACAAGCCTCCATTCATGGGGAAACTGGGCTTAAAAAGAAGAACAAAAACCATACACTGAGGAAGAACAGGAAAGAAAGTCACACAGAAATTAAGTAGCTGGATTAAACAGCCTATCAGTAGCTGAGCTACCAATATAATCCCCATCTTTTGATACACTCTATATATCCATACAGACCTCAAATATTCCAAATTACTGACAAGCGAGATTGTGGGTAAAGGAGGAGAGAAATAGGCCTGGGGCAAGCTGGAGTTGTTAAAAAGTCCAGCTGACACCATTTTCTCAAGCTAAATCACAAGAAGCCTGGACCAGCACTGAATCTTGCCTGGCAGGAAGAGCTATATGTAGATTCAGGGTGCATCTGGAAACAGATATGAGATCCTCCCTGTGTGTTCTGCTGAAGTCCACAGCATTTGCAAATTATTTATTATTAATTAATTTTCACTGTGACCCATCTTCCCCCTTGTCAACGCTTTATAATGCTCTAATTCAAACAGATTATGAACAAACATTGTAAGGATAATTATAAGCTGTGTTTTATAAAACCAAGTTTCTGTTTAAAAAATACAGAAGCCAGTCAACTTGGAAAAAACCCATATATATATATATATATATATATATACACACACACTGTTCTATACTAGAGCAATAGCAACCATCTATTTTAAAATTAGTTATTTTTGCTATTAAACCACTTCTATAAATAATTTAACAACCTAAGTATTACCCTGGCTCTACTTCAGGAAATAAAGAACAGAAAGGACCCAGCACCATAGGGATTAAAAAAAACCCCATTTTTTAATTTAAGAAAAAAACACCAAACAAACCAACCTAAGATGTGACAGTGAGAAGTTAGAACTCCTAGTCAGTCTATAATAATAACAACAATAACAATAATATTTTTTCTTCGAGTTGAACACAAAGAACAAAAAAGTCATTAATAATTGAAGCTTGCCAGAGGCATGGCTATTTCTCTCTTTACTAACTGTCTACTGTCTAATTTAATTACAAGTATTAAACTCCATGCTGAGGTCAACCAGCTTCAGTTCCTCCAATATTACACTTCACCCAATGCTCATTAACGTGTCTACTGAATGGATTAGCACATCTGAAGATGTATGTACGCAGGACAGGGGACAGTCTAATGATAGCCAATTGTTCATTTATAATAGGACACATGTTTGAGACCGTAACTTATTATCACTAATATGGAATTTATTAAATTCTAAAGAAAAAAATACCAATACAGAAAACCATTTTTTTCTTAATGTGGCTATGAGAGATCATACCACCGTTGAGCATTTGTGCCTGCTCCAAGACAAAACACCTTATATACAATAAAAATTGTTGAATTCTTAATGTTTTCAAGGTCTTTTTGAAGGGATAATTATGTTAATAGACAGCACGTGACTCAAAAGTGAATACAAAGTCATCTTAGAAAGTACTCACCACATATTTATTAATTGGCATTTAAAGTCTCCAAGTCTAAAACGTCATTCAGACGTAATGCTTTTTCTTCTACACAAACCATTACCCCCCTTTCACCACTATACATGTGATCCTGTCAACATTTGCAATGATGGCAAAAATCACCAGTACGGCAAAATTAGAAATTGGTAGAGAATAATTTATATGGCTTAACCTACTTCAGTAAAATACCAACTACTAGCAGGTAAAGAAGGTATGACATGTTTTTTCAGAAAAAGTTACTGGATTTTCTTTGACTCTAATTTCTCCAGGTTTATTACCAAAAGAAAAATCTGTTATTCAGAAACACCTACCTTTTTTGTTAAAGAGTCATCTGAATCAGAAGGCATTCTTGTTGACACATGGAACATTACTTCTACTGTCGAGGTAGCAAAATATGAAGTCGTCAGTCCAGTGCTTCTGTTTTTCTGCAGTCCTCCCATAAAACCACAATGGTTTGTGAGATTTACCTAGAAGTAAAGCCCAGGAAGCATTAGGAGAAAAAAAAAAATTATCAGGTGATAAATACATTCTTTATACTTTGAAATGCACTTTCAACTGAGTTTTTAAAACTGATGGTCCTTTTCATAATAGTACAGTTATGCTTTTCTAAAAGACCTCAGACTCACTGACTAGATTGGAAATCAGCTACAGTGCAGTGGCATTCTATATTCCACGATCACCACAGATGCTGCTGTGAAGCGGTCAGAGAAAAGGAAAGGTTGTGTAAATGAATATTTACTGTATTATTCCCTGATCAGTTGACTGTAGTCACTCACATGTGCTTTTTGAATTTTTAAAAATTCTGTGATTCTACATCAGCCTTGACCTGAGCTCTGAAGAAACCCTGTTTGAAAGCCAGACAACTTTAAATTGTCTTGTTACCTTCCATGTATTTTCTTGAGAAATTTTCATTCTGTGAATATGAAAAAAATCACAGGAAATGAACTGATAATTAGTAAATAAGTTTCTAAGTCTTCGTTCTATGGAAATAGTTTGGCACTAAACAAATAAGCATGCTTAATGTGCTATTTCACTTTTACAACAGTGCCTAAAGAAAGCTGTATCTCAGACATGAATACATTTAATCTCTGCCCACATGGGATACATTTGCTTTTCCGTTAATAAAGAATCCAGAATGCAATGTTAAGAGGTTAAAATATTAGATGTCTCACCATGGAAGATTAATCCAAATTAGCAACTCTTTAATCTAGCTAATAAAGGCTAAGAGAATTAACCCACTAAAGAAGGATATTTGAAGACAGTAACGTGATTTTTTTTTTCTCCTGAAGAATCAGGAATGTGGGAAATAAATATCTATGTTCATGGATCTTAAGGGTCTTTTCCAACCTTAACGATTCTATGATTCTATGATTCTATGACAGTCAGCAGACTTCTAGCAGTTTTCCTCTGTTCCTGTGGAAAAGTCAGAGTCATTATCCACACTGCTAATCTAGTAGTGCTCTTATATACCTAAGGAGTAAGAAAAAGAACAAATAAGATGGACACTCCTGTGGACACTCCTGATGAACCCAAGTCACAAGAGGAACAGAAAACCTGCAGATTCTTATGCAGCCAGCCAGGAGCAGGAGTGATTCCTTTACTTCCGTGCAACAGTGCCGAGTTGAACTTTACAATGGAAGCTAATCCTGTGCGGTCAGAAAGAAAGGAGGCAGAAAAGGAAATCCTCGTAACAGTATAGAACTAGTGACTAAAGAGTTGCAGGTCCATATAGATGATGGGGTACATGACAGTATTTCTGACTGCTGGAAGAGACACGGAGAGGAGCGTGTGAACAGATACATGCCAAGGCAGGAAGAGGGGAGCATGAGGGAAGCTGCGTGTTTTTATTTTTTTGATTCCCAAATTTGAGTAAATCAAAAATTTCAATGGACTTAACACTTCACAGGCCTACAGGGAAATCAAGATGCCTCCTAATCAGTCCATGAAAGCCAACTACAGGACTGCACATTAAAGAATCATCTCTGCCTGCACAAACTTTCTTAAATTGAAAGAGCTTAAAATTAAATAGCCAGTATTGCTAATGAAATTAAAACCAGAATTCTTCTCTACATCTTACTTGCAAAACAGTGTATTTCAGTACTTGTGAGTAGTGCTAAAGAGCCAAAGACTTATAATATCTAAAGGGATCTGTAATTTTCTCTGTAAATAAACTTAGGATAAAAACGTTTTGATAAATACCTCCCAGCCAAGACCAGCTACAAAATCCTCATAGGCTTGACTTCCCCCAGTATTAGTAAGAATGGAGTGTTTATCTTCTTGTCCCTCAGCAACATAAAACACTGCAATCTTGTGTGTCTCTCGGCTGTAAAACATGGAATGGTCACTGCATGACAGTGCCTTTACTAATATGAAACCAAAATATGCAAACAGTACACACAGAGCATGGCTTTTAAAACACTGAAAAACATAGTGGAAGTATAACTATATGCCTTCTTTTTGAATACCTTCTGTATTTCCATATTCCCATTCTGTCTTTTCTAGTCTCGTCTTCTCTAGAGCCTAAAGTTTTGCTATACATGAACAGCATTTACCCCTTTCATCACTTCTAAGATGTAGGATAGTGCTGGCAGCACCAATTGCTAATGGAATAGCTGGGCTTCTGAAATGAGCAAAACCTGGCATTATTGACACTGCACTGCCCATTAACAACAGTGCCTTGTGAATGCCGTGGCAAATGCAGCTTATGCAACTGAATGAAAAATCTTTAAGTGCTATAGCAATGTCTTCTGTTCACAGTTTGCTGTTAGACACTGGAGAAACTGAAGGTGGTTTCTCACACTTCTAAAACCTCCACTGGATTTTACTTCAACTTCTTCAAAAACAATTCAAAGTTTTTTATTCCATGTCTTCAAATACTAACAGCATTGGAAAACAGCTAAACAATTAGCCGAAGCTTAAAATGTGAAGACTTTGATATATCAAAGTTTTAAAACTATTCCATGTTATGCATACAAATGTTCATAATTTTAAGTTATTTTGAAGTTTGCTCTATCTCATGATATTCTACTTGTAGAGTTTCACCCTACAAATAACACCAATGTAAGTTCAATATAACACCAATAACTACAATACAGTGCAAAATACATGAATAATTTACAAAACTATTTTAAAAATTAGTTCAACTCTCACATCTATGCAATTAGAGCCATCTAAGTACAAGCACACTTAAAACAAGTAAGTAGGCAGCCATTAAAAGAATTTACCATTGTCTTGAGTCCAAATTTCTGAGTTCTCGAAGTAACTTCTCATTTTTCTTCAGCAGATGAAAGCTCCTTCTAAATAGAGAGATTCGTAACTCTTTTATTACCTGTTCACTGATGGATACAGAACAGTACAAGAATGGTACAAGAACATTTCCAGGTCCATTCAAGAACAGTCAACAAATGCTTTTGCCTTTTCAATAGTCCTTTCTTATATAAAATATTAAGATACCTTTCAAAAAATATACAAGCAATTTTTTTTTTACTCCAGGAAATCTTCTATATCCATGATAGCCCTGAGTACAACCTGTACTTTTTTCCACTTTCTTCTGTCAACCTATTGGATCCAACTGCAATCAACCTCTTCTCTGCAGAAGAACAGGCAGAACTCCCTTTGACGCATATATAAGCTGCACATTTTACTAGGCCGCAATATATATGCTTAGTGACAAAAGACACTCCCATAATCTACTGTCCTAGGGAGTTAGTGCATTAAACACAGAGCTTTTGCTATTCTGAATTGCAGACGAGAGCAGAACATAGCTCACTAGTCACCCAGCCAGCTGTAACAATTTAAAGAAAAGACAAAACAACATGTTAGAGCAAGAAAGGCACTTTTCATTTCTTTTAAACTGCACTTAAGATGTTTCCCACAAAACACAGTGGAATGAGTTTAAGAACAGTACTGTTCAAAACCAGACTGCCTTGAGGAATTAAAGACCCAAATAAGAAGGGTTATAACACCAAAATTTTGTCCGATTCCAGTGATATCTCAGTGACACATATGATTTTTGTTTTACAGAATATCCATTTCCCTTCATAGTAAGATCTAATATGGAATTTGACAGCTATGGCAAAAGAAGATTTCAGAAAGACCCTTAAATTCTAGGATGCTAATATTTGTACATACCCACATGTATATGTAGACCTACACCTAACTACACCCACGCAAAAATAATAACGTAAACAGAGACGTTACTTTTGTAACTGAACATGGTTTGTCTCCTGTTGTTCTAAACAATACCCAAGCAATACCCAAACATTGCCAATGTTGAAATAAATAGTAGGGGACACATCTTTCTCATTAGCTAACACAGATGCAATGCTTTGAGGCTGCATGCAAGCATGCTCTTAGCAGGCAAAGCAGCAGGACACTGTCCAGCAACACAATAGCTGAGAATATGACACTTTCAGAGTCTCATTCTGGCATAGAAAGGTAATGATTTTTGCAGGAACATACATGGGAAGCAAAGAAATCAAAAAAGATGCCTTCTTTACCCATCATAGTACGCCTTAGTACAGTTAGTGAAACGATTATTAGAAAAGATATCACTCCTTCAATTCGCCTTCCAACACTGTTCTAAGGAAAGAATATAAATAGCAACAAAGGCAACAGGTTCCTCCTTTCTGTCTCTCTAAATGACAGGTTGAAATGCAGAAGAAAACTGACATTTTCCCTGTAGTGGCACATCCCCTCTCCTCTTTTGTTGGCTGGCCTGGAGTATTTTTGGCTTAACCCACTCTATGATCAACTATTATTACACAGTAAGAATAGCACAATTCCTTAAAAGAAAGTTCTTAAATTGTGAGTCTTTTCTTTTTACCTTTTATCCCAAGAATTCATTCCCAGTATACTGAGAAGTAATCTGCAGTAGTAAAATGCTGACTGGGGCTTTTGTGAGGTTGGCTCATCCTGCTCCATAGCCCTCATATTTAAATCATTGAAATGCTTTTCAACAAACTCCCTCTCTTCTGTGTGCTGTTTCAGAATTGCATTGATGACATCGTTCTCCTGCTTCTCTGAGATGCAGACTGGTTGAGGAGCAGGAATGTTGAGTGAGACACCAGTTCTCTGTAAGCATTCAGGGCTTGTAACACCTAAATACTGTAGGAGCTCATCAAGGGCATCTTCTTCATCCCTAATGGTATCCCATGTTGGTACAGTGTCTCTAAATTTCCTTTTTACTTGGAGTGTAATTCCATCCCTTGCAGATACATCCTCCACATGCTCAAAAGATGAAAGAGCATCTTCTGATTTATCTTGTTGAGATAATGAAAGTGCAAAAGAAGTTTGTTGTGAAGATCCACATAAAGATGATGGTCCATACAAAATGGCAGAATCCCACGAGTATTTGCCAGACAGATCACGCACTATAATTCTGACATTTGAATTAGCAGATGCAAGTCCAGCAGACAGTCCTCCCCCAGGCATGTCGTCTTCTGCTTGGATTTGTATGCAAGACACCAGGGAAGTATTGTTTAACACAAAGAATTGAAGGTTTGGGTTCTCAAAAAGTTCAGGAGAAAGCTCAGGACTTTCACTGTATGGGTTGTCATTGTTTTCACACACTTGACTGGTTAGCATAGCAGGACCTCCACTCATAGGATAGTGGCCTAAGTGGTTGACTAGATGTGTTATCACAGTACGAGCAGCAACAGAAATTAATCCTTGTTGCATGTGAGTTTTCACTGCAAGAGAAAGAACGTAAGTTTTAAAAGAAGAGTTCCGAAAACAACACTGAGATTTATGTATTTCTTTTGGTCTCCTCTTCTTTGTGAGTTTTAAACAGAGGATGAGCACTGCAAGGTTAGGATACAGCCAACTCAGTAATGGAAAATATGTATTTTGATGAACACTGGTCTCATATATAAATAGCATGAAAAATCATAAGATAGTTAAAGAAGCATCTTCATTATTTTACAGCCTACCACACCTCCTTTACCATAGCTTTGTAATCAGTATGGTTCTCCTAAAATACACAATTTCTTAATCTAGCGAAAATAAATCTTAAATTGCTGATGAAGTAGAGATCATAACTGTGTTGTAAGAAGTCCATTTCCAAGTGCAGTGGACTTTTATATTGATACACATCATTACATTGTGAAAAACAAAGGAACATAGATGCACAAAACCTCTAATCCATCTTAATTTCCCCAGGGAGCATACAGCTGTACGTTAGGTTGAGAATAATACTGGATGATTTTAAAGTACCAAATCAAAGACTGGGCTACCTACACTGAACTCAATATAACAGTAGCAAAATTTTCAAAAAGCCCATCTCATGCCCCAACTGCATTTTGAGAAGTTTCAGGCTGGAAAAACTTGGAGGGTGAAAGAGAAGTTAATTGTGCCTATCTTATCTGAAATTCAACTTGTGAGATGCACTGGTATTTCAATATGGTTTTGCCACGTCCTTCTTCGTTGCACACCTTCCACTTGCATGCAACATTACCTAAATTCACAAAAGGCATTTCTTAATGTTTATACCACATCTTTCTAACCCAGTACTTTACTGTTATTGGATTCTTCTATCAAATCCACTCTACATTACCCATGAAGTACAGAGCTGGTCAAAGTGACTCTGTCAGGCAGACAATCCTCAACTGCTCAGAGTACCCGCTGAAGAACCCATACACAAAAGTATTACACTGTTGAAGATCACAGGTAGAAGAGAAAACAGGATCAATATGGCAAAGCACGTATTTCTGCAGCCTCTCTCTTTTAACAGGACCTGGGTGCCGCCCTGAGTTTGGGATTTACAAGGGGAAGATAAATCAAGACTCTATTCCTCAGGATTACATCATATATTTTAAACTATATTAAACATTGAAAACTGCTACAAACACTTCCCACCTTCTTTCTCACCAAAAATCCATCGAACTAGAATGTTCTGAACGTTACTTTTTCATTCAGAATTTACTGAGAAAATGTAACGTCCTGGTATGATGAAGTATTGTATGATGAATTCACCTCCCTTTATATTGTGCATTTATACACAATAAAAACTAGTGTTTAATAAACAAATTTCTTTTTGCAGTTTAAGCTGTCTTAATTGGTTTAACTGGAAAAATAAAGGCAAATTTGTAATGCATACTGACTGTCATGACAGATCTTTAGTTTCTGAAGCACTGGATACATTCTGCGTCTGCAGAAGTAAACAATTAGTATATATTTGCCTTCCCCCTCCAGGTTTGGATAAAGCATGTAAGAGACATTTGGGATTCTGGCTCTTCTCTACCTTTAGGGAGCACTAGATCTGAACTGCAAAAAGGAAACATTTCACCCTGTTAATAGTTGGCAAAATCAACTTAATTTTTACACTATTCAAAAATGCAGAAAAACTCAAATACTTTAATAAATTAAGACCTTGAAAACTAATATAAACAAATTAGATATTATATTTTTATTATGTATCACATTCTTGAGGTTTAAAAATTTACAAACACAAAAACATTCCGTGAAGCTGAATTAAATGTCCAAATATTGATAGCATACAAGGAAATTAAGTTATAGTGCCATCTGCTGAAATATAAGAGGGAACTCTAAGAAAGTTTAGACAAGAGAAAGAGAAAATAAGTTGGATCCTTGAAGGATAATTTGTCAGTGCAGTACTAACCAGCACCTGGACAATGCAGAGGCTGGCTCATCTTTGTCAGGATATTTATGCCAAGTGTTTAGCACCTGGCACTGCACAGATAAGTAAGATAATGCTCTTCTCAGGTTCCTAGGAGCAAAGACATGTGAGCTTCCCAACTACCTGAAGTCTCACACTGTGTAGGTTAAATGCCTTCAGTTAAGTTCTGCTGAAAAACCTGAAGAAATGAGAGGGACCTGTTAGCATGTAAGTTATTACTATTACTGTTCTGTGGCAAACCCTAAAGATCTCAAACCTGACCATGGTTGTATTGTGCCTGTGTGCATGAATTTACTTCCTTAGGAGCCTAAGGGACATATGGAAAATAAAGGTGATACAATGAGAGAAAGAGCGGAACACTGAATTTAAATTCAGAAGGTCCATTCGCAGTCCTACCATAGTCTTTCTCTGAAAATTTTACTCTTGAATTAAAATAACAAATAAAAGAATTGGGATATAAATCTATCATTGCCTCTTTTATAAAGTGAGAATGATACTTCTCATTGAGTTTTCCCTCAGAATACAGTATTGTTGATCTAAAAATGACACAGAAAACTTAAATCAGAAGTATTAAGAGAAGCATACAGAGAAGTAAACTGTAAGATGTAACCTGTTATGTTGAAATAAAATAAAGCAGTCTCAAAACATTTTTGACACACAGCAAATCAGGTTTTGGTGATGGTTTCCCTTAGCAAAAAAAAAAACAAAACAAAACCCAAAAAACAACCAAAACCAAAAACAAACCAGTAATGCTTTTTGAAAATATGAGAATTTTAAATTAAATTCCTAACTTCCGCAATCAGGAACAACTGGACATTCAATATATAAGAATTCCTAAAATGAGTATCTAAACCATGCTCTTTGTTTCTGGAGGGCAGATCAAAATACACAATAACACAAGCCATCACAGCTTTACCACAAATTCTACAAGCTAAGCCATACCGTCACACATTAAAGCAGTCTAGCTGGCTGCTTTGCCAACCTGTCCTCCGGAGTGAACTCATCTCTGCTCTCTTTACAGTCTTGTGCTCGGGCAATGTCATTTATATGTGTACATGACCACTCTGTAATTTGCTAGAAGCATGTTATATTGGCTATTTTTCTCAGTCCCTGAAATTACCTCATTTGTGGAAAGGCTGAAGGTCCATCACCACTGATCTGTATCAGTGACATGAATGGAGGATTCCTGAATTTCCTTAAGATATGTTGTTAACTCTTCAATTCCACTTTGGCTGAACAGCTTCTAAACAACTACAGTTACGCAGTAGAAGGAAAAAGTAATGACTGAGGCTGGAATTTAACTCTCCTCACCCTTTTAGCTATCTAAAGAATGATGCACCTGTACAGACTGATTCATGTCAGTTAGAAGCCCAAATTGGAGAAATGGGATGAATCACTCTGGAAACTCTTCTCCTTCTCCATTACATTTAGAGGGAGCCTAAGAGAATTCAGTTTAGCTTAGCTACCTGTATTTTCCATTAGTTTAAGGAAGTCTCACTCCTTTCTAATTTTAAGCTTCAGGTATAGAGAGATGTGGTTACAGAGAACCCATCTCTAGAATATCCCTCATGAAGCACAAACTGCGCTAATCTGGATGCACCATGTATAAAGTGTTTTTTTAAAAAGTGTACTTTTTATCCCCTTTCAGTAAAAAGGCAAACAGCAAAGACTTAAAAGAGAAGTACTTTCTATTTCTGTTTTTTAAATAAAAGCTAAGGCTAAACATCAGATGGGGGAAACCTTTTCTTCAGAAATTGAAATATATTAGGAAAAATGATCGATCTATGCAAGAGAGTTTAAAATATGTTTGGAGAAATATGACAAACGGAGAAAAATCCATGAAATCAATAACTGATGGACCACTGTATCTATGCAATGCAACTATTACCTTCCAATCATAACTATCCCTAAGAGATTTGTGATCTATGAAGAACAGATTTTGCAATTATAGGCAAAATAATTTTGAAACAACTCCCACAAAATATTATTTCCTTATGACTAGACTCTATTCAATAGTCTGATTTTGCTGTCTATTGACATTAGAAGATGTATAGCACTTTTTGTTTAATGCTACATATTTTCACGTATTTTCATGCTTTCCTGCCAATACAAGGGTCACAAAACCCCTCAATTTTACTTTTTCCTAAATGTTTGCATCATTTAATATAAACAACAAAAAAGCTTTGAAGGAGAGACTCCATTTTAATTCTCCCTCATATATGTTCATGGTCCTGCAATGACATGTAAAAGATCAGAAGGAGGTAACCACATCATGGCAGAATGCAGTCCAAGTTAGCTTTTGCACATCTAAACTGTACAGTGAAGGGCTATAATGCTATACTGTCCTTGGAGAAAGCGTACCTCTGTCAGTGTGAGACTGAATCCAGGCTAGTTAGGTGCGGTTAATTAGCACAGGCAGCACTTGTTTGCCTGTACTGTAGCTAGAGGAAGCCGTTGTCAATACTAGCCAGAGGAACAGTTCATCAGCCTTCAGGTACCAAGGTCAGGTTGGACGGGGCTCTGAGCAACCTGATCTAGTTGAAGATGTCCCTGCTCATTGCAGGGGGGTTGGAGCAGATGACCTTTAAAGGTCCCTTCCAACCCAAACTATTCTATGATTCTATGTAGACAAGCCCTGTGATTCCTTAGATATATGAAAGCACCACAGACTTGCTGTCTGCAAGTTCTAATGATGCAAGAAAAGCTTCCTGCTGATGTCTTTATTGACAGATGTTAAAAGTTCATTCTGGTTTAAATATAACACTTTAGTATACTTAACACTTAATTTCAAAATTATTCTTTGTGTATCTTATACTGCAATCTACCACTTTACCTGAAACCTACAGAAAGGAGGACAAAGAAAATTTCACAGATAATCCTAGGTATAACAGGTTCCTTGTGAGAGAGAGCACTTGGAAAGTTACTGAAACAGAGAGGGGAATAGTCCTCTTCTCTCCCCACATCACCCATTTCTAGAGGATTTATCAAATCTTTGCCCTGCCATTTATTGCAGTGCTTGCTCCAGCCTCTCAATAGATCCTGTCCCTGCTACACAGCTGTATCACTGAAAGTCCCATATCTTCACGGGTCTCATACCACATCGTACTGTGGTAAGTGTCCGTAAAACTGGTGATGGATCTGACCTTGAACAATGGGAGGCATAACAGAGCACATCAATCACATCTATTAAACTGATCAAAAGCACCCTGTCTTAAGAATTCTGGTGTTGCAGTACTTTCAGCTTTGCGTGTGACCTAAGGGAAGAGTCTAGCAATCCTTACCCTGTCTTTGTCAACTTCCTTGATTTCCCTACAACTGCCATCCTGCCCATTTCCATTCGTTCGAAAAAGGTATCATGACAGCACTTTTACTCTACTGAAAAAGAGCACTGGCATGCTGCTCTGTGGCTAGCTTGCACTAATTGACCCCCTGTCTTGATTGAGTCCCAGACTGGTTGTTATCCACTAACTTTACTCCTCTCACTCCTCCAACAATGCCAGGGAGAACAGATGCTGTGTGATCAGTTAAGCCCTGCCAATTTTATTCTCTGCCTGGCAATGTGGACTAGAAGTGCCAAGGTTGCAAGACCAGGGTTGCATTATAATGCTGTAGTTTGCCAATTAAATTTCACGATCTGACTTACAATTCCAGAGCCCTGAAACTTTAAAAACATATGGGGCTTCCTTAATTCATCTGGAGAGATAAAAGGAACAACTGAAATTACTTTTATTTAGAAATTTAACAAGAAATCATAAAAGAACAGATCACGTACGGAAATGCAAAATGAAGATATCGATGCTAAGGCTTTGTGCAACTACATTCATTTAAAGAGAAATCTATTCAAGGTTGTCTTTTCAGATTGTCAGATTAAACAAGCCACATGGCATTTGCTGCTAACCCATAATTACAGATTATTACAGAATACAAAAGATGCTAGGCATAAAAAGCTACTACAATTCACTACACTGTAATAGAACATGCAGTGGAAGTTAATTTTGGCAAATGCTTTAAATATTAGCTTTACATAATATGTATAGGTGAGACTGTAATTAGGACAGAATGAATCCTTCGAAGCCTCTTTCATTCTGACCCAGCAGATGATTACTTTTTACTAATAAGACCACGGCCATTTGACAAAAAGCCAACTATAGTAGCTTGCTTCATTCTTCAGTAAATTTAATAATTACAGCTCCTCCTGCCAATAGTTCTCAAATCAGACTTGTTCAATCCAATACTGAGCTTATTAGGGGACAGCTCTATGTTTAGAATTCTTTGGCCAAAAAAGTACTTGAGGATGATGAAGCATGCCTTAGACAAGGGCACAATGATTAGCCATTTTCTCTACATAAAAAACAGCACGTAGTCACTACAGACCACAAAATCACCTGCTGTTAGCACACAGCTGCTACAAAGAGCTTCTGCATTTATCTGGTTCTTAATACCTTTAAGGAAGCCTAAATGGAACAACTTAATATGGAGGGAGAATAGCACTACACAGAGTTTCTGGTATCAGTATTAATCTCATCTTTTTCAATTTTCTTCCCAATGTAGCCATTTGATATTTACTAGATACACTGCATAATATGTGCTACTCCCTCTGTAGCTTAGTTTCTTGATTCTTTGTTTTTATGTCCGAGTTCTGAAGAAAATGTTAATTCCCAGGTCTCTTAAGGTTCTAAGCAGATGAGATAAAATTTCTCTCATTTTAGAAAACTCTATGGTTTTAAACAGTGTAAACAGATTGACAACAAATTATGATAGGTTAAAAAAAATTCAGAGAGAGCTTTCAATATTGCAAGCTCAGATAGGAAAAAAATCCAAAATATTCTTAGAAAAAGGAGCAAAATTAAGAAAAAATAAATTAGTTTACTGAAAGTAAAATGAAAAGCAACATTTATCCAAGCTGCAGTACTTAACACTTTTTGCTGATACACAGAGCACAGAAGGATCCATATCAAGTCAGTCTTTGTGTTGTTCAGAACTGATACTTATTTTCAGTTAATCGAACAGTA
The DNA here is from genome assembly GCF_047370975.1 of Nipponia nippon. Taxonomy (NCBI): domain Eukaryota; kingdom Metazoa; phylum Chordata; class Aves; order Pelecaniformes; family Threskiornithidae; genus Nipponia; species Nipponia nippon. The sequence goes on from NW_028262302.1 coordinate 3,710,895, forward strand.
ATTGCTCAAAATTATCTTAGCTTATTCCATACTAATAGTTCTTACCTAGTGTCTAGGTATAATTTAAAATTTATGCTTTAGACAAACACTTCAATACTGGAAACAAAGATAAGATCTTTTTGAAAGAAAATGCATTTAGGCAATTTGACAAACCTTCAGTGACTGGCTGAAGTTTAGAAGACCTCTCAGAGTCTGGAGAATGCAGTGGTTCTGGTTCTTTCAAGCTTTCTAAATGCATAAAAGGATCATAATCCACACATGCCAAATCAGAAAGGCTTAGAGGAAAATATTTAGGGTTGCTAAAACACTGAGATCCATAGACACATCCATGCAGAACCTAGAACAAAACCAGAATTTCGTGACATTAACTACTGAAATTTCTACTTGATAGTTTTATAAGAAATAACATTTATTTTTATTTACATTTTTAATTGATTTGTTAGAACCAGGTAGGCAGGACAAAATGATGGAAAATTTTAGATGCTTAATGTTTACAGAAACAAACCCTAGTCTGCAAAGAAAATTGTTAAAATAGTGTCTACACTGAAGTGGAATTTAACAATAAAGAAACAAGAAACAAAACTTACAACAAATCACTAAGCTACCTTTATTTTTAGATCTTCTATCTTCTTTAATTATATACGCTAGGTCTAAGCTGCTGGAGGTTTTAATCCCCTTACCTTGCAAAAAAAATACCTATCTTTGTTCTGTGTCCCTAGAGACAGCAATTATAACTTGGTGCTTTTTACTTTGCTTATTGCTAAATAAAATTGCTTGGTATAAAAAAGCTACTTCCTCGTCTGTCTTAAAAGTATAGCTGGTCTCCTACAACACAAATGTCTGCTATCGGTATGACATACAAGAAGTAACTTGGTTAAACATCACAAAACATAAGACAAAATTAACAATTCCAAATCTACCAAAGATCAAGCAGTTACAGTAAAATGTACAAGAACTAAGACAGCATTCCACATTTCAGCAGTAGAACGAAAGGTTAGCTTACAGAAAAGCTGTGTCTTCATTTCCATGAAAACTGACACTACCTCCATACATAGAAATTCTCATTTAGCGAGTAAAGAAACATGTACCTTATATATACAATTAAGAACGGATCTTTCAGTCTTATCATTTTCTGCTCCTGTAGTGTGAAGAGGCTGCAGCAAGGTCTTTAATGGCAAGGCCATTATCCAATCCAATAAGCACAGAAGTAAAGAAACCACCAACTGGAACAAACACTTTCAATTACAAATCAATTAAACCAGCACCTGCTACTTCACATTTATCACTGTATTTTACTTCTCTGTTTTACTTTCTTTTCTTAGTTCAGTAGAGTCAGCCTTCTGCAGTAATGGCAGATCACACTTGTTTAAAAGCCACTGTATGTTCGAAACCTACGGCATCAGTAAAAATTTGGCTACTGAGATATTTAACAAAGACCATCCATATAACAGTTTCTCATCATGGTGAGTCTGTGAGCAGATACTGTGGATACCCATGATTTTTCAAAATTGATTTGTAGGGTGCTGGTTTTAAAATGATTACACATGTACAAATTAAGGCTGATGAACCATTCTGCACATAAATCTTACTGTAAAGTGAATCAAGGATTACACAAAACAACTATTTCAGCTGCATTTAGAGCTTTATAAATAACACAAAATTTCCTTCACAACATGTCAATAACGTTACGCAGCACCAGGTATCATCTGAAAGAAATCCAACTGCTTTCTGTATTGTAGGCTACTCAGTCAGCAAAAGAACTAACTCCCTCTAGGGGATGTTTTTAAAGACTGTAGAACAGAATTAGATTAAGACACACATACACACAAAATTATTAATAACTTACTGGCTTCAAATAATTATTTTTCATTTCTAAAACTTAGCTGTGGAAGAGGAAAATATTCAGATAAATAGCTGCAAGATTCTCTAAAATATTTCCCAAGTTAAATAAAAGTCTTTCAAGGAAAATTCACTTAACTAATCTACTAATAAATGACATATAATCATACTCATTTCACATAATACATTACAAGTTTATCTCTCAGAGGCACCATATAATAAACCTAATGATGAAGGGCTCTGAGTTTTTTTATCTTAAACCAATTTTTAAGAAACCCATTAGGACTAAATTTGTCAAACTAGGTAAGCCAATTTTTGATATGATATTTCACGTACCATGATCAGCATCAGTTCATGGGGAAACTTACTGACTTATACAAAACACTTCAAGAAGAAAGGTGGCTAGCTTGGCATACTGCTGTAGTCTACAACAGCGACTGCCTCCTTGCGAGCAGAGAGGAGAGGCGAAACAGAGCTCTGGAGGCCAAAATGAGCCTGCTATGAATGCCAGCTCCCGCAGGAATAGGTGGCCCAGAACAACACAGCTGCCAGCGACAAACTGCACCAAAGTGCCCAAGTTTAAGTGACCACTGTGTCCCACAGTCCTAGAGCAAAGCCAAATAATTCAGAAAAGATACAGCTTTCAGGAGGCAGAAAGTACTACTGTGGGTATCAGCTGAAGAAGGAGCCTGTCTTAGCTAGGGGACTCAGGCCCACTGAAAATACGAAAAGATAGCAATTGTTTTGAAGGATGACAACAATCAAATTCACCTGAAGATTACAGGCTATCTTGCTCAAGAATGTACTTAAAATAGAAAGTGCAAAAAATCATAATCTTATACATATTTTGAAAGGTATTCTCTACAAGTTGAGAATGTATTTTCACTGTAAGACAAGTTTGAAAAGTCTACATTACTTTCCTTGCTTGTAAGCTCACTGAGGATAAAGACGACTTTCTCATTATTGAAAACAATCAATCTCAATTAATTTTAAATGCATATTTTCCTACAAAAACTTCTGAAATTCACTTGCATAAAGAATATTGCTGGAATTCTGAGAAGACTATACTGTGCTATACTTAAAGAGCTGAATCCCTACTTTAAGGCAAAGCTTAAATTTTGTAACAATGCTGTGTCACACACCTTTGCAATTAAATTGACACATTAAAAAGAAACGAAAAATGTTTACCCTCTTGTCCTGTTCATAAGAGGAGGCTTCTGTACTGGGTAGCAGATGGGTAATAGTTGCTATCAGAATCTGGGAAAAATATAGCATAGTCTCTTTAAAAATACAATTTAAATATTTAAAGTTAAAATAAATTTTTAAGCAGGTAAATGTGACACAATACTAGGTTCATGGTTAAATTCTATTAAAGTTATTTTGAGGCAAATTAAAGTACCCCTTGCCACTTTTTTTTTAATAAAACCCTTTTAATTGAATTTTGCAGAAGACACTGAAGGAATACATTCTGCTTGACTGACGTAGGTGCATTACGGACAATGAAATTACGCAGCTACTCCGAATATTCAGGCAGGAAGAGAACTTGATTCAACACACTTGTAGGGTGCAGGAAGGAGCCTGATGTGGGTTTGTGTACAGGGCTATTTCAGCACCATTATTTCTTAGATCTGCTAGAATTTGTAAACACCTTGCCTCTGCTTAATCAACAATAGGACTGCAGAGGAACAGAGAAATGCTTGCTATATCTCTTAAGAAGCTTCCACACAATTCTCTTTCTGGTTACCTGGGAGACCTCTATCTTTTCTCTGTGGTTCAGACTCACAGAGGCCACCGTCTACTTTCTTGTTATTTAAAGTGTGTTCAAAATAATTATTTTTGCTTTATACTGAAACACTTTAATGCAAAGTGTTTTGCATACGGATATGCAAAATACAATTGCAGATCCATATTTTAAGTAATCACTTTCTCACTAAACTTAAATAAATATATTTGAAGATATTTAACATTTTTAAAAATTGCTCTTTATTGACAATATTCTCATGTGAATAACAACATAGTTGTATTGGAGAAAAAATAAGCATGATATAGCCATTTTACATGTTAATATTGGAGTCAGCAAGTAAGTGCAACATGAACCCACGCAATTAATGTTCAGTAAGATTATGTTTCTACTAATTTAACATTTTGTGCAACATACTTGTCAATATTCTGGTATTTTGATTTCGGTGAAATACATTTTACTGTTACATTTAAAATAATTAAAAATTTTCAAATTTTTAAAAATTACTTACTTGAATAATTCTTAAAGGTGAATCAGCTTGATACACTTGAAGTCTATGTACATAATGTATCAGCATGTTCAGCATACTGCAGGCAACTTGGGCTACTGTTTTATTTGGAAACTAGAAAAGAGAATACAATCCAGTAACAATGACTACATTTCACACAGCACTATGTTAGTGGTAAGGTGGTCAGGAATTATGGTGATGGTTTTATACATATAGTTCCTTATGTGCCTGTTTATCGGAGGAACAGAATTAAATTTTACAAACTTTAAAAGGAATTATTTTATAGTCATAACCAAATGTTAGCAGCTACAATCAAAGGTTTGGGACAGACAATCAGTGAGCTACACGCAATGAGGGAAAGGGCAGAGACTGGTTAGTACAGTATCATGAAGGCAGGAAGAACAAATTAATTTCTTGTTACCTTAATGATTATTGATATTAACACATAACTGCAAAAAAACAAGGATCCAAATCTGAAATCAGAGGTCTTTGTTGAGAACCAAGGCAGGTGAACAGCCGTGTATCCAAAATGTATGGTACAGCACTAATAGTGAGACTAACTGTTCTGTATTTGCTAGTGACTGCTGTGTACAGCGCTTGTCTGAATGGAAATGAATGCACCTCGGCTTCTCTGCTTAATTCCTCTTTTCTCTGTTGTCTTTTAAAGGCAGGAAGACACTGCTGCACTGAAGCCTGCCTTCAACAGTTACTAAAATGTTTAAGTTACTCTGTTCATCAAGGTGAAAATGAATGCATTTGTACAATTACTCCCCAGCTGTGGGAGTGGATGCACACACTGCCCTACACTCCTAAGTGGGAAAACAAAGGAATGAAGTCACAGGGATACATTTCCCTAAATTCTTAATGCACAGGACATGTAATTGAGGCTTATTCCTTCATCGCACTTGCCTTAAAACATTAAGCTGTGCACCAAACAAAGTGAATTCTACAAGTGAATTTTATTCACCTAAGACGTGAAAATCCTACAAATTTCAGCTAAAGACAAATCTGAGCAAAATGGTTGTTAGCACAGCAAAATTATAGGCTTCAAAAGACAGCAGAGACTACACAGAAGAAAAAATAACATGCAACAGCCCCAAGAGAAGGATTTCCAATACATTCTTATTCAAGAAAATACTCTGTTTTTACTGAAAACACGTATTCCAAACCATAATACTGATGAATCTCAAATCACTCAGAAAACAATTAGGTAATTCATGATTTAAACATGAAAGATCCTATTCTATTTCTCCAATGAAGAAAAGTGACATCAGAATTCCTGCATTCTTAAAAGAATAAAAAAGTAGTTTACATGTTTTAACCTCACTTAGCAGTGAAGCTGTCACAGGTGTGTACTGCAAGGTGGCTAAGTGTCTACCTCTGAACTCAGAGAAGGGTAATTATGTTGCAAAAATACTTAGATTGAATCTCTTGGCTTCTTAGACCGTTTTCTTAATCAGTCCAGTTCTATTAACCTTTCAGGGAAGGGTATATCTCACAAACCTTTAAAAAAAAAAAAAAGCTTTAAGAAAGCTGAAATGGCTGGGCAATGAAGCCTGAACAGAAAATTAAGGATTTCAGAATAAAATTTTTGAATGGCAAAAATTTAAAGGTGGAATCATAGAATCGTTAAGGTTGGAAAAGACCTTCAAGATCATCAAGTCCAACCGTTAACCTAGCACTGCCAAGTCCACCACTAAACCATGTCCCTAAGCACCACGTCTACCTGTCTTTTAAACACCTCCAGGGATGAAGACTCAACCACTTCCTTGGGCAGCCTGTTCCAATGCCTGACTACCCTTTCGGTGAAGAAGATTTTCATAATATCCAACCTAAACTTCCCCTGGCGCAGCTTGAGGCCCTTTCCTCTCGTCCTATCACTTGTTACTAGGGAGAAGAGACTGATCCCCACCTCGCTACAGCCTCCTTTCAGGGAGTTGCAGAGAGCAATAAGGTCTCCCCTCAGCCTCCTCTTCTCCAGACTAAACAACCCCAGCTCCCTCAGCCACTCCTCATGAGACTTGTTCTCTAAACCCTTCACCAGCTTTGTTGCCCTTCTTTGGACACGCTCCAGCACCTCGATGTCCTTCTTGTAGTGAGGGGCCCAAAACTGAACACAGTACTCAAGGTGCGGCCTCACCAGTGCCGAGTACAGGGGCACTATCACCTCCCTGGTCCTGCTGGCCACACTATTCCTGATACAAGCCAGGGTGCCATTGGCCCTCTTGGCCACCTGAGCACACTGCTGGCTCATGTTCAGGAGTGGGTCAACCAACACCCCCAGGTCCTTTTCCGCCAGGCAGCTCTCCAGCCACTCCTCCCCAAGCCTGTAGTGTTGCAGGAAAATACACTGGAAGAAAACTCTGCCTTGGGCCACCTTCTTATCAAAACAGAGCTATAATTTTTTACATTTAAGCTCTTGAAAAAAACATTAAAAGTGCAAACATAAGCAAAAGTATGGAGTACCAAGCTTTAATTAACATTTTTTATTTGTGGTATCTATGTAAGCATAAAGAAAGACTACGAATGACTCTTACAAGTCAGCCACAGACATGGAGTACACAGGGTAGTTAATTCTTGTTCTGACCTTCCCTGTTTCTCAGTGGACGCAGTTTCACGCTACTGCTGGCTTTTAACTAAAACATGGCAGACCTTATATCTGCATGTCTTCCCAGAGCCTATGACCCGAACATCATTATATTTTATCCCTCACGAGACAGCCTCTCTCCATGCTGTGAACGTACACTGTAAGAGCACAGTAAGCAGGGTACAGATTCTAATGTTCAAGCTCAAGTGACAACCAAAAACAATTAAATCAAATTGAAAGCATAAAAATTTGATTACAGAACTCAAGATCAAATCCAGATTGCTGGAAACATCCTTACAAGCTTGCAGGAAAACCCCAAAGTCACTGGAGAGGACAAAAAGGGTGGACAATCCAGAGTAGCTTACTACGGAGTATCCAGATCACTGAATTTAAGAAAAAATTACCTGAGAAAAAGGCCTGGAGACTTTGCAGAGTCTTTGAATAATCAGCCATTCACTACTTAAAAACAGGGGGAGCAGGTTCTTTTTTTTTTTTAAAGGGGATCAACAAGCTCTAAAATGAAGACAAGTGAATGATTTCTAGTGCTGGTTTATGCAAATTAGTTAACCTCTTTCTGTTCTCTGGTTGAAGAGAAATTTTTTTTTTTTTTATTTAAGAAAGGGAACAAAAGTCTGAAGGGTATAAAGTAATGAATATGAATAAAATTCAAATCTTGTTCACTCATATTTTTCTTTTTCATGGGAAGAGCACCAGGTAGGAAGTTTTGATCAAAAATACGGGGATCGGCGCAAACAGATCAAATCCTTCATCTACTTCAGAAATCTGTCCCAGTGTGGTCAATATATCACATTTCAAAACAACGCACAGGCGCTTTAGAACAGACAATTATAGCTATGTCCTGGAAGGACATTTTCCTAAACTCAAGCAGCAACACTGAGTTTATGCTGGATAGCAAAACAATTCACCCCTTTCAAGTCAGCTGCTTTGTTCTGACTTTTCTTCCAAGACCCTTCAGTGGTGGCACAAAGATGGCTGTGCGATGCTACTAAACTTTTCACTATCTGTTCTCTATCTCAGGAAAATGCTGTATGTTATGAAGCATAAGAATTCACTACTTTGGTATGATTTTATATACAGTAGTGTAATTGTGGGAATAATTTTTAAAAGTTACTTGATGGGGGGGGAAGCTTTCAATGAACTGGAACTCTGCCTGGTACCTAACTCTAAGGGTTGTTCTGGGAAGTCTTGACATACTTTTCATCCTTGCAAGCACCCACTGCTTTCTGGATGTTACATTAGTAGTTTAACCTTGTCCCTACTTGCAAATAACCTATTTTTGGAACTCATTCAACTAAGCCTGTAAACACAATTTTGTGATGTATCTGCAGCATTTTTGAGAGAAGCGTAATATAAAGATGAGACGCAGGGGTCTGGATGGCTGGTTAGGATCCTTCAGGCAAAGACTTCAGCAGAGGTTAGCCCAGGTACAGCAGTATTGCCGCACTGCTGGGACAAGTGCTAGCTATACTGAGAGTGAGCTGCTGGACTGCAGTTCTGAATATGCTTCTGCATTTCAGAAATAGGCATATAACTGTTGCTAACATTTCTATTCAATGTTATTTGGTCAATTGTGCTTATCAGTAAATTGGACTAGAACTATAGCTTCCTATCCATTCATTTCTCCTGAAAATAAGGAAAAGAATCCATTCTGGGAGTTCAAATCTCTGACTGTTTGGAAGGCAGGAGATTGCTTAGGTAACAAATTAGAGCTAATTTGTTTCTCCCATGATATATTTATGAACTTTTCATTTCATGATTAAACTCTGTTGTGAATGTATACCACTGCTCAGAACAGGAGAAAAGCCAACATGCTCTGGATGCTTTTGCCAACGCAAAGCAAAGCAAAGTAGAAATATAAATATCTTTGTCTTCTCATTCAAGAAGTAATTTATGTTTAATATAAATGAGATACAAATAATTGGTTTAATAAATACGTTAAAGAAAAATAAGAGAAATCACAGTGAATGTTAGGATTAAAAATAGTTCAAACTTTGATAAATTGCAGAAGTAAGATAAAAACAGCATCATTTGCCTAATACCAAACTTGCACAGGAACTTGATAAAATGCACTAGTTAAGGGATATTAAAAGCAAGGGGAAAACCCTGGGAGAGAGTATTAGTGAAGCTGCAAAGGATGAATGTGATTTTGCAAAACAGGAAACTGCAATTTAGAGTCTAATACTAAAGGCCCTGCAGCTATTCATTTTAGATGTAGACTCAAATCCTGCTTCACAGGATGTGATCAGCTGATTTGCTAAGATACTTTTCAGATTCCCATTGCTGAAAAGAAGAGTTAGTTCACAACATCTGACACAAGCCATGTATAAGAAGTGTACACCCTGATTTTTATCGATGTGTATATACAGAAAGACTAGACTATTCATTGAATTTTTGATGTAAACAAAGAGCATGTAGAAAGGTTCTGAAAATAAACTGGGACATATTTAAAAAGTTGAAGATAATGTTCACAAACATGCAAGTTTGCAAAATGCTAGAAAATAAAATGTTTTTAATAATATTCTAATTATTCCATAAAATATGAACAGATATGAAAAAGATTTGCAAAAAGTAGGAAAACAAAACCACTCACCAAGGAAAAAAAAAAAGGAAAAAAAGTGCAGCTTTTTAACAGAGATGATGAAAGGAATATACTGTTGCTATAGTACCACCAATACAAAATCTCACGGCCAGAGTTGAAATCTAGTGAGACAAGTTTCAGAATAGTGACAACTGTCAGTCACAAAAGGAAAGGCAAACAAATGTCAGAAAATCTCTTCTATTCAGAAGCATTTTTATAGGCGTTGCACCACAATGAACTAGTGATATCTGAGCAAGCTGCATTTCTGGGTGAGAATCACTGTGCATACTAGCCATGTTTAACAGATTCAATCAGAACAGCAAATACCAAAACAGTAAATCACCCTAGATTTCAAGAACTTAATGTGAAGGTGTTTATGCAGAATTGCATGGTGACTACCAGGGACTGTAAAGTTGTATCTTACAAATTAGTTTCAGAACCATTGTATTGGGTGTAGGCGGGAAGGTTTTGGTAGTGGAGGGCTGCAGGTGTGGGCCCCGTGGAAAGGGGCCAGGGACCCAGTGCTGTTCTTCCTATTTTCCACCCCCTCCTGCTGGGGGTGGGTGAGTGAGCGAGCAGCTCAGTGAAGGTTTGGCTGCTAGCTGGGGCCAACCCACCACACCCTTTAAAAAGGAAAAGTTAAATCCTTCTGAAAAACTGTAAAATTACCCAATATTGCAGCATGCTTCATAAAAAATGGGAAATAAATTTTAATGACAGCCATAAAAACAGGTGCTCTTTACTTCTCACCAAAATCAGAGTTCTCATTATTCCCTTTCAACAGGTAGTTTATTCACATAAACTTTGATGCCAACTCTTGACCCGTCTTTGGATTCAGATTTTTTCTAACAGGTACTGGCCTGAATGACACGTCCTGGAATGACCGTAGAAAAGCACTTTGCTACAGGAAATCAAACATGCTCCAGTGCTTCCACGCATGCGGCGTAAGTACTCTACATCTCTCTCTAAATATCTGGCCAGGGCTGAGAAGCAATACTGCATAATGCAATGGCTCTCAAACTTAGAAGTGAACAGGCACAGAATGTAGTCAGGATATGGGGATAATGGGATTTGGTTGGTGGGGGCAATAAGACGGCAGGTGAGCAAGAAGCACGAGAAACTTTGGGAAACTTCTGCTTGGCCTTTGCATTTGTCACCTTCCCACTTTCTTCCCTGTCCCCCTCTTACACTGGATGCTCCACTCAGTCTGGCAGCCAAGGAGTAAAAGCCAGCAACTTGGCCTAGGACGGGCTTTTTGCATGTGATGGCAGATGGCTCCCAAAACTGGGATCCTTTCCAGTTTACTTTCTACCCTGCCTTTCCCTTTTGCAACGTGTCAGAGAATGTACCATGAAGGCTTTAAGAGTACTATTAATCAGAGCTGGGGAACCCAGGATGCCAATTAGTGAGGAATGTGACTTCCCTTGGCGTGCATGGCTAGCCTAGACAGGAAAAACAAATGTTGGGGAAGGAAAGGCCCCGACACTTCTGTACTCTACAGTCTTTCTATGGATCTGTACTGGGTGTACATGGCAAGGTTTTGTTAATGGAGAGGATACATGGGAGTCTCTGTGAGAAGAGGCTAGGGGCTGCCCCATGCCGGACACAGGAGGTTCCAGCCGGCTCTGCAACAGACCCACCACAGGGCACAGCTGAGCTCATCTGCCAAGTGTGTGGCACCTTTGTGAAAACATATTTAAGAAAGGGCAAAAATGCCACACAGGCAGAGAAGGAGAAAAAAAAGAAAGAAAAAAAAAAAAGGAATGAGAAACAGATGGCGAACATGAAGGTCAGAGAAGGAGGGGGGCGAGGAGGTGCTCCAGGTGCTGGAGCAGAGATTGCCCTGCAGCCTATGGAAAAGACCACGCCAGAGGAGATATCCACACTGCAGCTGTGGAGCACCCCACACTGCAGCACTGGATATTTCCTGACAGAACTGCAGTCCACAGACAGCCCACACTGGAGCAGGCTTATCCTGAAGGACTGCAGCCAGTGGAAGGACCCACAGTGGAACAGGGAGGAAGGAGTGGCAGAGAGGAACTGTTATGGACTGACCGTAACTCCCCATTCCCCATCCCCTCCACACCACCTGGTAGGGGGCAGGAGGAGGCAGAGGAGCTGGGAACAAAGTAGTGAAGTTGAGCCTGGGAAAGGGAGAGGGCAGGGAAAGGTGGTATTTTAAATTTTGTCTTTGTTTCTCACTGCCCAAATTATTTTAACTGGCAATAAATTAAATTAATTTCCCCAAGTTGAATCTGTTTTGCCCATGATGGTAGCTGGTAAGCAATCCCCCTGTCTTCATCTTACCCACAAGATTTTTCATCCTGTTTTCTCCCCCTGTCCTGTTGAGGAGGGGGAGTGAGTGAGCAGCTGGGTGGGAGTTTGGCCCTTACCCAGGGTTAATCCACCAGAGGCTCCTAGATCTAGTTACAAACAGATGTAGAAAACCCTGCTGGAAGCTTAGGTCCAGGATGTGGGAAGAAGTATAGCGAGACAAAGTCAGACAAAGCCAGTAGTGGTTTTGCTGAAACCTGAATTGCAAGGATTATTTATGAAAGCTGGGATGATGGATAAACTGCTGTCCTCCAAAGAGCAGAGGTTAGAGCAAAGTGGCTAATGATATATATATTAAGACAGGGATCCACTACCTTATTTCCTAGCACACCGTTTCCTCCAAACTTAAATAAGGGTAAAGAACTCTTTTGACAGAGTTGACAGATTCATCAGTTAAACTGAATTCAGTCTTTTGTAAGGATTGAAAATGAGACTGTGAAGTAAGGATGCTAAAATGTGATCATGACTTTGAAAAGGCAAAGTATCTTTACACATAAAGGCAATATACATTGTAAAAGTGTTAGTCTCTCACCTTTAAAGAAACACAAATCACATTCAGTGCTTCCTTGATCTGAGGATGATGTGATTCATGAACTAGCTCCTCACAGATCCAAATACCAAGGCTGCAAAGAGCAACACATCTGCAAAACAATGTTGGAGGACAAGTTGTTGAGAAACATGCTAGAGGAATGTGCAATTTTTATGATTCATGATATGTCTTGCTAAAATGTAATAAATGTGTTTCTAATATTTCAAAAAGAACCACACAAAAACCTTTATAATGCTGTAACTTATTTAAAAATGAGTAAGAAATCCCAAGCACCCTGGTGAAGGCACATGAAAGGACAAAGTAAGCACCCTTCTGAGCAACTGAAAAATCCAAAAGACATCACGAACTCCTGCATCTCTATGTGCTTTTTGGATTAAAATACTACCTGAAATTAATGTATGGGAATTTCATATATATTTTCTTAAGACAAAGTAAAAATTGGGGTGGAAGGTTCCTCCTCACCAACATGAGAGTTTGCTCATATTTGTTTAGAGCTTCTGGGACACAGAGATAAGAGAGGGGAATGTTATTCATTCATAGATATTTACATTTTTTTAGACTGACAATAAACAAAGATGAATAGAGGTGGGATAAATGAATGCTAGAGATAGTATACATATTGTGATTAAATACTTCAACTTTTGTTCCTGTTTCTTCATTTAAAATCAGGAAATGGAAAAGAAGTGTAAAGGTAAAGAGTATTTGGATGTGTTCCAATCAGCAGAGATGGATGAAATTTGTTTAGAAAAGTTAAGGAGCTAGCTTAAGCAATCTCTGAATCATTAGTAGTTCTCTTCAAGAACACAGGCTGCAAATATTTTGGAGAAAACTTCAGAATTCAAAATCCTCTGGATAAAATTGGAGAGCAGTCCAAAATTGACAAGATGAAAGCTGGTCATGGGAACTGCAAAGCATTGCATCTGGGAAGGAAAAATCATACACTGGAATAGAAACAGAAAGGGCTATGAAGCCTGTGCTGTAGAAAAGGGGTTTTAAGGCTGTGCAGAATCATGAAACTGCTAACAGGTAGCAAAAATACATCTTGGAATTAATTCTACATGACAGAGTAAATAAGATGTCAAACCACCCTGTTTTGTACACTGTCACTGAAATCTCAATTGCAAGACTGCCTCTATTACATTTTGGTTAATACAATCTAAGAATAAAGACAAGCTTGAGGGAGTCTAGGAAAAAAGTGACAAAAATAATAAACAGCTTTGGGGAATATTACATATGGAGGAAAAGTTGAAGGGCATACTGAGTCCAGATCACAATTAACGAAGGAAATTACAAGAAATCTTCTAACGTGCAGTAAGTCACCAAAGAGTTTAATTTCCAGTAGGAAAGATTTCTCCTATACCCTGGTCATAAGAACAACATGACTGTAAAAATTAGATAAGTATTGGAACAGCCTCTCTAAAATTTTTGTAACTTTTTTCTTTGAGAAAATTTTCAGGACTGTTTAGGGAAGCTACTGCCAGGAATGTTTTAAACACACTCCAGCCTCGGAGGAGGGAGAGCTTACAGAAGTACTCCTGGTCCCTTCCCAATCTACACTTCTGCTATTTCCACAGTATGTGTTTCAATCCTTTTTGAACAAAAGAGAATAAGAACACAGAATAGATTTAACAATAAATGTAGACAGTTTGTGTAAGCTGACTCAGAAAATAAACCTTTAGTATATAGAAGAGCAGACAGCTCTAAGTCCGTGTTAAGGTTTTCTTCATGCTACTGAGATCCATTCCACATCTGATGACACACTTATGTGCAAAATATCCAGGAGTCTGTGAGATTTCTACCAAGAACACCAGTTTCACTATCATTATTCAGAGTAGTCTCTGAAAAACTGTGTAGTTATGCAGCTACAATGTTGTTATTAAAGAATCACAGCCTTAACAGCACAAGCAGAACAGATGAACACCGAGTTCATCAACCTATCACTTCTTTTTCAGACTGTCAGCAGCAGGAGAGGAATTTGATTAATACAGTTATTAATCTTTATAGATGGAGATCTGAGAGTAGAACATATTTCAGATAACTGACTTCCCTGAAGCTCAGCTGGGTCAAGTATGTAATGAAACACAAAACATTGGCCCTCTGTGGAAGAGATAAGGAATAGAGATTTATAGCTTGGGTAACAATAACAGCACTCAGACTTGCTAGAGATATACAAAGCTATGTACCCAAGTTCCAAGAAATCTAAGTTCTCTCCTAGGAAACTGCATAGAGAATTAAGCCTCTACCAGTGGCTAAGCTGACATGGCAAAATCATAATGCAGATACCAAATATGACCTCTGGTAGTAGCCCAGGTGAACTCTGTACTGCTGTGAAGCAGATGGCATCAGGAGAGGCGATTCCCAAAAGAGACAGCGGCTAAACTGCCACTGAGGAGTGAGGCAGTCAAGCTTCAGGAGCTGTGGGAACATCATTATCCCCACAACGAAGACATACCCATCTCTCTCCCAGAAGAAGCAGAGGGCACAAGCAACCCAAAGAGACATTGGGAATCTATTCCTTTTTAATCTTCATTTAATGTTATTACACACAGTGGTCCACCTTTGCATTTTCGGGGTAGCATAACAGCTCTCTGAAAGGCTGGGAATGCACATGTGCCTCTGCTCCTATATGCACGCCATCCCAGCCAGACAGGATACGGGGATATGCAGGATGTTCCCTTCCTCGTCCCAGCCTCACTGCCAGAACCGAAGAAATGAATGCTGTGTGCTTCAGTGCCACAGGATCAGTAATAATGTTCTGAACTAAATGGATTTAAATCACCTTTTTCAAAGCTAAGTGGGGAGCGTTATGTTTTTTAGAACTCAGTTTTGTAAAAGAACATGAAAAGTGAAAGGAAAATTATCTCAGAACATTCCTTCCTTCCCCTCTGTTGAGAGAGATTACCAGCTCAAGTGAAGAACAGGTAAGTGGGCTGATGAAAACTGCTCTCTGTTTTCCAGCAAAACATTTTAAGGTTCAATGAACTGATCTTTCCAGTAACATTTTTCAGCCATGTGGTTCTAGTATCTTGCATTTGTTAAGTAACAATTTATTAGTTGAGCATATATAGACACTCCACCCAAACAGACGAGGCACACAAGTGTGACCTTCCTTGGTAGGCATTGGATTCCTGTACCAATCCCATCCACAGGACACTCTAACTGAAGGACTCAGGGGATGGGTAAGGAGGAACAAAATCCTAAGCAAATTAAGAAACAGAAAACTGGTAACTATATTCTTATTTGAAGTTCTCTATTTGATGAAGATGCTTAGGTTTAAGCATCAGAGCAATCATTCACAGTTTAAGGCTTAGCTCAGTATCTCCTGCTTCTTTTCCATACCGTAAAGAAAGGCTCACGTACTTTGTATTACTTCTGTTTTTCAAATTAAATCACGTGGTCTAATAAAAAATAACCATACCTCCCTCATAAGTAATCTTGTCCTTAATCAAACTCAAAAATGCCTCTCTAGTAAGGAAAACGCCTGAGCTGAACACCAGGGAAGGCTGGGAGAGCACAGAGATTATATTCTTAGCCATATTAAACACCTTTTTCTATCAGCCACTATCAGAGAAAGGATACTGGGATAGACCAGCATATGCTCTGACAAAAAATGTTTGTTCTGTTATTATCTCTGTTTACAAACAACTTCACATTCCCATGGTAGACCACAGTTTTGACAGTGGTAAAGAAAACCATGAACAAAATACATACAAACTTTTACTTCAAGCTCTTCAATATATCCAACTCAAAACAGTACAATAAAGAAAAGAATCTATTAATTTAGAAGCTCTCTTTGTATGACCTACCGTGCAGGACCAGATGGCTCCTCTCTTGCGGAACTTAATACAGTTTTAATTATGAGTTCCTAAAACAAAGAGGAAAACATTCACTGATTTACCAATAACGCCATGACATGAAGCATCAGAAAATTAGAATTTTATTATAGCACACACAGGCATGTTGCTTAGCTGAGTCTCTAGGTTTGCGGTCAGATGGATTGTTTGCTTACCACTACTCCAAGCTTCTACTCTGCCCCAGATGTTCATTACTGTGCTACTCCAAGAATATCCCACAGGTTACTGTCCTAATTTCTGCTGATTAACTGTTTATCCAATTCTTGCCAAGATATTTTCATAAAATATCAAGGGTAAAAAAAAAAAACCCTCCCTAAAGCTAGCTTCTGTGAATAGCCCTGAAGGGTATTACAGAAAGTATCTTTTACTTTGAGGTTTAAATGAGCAAATTTTTCCCCTCCAAAATTATATTGATTTAAAAAGTCTTTGGAAGTACTTGCAGAACGAGTAACTACAGTCCCTTAAGAATGATGCAAAGAATTCTGACTCAACTGCAGTGAAATGTCCGTAAAGCTGTAGGTTGCTCTCAGTAAAGCTCAAGTAAACAGCCATTATGCAATAAAAATGAGAAAGAAGGAATTCAAAAATCAGTCCCCAAAACATAGCAAGGTGTAAAGCAGCTTCCAAGCCATCATTTGTGTCTAAATTGAAACAGTTTTGAAACTTCTGGGGAGACTTTCTTAGACATAGTAATCATACCTGACACACATACAGCAATTAAACACATGAACTGAGCTCTGCCTGGTTTCAGTATACTGGCACACTACCCTGTGTTATGATAGAGAGGGTAAGGTCTCCATTAATCTTTGCTTTTTGTCTAAAAGAACATACTGATGTACAGAGGTTTTCTAAAGCCCCTAGCAACACGGGCAGATTTCACCAGTTGTGAATTCTCAATAAATTAAACAATGTATCTTGAACCTCTCAATCTTCTCTTCATCAGCTGATTAAATCTGTGAGACTGCAAATAGCCATAATGAGAGTAGGCTTGAAAAGGTGAAATAACACATCATTTTCTTTTACAAACATATGAAAACACTTTATTATTAAGTTAATAGCAATTATAAAGTATGTTTAGTAGTATAAAGTTTGACAAGATCTTATGGGATCTTGAGCCTTATAATCTATTTGACATGATTTCTGAAAAATTTTAGACTCTTAAAATTTTAGTTAATATTTCCTGGAACAACATCATATTAAACATACACTTGGTAACTGAATGCCATCCAAACATTCTTAAAATTCCTACCTTAACATCTGTAAACTGAGACACAGCAATGTCAGGAATGTTTGGGTGAAGAGCTGGTAGTTCATGATATAAATTGGGAAAACAGACTAGAGATCCTAAAAGAACTTGTGCTTCAACTCTTGGTGCCTAAAAGAAAAAAAAATGGGGAGAAATATATATTCTTATTGTAATCAGGAAGCTGACATTTCTAGTTGCCTTAAAAGAGAACAATGGATGAAACTCCACACAGCTATCTCCTTTCTCCTTCTGCAAATTCTGTAGAGCTGAGCAAACCAAGACCACAGGCCCATGGATTGCTATTCATGCATACCCCATGTTCCCATTTTCCAAGACAGTCAAAAGGAAGCAGAGGAATTGTTAGGACTACAGACAAACGATTGTGCTGCTAACTAGGCTCGGGTCTTAGGTTCAGCTAATTGAACAGGATGTGGATAACTCCTGGACATGACACGAGGCATTGCTGGACATGACAGGTAACGGTGTAAGAAGGTGACAGAGGCTTCAGATAGTACCTTGAGGGAGGCTGGATTTCACAGTTGGTTAAAGGGAAAATGACGTGAGAAACAGTCAAAACTCAAAGACAATTGGAGGGGAGTATTGGGGAGCTTTGAGAGAGTACAGTCATGCAAGGTCAACAGCACCTAGGTAATCATCTCCATGTTACTATATAAGGATGAAGTTGCCCGGGTAACAATATCAGAAATGCATCCAAATAGTGCAAACACTAGCAGATTTGAGTTCTCAAGCCTGATCGTCAAAGTCATTGCATAGCAGAGATATGGAGGAATAAATATACTTTTAATATGAAGGTACAGTCAAAATGGCCATTTATTTGAAAATATTTTAAAGCACAGATAAATGGCAGTCACAATTCCGAGAACTATGAAGTAAAAGAAGATTCTCTGCTTCAACAGTAATTTTCAGATTCTTCACATATTTTCTGGAGAGGACTTGCATGTGTAGTATTCTAGAATAAACCACTGACAGTATCTGTATTTGCTAACTATTACATTGAATTCTGGGGTCAAGTTAACACCTTAGTCAAGGACAAATACTGCTCAGTTTTCTCTCAAATCCTTTCCTCTAGCACATAAATGAGAACTAATTGATGAATACTTACATTGAGGAAAGAAGAAGCAGCCACTCTTCCTGCTGCTACAATGAAATCCATAATAAGCATGGTGGCACCAGGCAAACCAAGTGAAAAGAACTGAGGAGAGCAGTGCTTGATGATTGTATTGACAATATCCTTGCAGAAGGAAAAGAGAAAAAAGGAAAAGAAGAGTATCAACAAGATGAACAATGAATGAAAAAAAAAAAGGCAGGTATATACCAAAGGTAGAAAGTAAAAATGCAAGAAAGCAAATTCATTGTGGCAATTAAGACACTCATTACTGAGCAGAGAGTAGCATAAAAAGATAAATTCCTTAGATATATTCATATTAATATAAGTAAACTGTGGTATACTTTATAGATCAATTTAACCTTGGACACTATTGTACGAGGTCGGTACCAGGTCACATCTTATATTCATTTACATTTAGCTTTTAAGAGTTCTATAAATGATTAACCATTCATTTAAATACGTACAGAAGAGATATAGTGAGATAACCAGCTATTATACATTCTTAACAACATGCTTGATCCTCTCCAAGTATCACTTGACTATAACTTTAAAAAAGGTATTAACCTCTTACATATATCCGTACGGAACCAAAATATAAAGAAAGAATTACAATAAACTGTTTTACAACATTTCTGGTATATAGTTATTCAACACAGCATATGACATTCTTGTGGACTTAGTGAGGCAGTTTTAAAAATTAATATACATGATGCAATTTCTTCAAAAGAACTGGAAAAAGTATAAGAAGTTTTAATTATTAAAAAACATCCCAAGTTCACAGATACACAAAAAAATAACCCTTCTTCCTCCTTTGAGTAATTCTCCAATAGTAGTGATATCCAACTAAACGGCAGTATGTTATAGGAAGATTTGTAATCCAGCAAGAAAAGCAGTGTAAACTGGTTGTTAGAGGACAGAAAGTGAAGAACTGTCCTATCCATAGCCATCTGTGGAATAATTTTGGACTAGTTCTGTTTTGCCCAGTTAATGAAAGCAGGGTTGTTTGAACCTTTGATCTCCCTATGCCTCTAACTGCTCCTCAAAAAAGTTCACAAAACCAACTTTTTCACACTTCTGATGCAAGCCTTTGAAAAGAGTGTTTAAGCCATATAATATCTTCAGCCTTGTTGATATTAAAACATATGAAAAAGATCTGCTCTCACTGATTAGATACACTCAGTATGTCTCAGTTTGCTGTTCCTATACTTGCTGTAGAAATAAACTACTCCAACGTAGGGAGCACAATTTACTTTCCCACTAGCTAAACTTGCATCAGGGAGCAAGTAAGAACAGTAGACCTTAGAGAGATCTGCTTCCTTCTCTTTCTTGCATGCTTCAATCTGTAACATACAATGAGTAAAAAATGAAAAGAGTACCTTTTCTGCCCTCATATTTGCTTGAAATGGACTACAAAAAAAGCATTTCTGATTACAACCAAGAACATGAGGGCCATTTATCAAAGTTTAGAAAAAGTATCAGTCACATAACTATTTTCAAAGACAAAGTTAAATTACTCAGCTGAAAATCCATTCAGTATTTTGATAAAACAATTTTATTTTTAGTTATAATATTTATATTAACCTGAATTTCATAATTAAACTTACTTGATCAACATGGAGAAGTCCACAGTGCATTATATTGTAGAAATGAGTTAAGAAATCCCTGTTCGGAGAAACATCTTGTCTTCGCTTCATTGTCTTACAAATGAGTTTATAAGCATGTAGCTTTCCTTGTTTGTATTTGTCAGTCAGCATTGTTGCCTACAGTTTTAGAATGATATTTATTATTCATAAATCAAAAAGTACATTAAACACTCTTCTACACCAACATGAACTTTTATTTCTGTTTCACTGCTTAGTGCTCAAATTTACCTTGAATAGCCAGGGTGTTAGAATTCTTAGTGGTGGAATTAAAACTGGTGGAGATGGTGAAGTTAGGTTATCTGTTGAAATACCAAGATTGTCTCTTATCTGCAATTATTAAGAACAAAACAAAAAGATAAATATTTAAGGGAAATATATTAGGTGGTGGGTTTTGCCTTCTGAAAATCCTGCCCTATCAGGTCAGGTTGGAGAACAGGTTCAGTTCTTTTACCTTAGCCAGATTCTGCCACAGTTCACACAGGTAATCGAAAACCTGGGCATGAATCTCTGGATCCATGATGCTGTTGACATCTCCCAAAATTCCCAGCATTCGCCTCCACATCACAGTAGCAACATCTGCGTGCCATCCTGTAAGCGTTCCCCCAGCCATCACGCTGCAGCATTCTGAGGGGAATTCACTCGTTTCTGTAACGGAAGAAAAAAGTATAGTGAGACCTATCTCTCCAGAAAAAGTTCTGATATAACTATTACACACATACTTTTCTTAAAACCAAAAGGAAAAAACAGATCACGCTTTCAGAGTAAGATATTTCTTACCCATTCAGCCACCTCAACACTGAGTATGTTTAACTATATGTCCATTATCAAACTCTGTAGAGGAAGAATTGTCCGGTTTCTTATATTCTTCCCATAAATAACATTTAAGGTCACTACTGACGCCCTAATATGGATCTGGTGGACCTAGTAAGGCCACTCCTTTTGTAAGTGCTGTCTTACATTCTTTGGAGTCAATCAATCTCCAGAACTCCACTTGCCTGCTTGCAAGTAAAATTACATTTCAACTTTACATTTTTCCTAATAAAACAGAAAGATAATTTTCCTTAGAACCTACTAGGAATGTGTTTTATTGCAAATTGAAGAGAAAGGTGAGAGTAAACTTGTCCCTGGCTACTGTTCTTTCAGCAGTAAATTTGTATGAGTGGAGAGGCAACATTCAGTAACCTAGCACCACAGTCTAACTCTCACCGAGCTCTCTCTACACATCAGTGTTATACAAATGAACACTCTTTTCAGGTGGAAGACGTTTAATCTAGTTTGTCCACACAAAGAAAACTTCAATAGATTATGATGGCTAAAGTCTACTCAGCTCACACTTAACTAGCTAAACAGCCATGCTAAACTAGCTAACAAGCCACAGTTTTAAACCAGCAGGCATCCAGAATCTCCTTTCCGCCCCTCTCACAACGGATTTTTCAAAAGACCTCAGAACGAGAATTTGCTGAGATCTTCCGAAAATCTCGCAGCTCCCACAGGCATACAAAAATCAAAATTAAATCTGAATTCAGCCTAATCACATAGCTGCTTCTTTTGAAGATATGGACCACTGTGGTAGAGACACTAATGGTTTCTAGGCTGTAGATTTCAAAGTACAAAGCAAAATGATGATATTTCTGTCCATCAGTAGGCTACTTAAAGGAAAAGGGTCTGAAATATACATCAGACACTCTCCTGTTTCTGTAAGACCAAATATGGGAGAAATGGAAACTCTGTATCCTAGAATTCAATAGCTAAGATAGTTGAAGTAATTATGAATTTGTTTAAATATGAAAGGGAAAAGAACCAAACTTCCAAGGAGAAATTATAACGTTACTTTAAAATTATGTCTTATTATTTGTACAGCAATGATAAAACAGTCCATGGCAGGGCCACATACTAGATTAAGCTGCCATGACTCTAAGTGTCAAAAAGAACAATTGTAAATGTGTGGATTATTAATCCACTGCCAATAATTCCAATGAAATGCAAGATATAACGCAAAAGGTTTTTGTTGGCTTTTAAAGGAAATCGCTGTAATTAAATATTTTTAAAAGTGCAGATGAAATCGCCTTGTACTGGATTGTTTACAACTGATGTGATACTAGCTACTTCACTATATTGCATTCGAAAGAAAGAAAGAACAGGTTTATATTTTCTATTCCAGATATTGCCTAGGTCATCTGGCGTCTGTAAAACAGAGTGGTGGAGCTTCTCATCCAGCTGCAGATCCTTCTGCTCAATATGATCTGCATGAAGAGTGGCAGGAGAGGGTGTCTGTGATCGGGATCCAAGAGCAGATTGGATTGGAGAAGCACTTTCAGAGCCTGCAAATGCAATTTTTAACAGTTACCTTAAAAGCCTTTTCTATTTTCTTGAGCTACTGAAATGTTGTCTAAACATAGCATTAAAAGAAAACTGAGCTACTTTTATATATCAAATCGGGCCAAGAAAAGATATAAAAACTGCAAGCAGATCTCCCTGTGAATGGTGCTCTGAAAGAAAACAAATTACATGCAGAAAAGCTGAGAGATGAACATCAAAATCAGATAGGTAAATGGATTAACAGAGCTCTATTTTAGGTCCAAATAATTTTAAATGTGTTTGTTCTGCAGCACTTTCAGTGTTCTGAACCAGTCAAATTTCTCTCCAGCAAAGTGTTTAAGCAGAAATTTTCCTGGAGCATCTGCTTTTCCAGGTTTATGGATGCATGCAAGTTAATTTACAAAATCTAAAGCTTAAAATGGTAACTGACAATCTTTGATGTTTATCTGCTGACTGGGCTGAGAAAATCCATATGGAGGGAAAGTTCTGTATAGTTAGAGGAATGTCTCCTCTGCTGAGAGATGCGTGGAGAGGGAGTAGGTACCTGTATTTTTGTGCTGCACTACCTTGGTTTCACTTCCTGAATTTGCCTAAAGGTCTTTGTAAAAAGCCGAGTTCGGACAGAACAGTCACATGGCAGGAAAAAAAGAGAACAGAGATTCAACACATACTTCCCTACACATCAGCACATGTTAAAATGGAAGAATACAAACCTATTTTTCTTAGATAAATGTAACTGGGACCCAAAAATATTATGTGTGAAGTTCAGTATTAGAAACTGAACTTTAGGGGCAGCAATGAAAAAGTGAGACTTTTAAAATAGTAATTTTCCCAAATTATTGGTTGCGAAGTGTTTTTTTCTTGTAAGGAGAACAAATTGTTTAAAGAACTTGACAGAAAATGTCAGTGTTATCAGAACAGAAATTGTGGTAAACAAACTTAATTACATTGTGAAACTGCAAAAGTCTCTATCTGCTTTAAATGACAAAGGCAATGAAGCTTTAACTACCAATTTAAATCAACACCTCTATGGCAGGAGAGAGGGACACCACTGCTTCACACAGACTACTGTTTCACTCAACAGGTAACGATACTCTCCTCTTGCTACTGATCACTTGTTTTCCACATGCTCACAAAGATAATGTAAAATACACACTTAAAAGACGTTCCAAGAAATCTTTTCCTACTTCTCTTCCATGCTGCTCATTAAGTGGGGATGGATGAAAGTAGATCAAGAGAAAGAGCGGGGGCATGGGGAGAACGCAAGGGCGGTGGGGCTAGAGAGGGACAGAGCGTGAAGGAGAGGGAGAGAAAGAGCGGGCAGGGGAGGGAGGAAGGGACCAGGGGACGGAGGGAAAGAGACCTTCAGATGTTGGAAGAGAATGGCCAGAAACAATTATGGAAAATTTGCTGAACTACTGGATTCTTCTAAGAGGCACTAAAAGATACTCCAGTATATGTGGATCCAAATTTGACAGAGAAAACTATGGGTGCAACTTGTTCTAGGACTCGTAAACAGCAATCAATTGTAAACTCAATCATTTGCTAAGAATATGAAATAATGCCTACATGCCATGAAGAAATTTTCCTTCCAAAAACCTTCAAAGCAGAACTATTTAGAAACAAGTCGTTTTCTGAGCAGCAGAACTACCGAAAATTCATTTCTTCGGAGTGTGTTTTGAGGTTGAGTTTCTGCATGGATTTGCTGGTACCTAATAGAGTGAACTCACGTTGCAGCCTCCCTGTCATGGGACTCTGCATACGTGCAGTTTTCACTAGACAGCTGCCTATCTCATAACATTGCAAAGAAAATAACGTCCTTCTGTTTTCTTCCTATATGTCAATTTAGCAGAAATTAGACAATGGGCTCCAACATTGTTGGGGGCGTGGAACAGTCAGACAGAGACGGACAGTGTGATTGCACAAGTCTTGCTTCCTCAGGAAGCCCAGCTAAATGCATGTGACATACAAAAGCTGCCTCTCTAAAACAGTGGTCCAAACAACAAGAGACAGCCACAGAATCTCTCAATGGACAACTCAGTCATTAATTACAATCTTATCAATTCAGTTGTACAGCAAACTTGGACAAAAATACCAAACAGTAATGAAATTATTAACATATAAAAACAAACAAACAGAAAAAGAACAGATTTTCTGTGAGGACTTTCAACAAGCACACAGCAAAAAGAAAAATGAAGAGAACAAAAGTCAAGCTGAACATTGTTGAACAAACTGAACAACAATGTCCAAGAAAGCTAATACCATGCTTCTTTCAGCAGAAAGGCAATTTTAGAAAGTGAAAATTGTGGCAGCGGAAGTAAAGATGTCTTTCAATATCTCTGAAAAGGCAGAGTTTGATTTCTCACAGAGAACAAGACACTGTATGTAGGTATAAGCTTTCACAGATAAAGAGGTACTTGTTCCCAGGGTTGGCACAGGAATGGTAGTGCGTAACAGTTATGGAACAAGGAGTATGAAAATGACTATGGACATCTTTACTTCTCATTTACAAAATCTGGCAAGAGACTGTTCTTCCAAATACTCCCCAGAGAGGGAGATTCTCTCGTTCAGAAAGGAGCCCATTCAATTTGGGTTAACTGCATCACTTGGTGGTTGCTAACCTAACTGTCATTCTACTTCTCTTTCTCAAGAAACAGTTGCAAAGTAGACTAGTGGAGCCTCAAGCTCATCAACTGAGGCTGTGAAACACTTGCTTTCTAACAGGCTTACTTTTTGATGAAAACAACAGGGAAAGTACTAAAAGAAAAAGAATTCTTAAGTTACACAAATGGAAACTGATCCTACATGGCACAATAACTAGCATTTTGCATATTAAAAGCTCCCAGTTACACAACAGACAATATAAAGAGAGGTTAAGATGGATGTATATAAAAGAATTCCATGATACTTCAGTGCGATACACTGGTTTGAAAGAGCACTATCAAAGCCTTCCAAGGAAAAAACCCTTCCTGAAAATTAGCTATTTGACTACCAGTAAGAGAAGGACACTTGTAAGAGATGTAGCATACATTATGTGGTAAGAGATTTCTCCCTGGTAGTTGTATAGATTTTTTTCATGAAGGGTTTAAAATACATTTAGCACCAAGCCAAGGATCATATGGGTAACTAAGTCAAACAAAGGTTTTCCACTTATGTTATTTCACACATTACTTCTCAACAGCAATCAAAAAATAACTGAAATCCAAGAATCATCTTATATAGAATATAGATTCATTGCAGAAGCTGGAACTTGCATTCTTCAGGATGGGTGGAAAATTTCTGAAATAAATGCGCTTTTTTTAGGTTGTTTTTTTTTTTTTTAACTACTTTACCAGTAATAGTTGCAGCTTCAGCAGACAATGGTTGCTGATTGAGACTACTTGTTTCCGAATCTATGTGGAGTGTAGTTAGACTGGCTACTTCTTGCTCCTCAGCACTCTGTTGCTGTCCTGAAATTGCATCAACGTCAGTGGAAGCTGGCGTCCCTGCCTCAGTGCCAAAGCTGAAATCTGTATGAGGAAAGCACTGTATTACAACCTAAAAATACCACTCATATAAAATCCAAAAGCCCCGCATCTCCAAAATCCTCCATGTAAAACTTGCATGTGCACCTCCTATGCTACTAACACACCATTGCAAAATTTACGTAAAATGTAACAGCAGAAAGTAACTGACTATTATGAATCATTTCTGTCACAAAACTGTGACTGTAGTTCTGGAGAAGACATACTTATTGCCATGTCTTGCATTCTGCTTAGTTGCCGTAAATGCACCTACATGAGAATAAAGTAAAAACAATGGAAACATACATTAAGGAATTTATTTGCAAAATTTACAAGCTGGAAGAAATTTCCAAGTTCGTTGTTAAAGCACTAACTTCAAACTAAAAATATTATGGCAAATGATATTCTAACAAATGGCTTTTTCAACACTAAAGACAAAACGTCATGCTGAAATGTACGTTTAAATAACATCACTTAGTTGTGTAACATCTACATACCTAAAAATTGTAATTTCTTCAATAAATTCTACCATATAAACATTATTTCTCTCTTACATAATACATGAAGTCATAACTCCTAGCAGCCAGAACGGCCCCTTCTGTTGAACAAGAGTGGAAATGGATAAATGAAATGAATGAAAAGCATTATGTTATTAAACAAAGCATACTAATTTTACCACGATATTACACTTAGTATCTTGATTAATCTACAGCTACACAAAGACCGCTGTAACAGTATCAGAAGCCCTTCTTCAAATTTTACCTAAATGTTTTCAAAAGAATTAAAATAACTTCCAAAATAAGTAACCTTCCATTTTTATATTTTGTGCAAAACAGATGGATACGCTCCAGGGAGAAGACAATATTGCTTTCCAACTTCTGTTCACTGTTGTTCTGCCTTTTGCACAGTAGTATTTCAGTGCTATTTTGTTTAGTATACTATAAACATGATAGCCTCTCTCAAGAACTCTGCTTGCTCCATTAACTTGCTAATGATTTCAATGGGAAATCAAAATAAGCTCTCTTTACAGAAGACTGCTGGTATATAACTTTAAAAAAGGGAAGAGAAATTTGCAAGCAAGCAACCCAAAATACTACTACTTTTGGAAAAATATACTTGCTTTCAAATTTGCGGCCATCATACTGGAAGGCGCTGAAAGAGTCCGAGTGGCTATCTGAACTGATGAGGTCACTGCTGCCCGCGCTGGCAGGTGATGTCCACTCAGAAGGCACGCCTGGGTCGTCTATAGGACGCATTTGGTTCTGTTTGTTCAATATATCAGGAAGGTCTTTAGGAACTTCAAGGCTGCCAGGACTGCTTCCTCTTCTTGTCACATTCTAAACATTGAAGAGACATAAATTATCTTACAATCTTGGATGGCTTTATTTACATAAAATGGAAAAAGCAATCCCACGTTTGCAAATGTCAGAATGCAACAAATAGTTGATAAGTACCTAAACCAGAAATTGTAATCATACTACCAACAAAGCTGAGATTTTCCAAAACCCCAGACAGGCAGCAGTAAGTGAAGAACACATGCAGCCACAGAATTTCATAAATACAAATTTTATTTGCACAATGAATTTTTGGGCACGTACCTTAAAAGGCTAGGATTCAGACTAGCATGTGCCACACATGTGTTAGGTAAGACTTGAGAGAGAAAAATAGTAAAAAAGTATATTACCTCCAGATTATGTCTAAATTACTAAAGAAAACTTGTTAACCTTGGTTCCAGAGACAAGCAGAAAAAAATGCCACAGAACTTTGTGTTTTCTGGCCTATAGGCTACCGTGCTATAAGCAAAAATTTAATGTATACCACAAGCAAATGAATTTACTAATTTTATTAATTTTTCTTATTACTAAGCCAAAATCTTGGTATTGACTTGGACACCAAAGACAGCATACAGCAGAAATAAGGCATATAGATTTGCTCATGTAAAAGTAAGGTGGTGGTCTACTTGGAGTCTCTCTTTAAGCCATTTTTTTCACAGATAGGACTGTTTCCTTGAGAGGGAAGAGAGACAGAAGTACAAAAACCATTTTATGAAACGGCTTGAAATCTTTATGCATTATGAGACTGAAAATGACTTCCTTTTACACTAGGTCCAGTCACTCCTCTATTCTTTTACTACCCTACTACTTACTAGAGATTTATTCAGACTGACAAGCTTTTCATGATACAAGGTTTTAGCATTCAATACATATAACAACCTAAACCTAATCTTAATAAGTTGGTACTCTGTTTTAAGAAGGCATATCTATTTT
The DNA here is from genome assembly GCF_047370975.1 of Nipponia nippon. Lineage (NCBI taxonomy): Eukaryota > Metazoa > Chordata > Aves > Pelecaniformes > Threskiornithidae > Nipponia > Nipponia nippon. Next base: position 3,739,014 of record NW_028262302.1, read on the forward strand.
TGTGTGCCAGATTACAAAATCAGTGGTAGTTTCAAAATATTTATTCGAACTTATCTTGGCTCGTTTTTGCTACCTAAGTAAAGTATCAATTCTCTTCTCCGAACTATTAATAACCAATATTCTTGCCCATCTATGTGAAAACAAATAATGTTCACTCTTTCTTTCTTCTTCTGTGGCCAGCTGTGATGAATTCTGTTTTATTAATTTGCAGACTATGTTAACATTTTTTTTTATAGACTTCAAGTTAACATTTTCATCTTGTAACTCAAGACTTACTAATAAGAACACTTTACACCAACAATCAAGTTTCATAAACATGAATTCAATACAAAAGAGAAAAAAAGCATACATTTGGACAAACTCTATAGGTCCTCTCTTGCCGTTTATAAAAGATGATGATAAATAAACAATTTTTTCTAATCACTTCGAAGAATCTTCTTTTGACCCTTATTAGCAACAACCAAACTACTTGTTGACAACTTTCTACAGGAGCATGTCTTAAAATGACCTTCTTAAAAAAAAAAAACAACAAAAAAACTTAAAGAATTTTAAGCAGAAAAAAAGAACTGAACAACTTTGAAATGCTGTATTTATATTGTTACCCGTTCTGTTCCTCATTTGCAACTTTTTTAATATTACCCCTTTTGTTGCTAGTTAATAAAACACTTATCTCTTCAAATCAGTTGTCTCGTTCTGTAAGCATTCAACAGTAACCAGAAATTCTGGACTTAAAATTGGTTAGAATTTCTCAATATGAATGACATTCCAAACAACATGACACTTCTGGAAAAGTGTAGGAAGAAAGCGTATAAAAAGTTGGTTCAATCAGCAGAGAACTATTTACAAGAAATTATTCAACGCTTGTAAGTGAAGTAAAAAAATGAAGGAAAAACATACACCGGTGTAGTTTCGTAGTCTGTTGCGCTGCCTATACCTGTAGAGAACAGTACCATACTACAACACGGTACCTAACTACATACCACGCTGAAGACTGCAAACTTACATATAAACTATTATTCTGAAAGTGTCTGTGTACAAAGATCTTTACAGGTGCAATTAAGGCCACGTAATTCAATGAGACTATTCATCTGACAGCAACTTCTGCATTGCTTCCGCAGAGAAATATGTTTTAGTGAACTGACTTACAACATCATTGACGAGTTCACGCATATATGCAGACTTACATATAGAAATGTAGGAAGTTTAAAGGCTTACCAGTGCACTACCACTGCGGAGTCTCTCAGCTATAAATTCATCCATGAGGTCAGGAACATTTGTATTGCTACTGCCAATATCACTATCAATAGGGTGCAGCTTTTGACTCATGTCCTCTCTATTAGCTAAAAGCAAATGAACAACTGTATATAGTAAACAACACATCAAGACATTTTCAAAACAAAAGGTAAAAAAGGAAAAAAACCCTGCTAATTAACAGAAATAAAAAAAAAATCAAAATTGGCAAACATGCATTTTAAGAATTTCCCTCTTTTAAAGCAGATTCTACTTTAAGAATTAGTACGGCTTCTTCTTCCCACTAAGCAGGGGTTAGTCGATTTCCAGTACCACCTTTAAGAGCAAGAAGCTTATAGGTAAGCACTACTCAAAGTTGTTAATGCTTGCTTTAAGGATACAGCATATATTCTTCCTCCATATCACAAAAAATAAGCACTAAATCCTAAAAATTTTATATGATTCCTACAGGCTCCTTCTTCATTGCATTCCTAATGAAAAGCAATGTAGTAGAAAAAGTAAACTAGGTTGTAATATGTAGTAATGACAAATGTCAATGTGGCACCGTATACAGTTAGTATAAATAGTGCAAAGAAAATCTTATGTAACAAAATTACATGCTAGTACATGGAATGAAAATTCAAACTCTGGATGGTCAATGGTTATGAACTATTAATTAAGTTCACTCATTTATCTGTGTTATATTTTGATATAACTATACTGTTTATATTTAACTGTGGCTGTTACACCTGACTTCATGATCTTCGCCTTTAAAGTCTTGAAGTTATTCCAGTTCATGTTTTCTCTATAAGAATTTTTCCCTCAGTGTCATCTCTCATGAGACCACAGTGTAGTTTATTCTAATATTGAGGCTCTGTTAAATGTTAGAGATTTCAAATAAAATGTACTTCTAAAATTAGTGCTTTCTAGATATCTCTTTTCCAGAAGTCTAGATTCTGCAGAGAAGCAAATCGCTTTTTTGAGACCCATGACAGTCACACTCTCATGGTGCTATGCTTACAAAGACTGCCCTCAGGTGGCATTAACATCTCGATGCAGGATGCATTATAGAATCCTCTGTTAATCATGCCAGCAAAACAATGGGAAAAAAGAAAACCTACGTTACTGCTGAAAGTTAATTTATTGTTCATTTAAGGTTATTTAAGATGTGAACTAAGACAATGGATATTAGAGCAACAGCCTTCTTTTTTGATCAGTCCACAGAGGTCTCATAGTTAGCAGGAGAAGGACTATCATGAGACCTTCATGAACATCCACGATTCCAAGAAAAGAAAGCAATGAAAGATGTTGCCAAGATGTAACTGCATCCATTTTGATGAATGAATACAGAAAGGCCTACAGCATGTTTTGAAAAAGATTCAAACAAAACCTTATGATTAGACTCATAGAGAACTGTCGTAATGAAATCATTCCAGTGACAGGAGATTTCTGTTTAAGACAATTTTTTAAAAGTTACATAAACTGACCTCCAAATGTAAATTTGAGGGGCTTTTTTGTTTTGGAGGAGGAAAAGGAGGAAGACGAGGAGGAGGAAGAAGAAAACACACTAAATGAACCAGAAATACAATTAGTTCAACCTAGCTGGTCGAGAGCCAGGTCCTTCTGACAAACAAACTACACTGAGAGTGGAATAGCACATTCTGATAAAATATGCACATGCCAATCATTCAGTAGGCTGAATTTTAAAGCTCTGCATGGTAGATGAAAATTCAAAACTCTCAAGGCTTAATCCTGTATTAGGTCATTTACTGTCTCTTCCTCTTCCCTAACCTGATGGTCTTCAGCAGCAAAGAGGTTCAACTAAATATCTTGAAAAGGGAAATTAGTAATTTAAAGTACATAAAAGTAACTTATGCTGGGAGAAAAATCAGCTGGCTGTAGGCGCATGCATAACCAAACAGGGAAAGCAGTGATCATCCCAAAGCCTTTTGATTGCTTATCAGAGCTTGCTTCAGTTGCATTAAGCCAAACTGGTGCTGCCTTTCTCCTTTTGCGCTCTGCACACTGTTAGTGCTCACCTGCAGCTTTCCTTCCAAAATAGCCCATTACATGACTGTACAGATCCCTCAGTGGAGCCTCTGCTGGCATTCTGTTCTGCCTCTGTGGGGAAACATTTGCCTTCGGCTTCGAAAGAGCATGTACAACAGTTTTATAAACACCACCCAGGGAGCCCTGCTGTTGCGCTGACTCCTGACCTGATGCTCTAAAAGCACTACGATTGTGGAACTGATTAACTGCAATACCTTCTTTTTGCAACATGGCTGCTTGAGTTTCTGTAGATTCCTTAATTTGCTTGCTGCCAGCTGAAGCAGCATTGATTGCATCTAGAGGTCTATACATTCCAGGTCTAACCAGCTCCGTGACAGCTGATGAGCTGGTGCTTGCACTGGTACTGCTGGTGCTGCTACCACTACCGCTACTACTGAAGCCACTGAGTTTACGAAGTCTTGTTTTCCAAGCAGCCTCTTTGCTCTCAAGAGGATTGTAAAACTGAACCGATTCTGTAGATGGCCTAAAAGTAACATGAACACTATTTCTTTTTTTAGCCGTTATTTTCATGATTTTGGCCCTATGAGTTACGGTTTCAGATATACTCCTTTTAGTTGGTGACAGTTTGCTTGTGCCTGTGATGTGAGGCATTTGAGGGTTAACTTGTGCTTTAGGAGGAATTTTCTTTGCATGCGTAACACGTGAGTTGGTTACTTTTTCATTAAACTGGGCACTTTTATGCTTTTCAGCTACCTTTGCTTCCACAGCTAAATCTACATCAGCTTCAGTGGCTGCTTGCCTGTACAGGTATCTCTTCCCTTCTTTGCTGCTAGGACTACTTGACCCATGATCGAACACGCTTTCATATTGTTTATCAATATTTAACTGTCTGGCTTTATCAAGTGCTTGATTTCTTGTAAAAATGTCTACTTGAGTAGGTGCAGTATTACTTATACAGCCACTTTGGTTTTGTTCTAGGTGCAGCTCTGTGTTATCGGCTTTTTCTGTAACAGTGATGCTATTCGTGCATTGACCGGTCTGATCTCTATTTTCTAATCCATCCAGTGGTAATCTATCATTCCTATTTACTGACGTAACAACTTCGTGAGCAGAAGCCTCACATTTATCTATCTCAAAGTTACCGCAAAGTTCTTCTTTTTCTTTAAGATATTCTCTCAGAGAGGAAAGGAGATCATCTTCACCTTCAAGGTCAACATACTGGCTTTGTTCAAAGGCTGTGTTTGCAAATTCTACTGGCCCTATTAAATGACAAAGATGGTCATAAATACTATCCCCAACTTCCAAGGAGGACTCTCTGCTATTTGTATCAGTGATATGGCTTTCAGTGGATCTATGCATTGAAGAGGTCTCAGTGGAACTCTGTAAGCTTGGAGCATGATGGGATGAACTGTCAATGACAGGAACTGCACCTTTGGCTCGTTCAACTGCGAATGGTTCCAGGATGTCAGAGGTGCTGCTGCTTCGTGGCAGTGGCTGTTCCTCATTTAATGCACCAAAAACTTCACTTGGAGCATCCTCACTCTGTGAAAAATGTCTGACTCGAGGTGGACGTGGAAGAATTTGAGCATCATCAATGTCTGTAGGAAAAAAGTATATGTAACATGCACTAAAATTTACATACAGAGACAACATTTATTTACCACTACATCCTAACTACATGACTTTAAAAGCCAGGAAAGTCCAGAGCCTTGTTTTCTTAAGTACAACAAAAATATTTTTTCCAAGTACTAGAGTGTTAAAAACATACGCACATAATATCCAGTACAGAATGTAATATAAATGGAGTTAGACCATCAGAACACAGTTTTAAATGTTAACATGCATGAGAACAAACAGTGAGACCATGGAACGTTTGGAAATACAGTTAAAGCTAGGGCTGTGCCAATAAGTTCAATAATTCAACCAATATTATTCCAGCTAGCTTGTTCAGGAAATGGTTACCTGGAATACAAATTAGCGCAACGGTAGTACCATTCATGGAATTTACATCTTCAGAAAAATACACAACTCCAAAAAGAACAAGTAAGTTTTCTGGAAAATTAGAATTGTCTATTGAAGTGGCAAACTATTACTTTTTTCATAACTTGTGTGAATATATATGAAGTATCAGAAAGAATACTATCATACGATTATGAATATTATGGCATATGTAATATAGTGTATACCTAAAGACTAAAGCTTTTAAATGACAGGGAAGAGCTGGCCCTCACCCTGTAGGTGACTATACATAATGGATAATTTAAAGATATACCCTTTTTTCCTAGAAGGATGTTTTGTCTCTCATCTTCAAAATGTGAAACTAAATACTAAATGGAGGCTTACCTCCCTCTCTTCTTGCAGTTTTACTCCAGCAAGTGTGACATTCATGAGAATTACCAAATTAAGGACTCTGCTACTGAAAAGCATCCTGAAGCCTCACAACAGTTAACATTAGAGTAAAACCACTTTTGTTTATGAAAAGACCAGCACATTTGTTATGACCATGTACATCAGTGATTCCTTGTCTCCGCTGAGACTGCTAATATATTAGCATCAGTACGAATCATAGTTAACTGTAATGAAAGCTGCAGTTCCAACACAGGTCACCTAGGAATTGTACAGAATTATCTTCAGCCCACTTCACATCACCCACCAAAATAAAGAACCTTCATGCCCCTCTTCAGATTTCCTGATATGTTATAGGAACACTACATACCATCAAATCACCGGTGTAGGCAAGACTAAGTATCTCTTACAGACAATTGAACTAATTGCAAGAATTCAAGCTATCCCTTGTAGTCTTTTTATGGGACTTAAACAGTACGGTAGAAACAGCTTTCTCAGTTTTCTGTTGGTTTCTTTTTGATAGAATCCCTTATTCCCCAGATTTATTTTTTTACTATCTACCACTTTAAAAGTTGTAGATACGCTTTTAAAGTCAGGGATAAAAATAAAGAGCTTAAATGAACACCAACAAGAGTTGCTTGCCACAATAAAGAGACTTACCTTGTTGTTCTATCTAGAGGGTTTTTCTTCAGGACTGCAATGGTGAATTTACTTAAAATCAGCACAAAATTTAAGCCCCTTTCCCTCCCCTAAATCTGACATGTTACTGCCAAAATAAATATTTCAAATTATTACTTCATAGATCTCTATACCTATTGCAGTAACACTTAATAGTGATAATTTGAAGTCACCTCAAAAACCTGTTTTAAAGTGCTCACACTTTTCTGAGAATGTTAGAGCTGGAGCTGAATTTTCTCATATTTTCCTTCTGAGCAAAGCATACAAACTGGAGGAATGAGATACATCTGTACTTAACTAAATGTACGTGTTGGAAGAAGACGAAAAGTGGTATTTCCTTGCTCAATTTTTCAGAGAAGTTAAAATTTGAAAATTAAAGTTTGGCCTGATACAAAGTTTACTGAACTGTAAAGACGCTATTAGAAAGGAAATAGAGGTGTCTACATTGGAAAAAGAGAGCAGATATCCAAGCTATTTCAGAAAATAAACATGAACTGAAAACCATCGTATATGGCACAATTTATTATCCCTTTCCTCTCTCCTCAGCTTTGATAAGCAACAAATTTCTCATAGTTGTTCTTGTTCAACTTATCACTAACTATATGAATTAACAGCCTCTGAAATGAATGGTGTCTCTCTCCAGTTGGAACTGTTATTTCAAACTCTCTGTTGACTTAGGCAGAGATTATGCTTATATAGTCTCAAAGCTATTTCTTACAGCTGCAAAGATAGGACCATAGGATTCAGTCAACAATACGTATGATAATGTTACATATGAGATTAATATATGCAACTACGATACACCGATCTCATCTTGAGCCCTCAATATGTATCTTTCATACCTTTTATAAACTAAAGCTTATCTAAAGCAGCAGCCTGAGGATTGCGTACTGTGCATGCATGCAGTGAACATGATTGTCTAGGATGTTAAAAATTACTGGATGGAGAACTCCAAATGCACGCCAAGCAGCTCCACACATTGAAATAAATTTGGCTAGATTTATTTCAATGTTGATCCAGTATTAATTTTAGGTGCTTACATATGCATGACTAGCACATAACAAGTACACAAACATTTTCAAACAAACCTGTAGTGCTTGTGCCAATAGAGATTTCTTTTTTGTAGAACAGAGGAAGAAATTAAGGAAATGAAAAATATACTGTTATTGCAATATCAGCACTGAAAATACAGCCAACGTTTAAAAACCCAAACAAACAGCTCCTTCACCCTTGCACGCAGGTATATAGTCAAACTGGGACACCAGCAATTCCTAAGGAGTTTTCACTAACTATGTTGCAATTGTGTGCCAGAAGGCTGTGTATCTGACACACTGCATGTACTTAGGAGAAACGCTGGCCTGGTTCCTAATACGTTACAGTGAGGAAGAGATTGAAATTGGTAGTTCTAGCCAATCTCGCCCAATCACAACTCTCCTGAAATCAACCTTACCTCTCCTTTTCCTGCTACAAGGCAGAAAGAAAAGGTAGTTTTTCAGCATCAAGTGGGAGATAGATATGCTAAAACACAAACTCATGGAGAGACACGTTCTGGCAAGACAGCATGAGTGCAAGCAGAAGATTCCATGTAACATTGGGACAGGATTATATTTAATCATGGCAAGTTAGTTCAGAAAGTGGAGAAAAAATAACACGGTTTGCTTCTCAGCTTTCATTTTGATTCTTTTGTAAGAACACACTCATTCTGTGAGTTTCTGGGATTAAGGAATAATTACAGCCGTATTGGCATTACAATTATGATTTCTTTATAGTTCATCTTAAGGATTACTTACTGATTAGGGAGCAACGTTATAAAGGCATAATATACGTCTCCCTTTCATGTTAATACTTCCTTTGATTCTTTCAGTCCCAGTGCATAAGGAAAAAATGTCCCACCTGCAATTCATTAGACTGCCATTGTGGCCCATTGCTTCCAGGAATCTTGCCTACATCTCACCAACACTTTTTCACAAGTGCTCTTGTACCTGAAAATCCTCAATAGGAGCAGGAATGAATCATTATTTTGCTAGTTATCCTATAAACATGTAAGACTGGATTTCCTATGATTCTAACAGGTTAAAAGAAAAGTTCTTTTTAGAAACATTGCAGATTTGCAACAATTGCACTATATCAAATCACTTTACTAACTAAACATCTTAAAGCATAAATCTCCACTTCCACTTTCTGGATCCTGTTTGAAAAGTTGCAAATATTCTGCACATGGAAAGACAGCATAATTTAGAAACTACATGAAGAAATTTACAGTCTTAGGAAAAGCATCCTCTATGATGCTAGATGAGCTTTTGCAATAAATTTTGTTAACCTACTGACTGATCTTCAAGCAGAAACATTATGTCTCAATAAATAACAAATTATAGTGGGGTGTTCCACCTTCCTCTTGAAAATTAATATACTGTACTGTACAGAAGGTAAAGGTTTTGGCATAAATGCTTTCTTTTGGACCATCTGTCAAGATTCACCAGTGTTCAGTGAGTCAGTCTTTCAATGAGGAGTTTCACAGCTAAAAAGGAGCTGAATACTACTTCTGAAAACTTCAGATTAGGGCATCCTACTCTTCTGGAATCATCTGAAATATCCTCTCCCTCGAGTTGTGTTGGATCTGAAAGTCAGTTTGGATAACAGGGATATTCATATAATCATGAAATAAGAGGAAGGGCTGTCACAGCAAGCTAAACATCATTCATTACCTAAAGCACACTTATGATAGAAACAATTTGATTACTTCCCAAATTACATGCTGTACATCTGGACATAGAAGGCTCTCAGAAAAGAATATATTTACTGTAAGAAGAAAAGGCAAGGAAAACGATAAAGCTCCATGTTTAAAAAAAAAAAAGAAAGAATAAAGAGAGCGCGCAATAAAAAAATGCCGAAAATTATAAGAGCAAAGTGCACTCTGATCCAGTGGATAGTTTTTCCCTTACTCTGCTACTTCCCCATCAACACTCTAACGGTTTGCTTTTCTTCACTAGAGCTTTTTAGTTTTCTGGCAATGTTCAAGATTCTTGGGCACATCATGAAGCTATTTCAACACCCATCTGTTGGAGAAGACACCAAAACCAGGAAACGGCTAGGAGTTTTTTCTATGTTAGAAGTGCAAATGTCTGTAAAATTATTTAAGAAGTAGATTGGTCACACAGTTATTGTATCAGATCAGTATCAACAGAAAGGATAATAGCAAGAGAGCCATCAGGTTTGGGACACATTAGAAGAAAGATGCAAGCCAGGACTTTTCAGAAACATGGATGATAAAATTGACTGCAAAAGCACTTTTGCCTTCCTTAATACAGCATAATTAAGTATCAGTTACTATGTACAAAATAGTTCACTGTGGAGCTCATTCCCTTCTGCAGGTGTTCTTAAGATCTTCATTAAGAATTGACTATTTCCAACAATGTTATGGCCAGGTAAGATCTATTTCCTAAAGGTTGTTCATGTATCATTCCTATAAGAAACTCTATCTTCTAAGTTCTAATAATTTATATCTCAGAAGAGATATCCTTTGCACTCATATGTTTATTATTTTATTAAACATAATAGTTTATTATGCTTTGTTTGTGGTGTCAAGATTTGCATTCAAATACTTCACAATTTTTCATTGTGAAAGTCTGGTATCTCTAGAGTGTGTTCCTTGAACTTTCCTGATTCTCCATTTATGTTTTCTCATCGAATACTAAGGCGCCACGTTTCTGTTTCACAACAAGAAGACTTAATTTTGGACACACATCAAAATACAATTATGAAAATACAGTTCTTGATACTTCTTGGGTAACAAAGGCAGGCAGGAGAGACAGAAAAGAAAAAAAAAAAGAACATATCCTCCATAAAAAAATTACTGCCATTAAGTCCTTATATTTGCACACAGTTTTGACTATATATATATAGGCCTCCCACTGTGCTTTCATTTTTTTTTTTCACTCATTGAGACAAAGGCATAATATGATCGTCAGCCTTACAAGCTACTAATTTACACCTATGTAATAGCTGGAGCACAGGAAAAAAAAAATAACACTATCTGTAAACTTTCATGCATGCATTTTTAAAATCTGTGCTAATTCTAGTTGCTGAACCTATTTGTTCAAAGAAAATTATCCAAAGAAAGCTACTGTCAAACTTGTAACCAACCACCCTGCTGGACCAAACATAATGTTGAGGAAAACTACAAAAAAATGAATCATTTGGAAAACAACACCAAAACACAGCACTTCAGAACTCCAAACTGCATAATTTTTTTATGTTTTTCTATATTAATGAAAAACACTCATACTGTAAAGTGTATTATATGATACCATATACTTCAGATATTCTTTTTTCATGGGAGCTAAAGTATTTCATTATCACGGTTGTCTGTACAACATCTACGACACTGAATTCAAAAATTTACATAGAAAGATGTAAATGGCAAGTCAAAGTAAAATTATGTTCTTCCTTTTCCTCCCTCACTCATCACAAATAAAAACTTTAGATTAGTTGTACTTTCTGGTAGACAGATGCTATATTACTGCTTACCAATGAATTGAAAAAGCAAGAGATTTCTCTAATTTTCGCTTTTATGATAGCAAACATTGGCACAGCACTAACTTCCAACAGTTCCAGAATGAATTGCAAAATAGCATGGTATTTTACATAACTCAAAATATTCATTCTTAATCTCTTCCCCTCTCCCCCCATCCCCCAAGTACTTTTACTTTGCAAAATTTAATGATTTAGCAGAATTTGAAAGCAGAAGGTTTAAAAAAGTGATAAAGGGGGTGCAGAAATTAGCAGAGGTGGCACTACCTGAAAGCTCATCAGAAAGGGGAGTGAGAACAATATCAGGCAAGAAGGGTTTGGAAGTATGGATCAGAACAGGAGCACTTTTAGCACTGCGTATATAGGCCGATGGCAGAGCACATTCACCAATGGATCGGCTTCTCATGGCTTTAAAAAGGAAAAGAAAGAAGTGGGGAAGGAAAAAAGAAGAGTGACTATAATGAAAGGCTTGTGTCACAGAAAAAGCAGCAACAGAGAAAACAAAGATAAAAAGGAAGAAAATTCAAAAATTAAAACATTTCAGCACGGCAGATATTGGCAGAGCTGTAAGAAAGAAAAAATCAGTGGACACATAAGACATTTTGAGTTTTTAACTTTTATGTAAAGCAGCAACAATGCCTTTATTACAACGATTACAGAGATTTTGCATTCAAAATCAGGAAACTAATTAACACTTTTTTTCCCATTGCATCAGGGGTTGAAAAATCAAGGTTAAAGTCACTCCACAAGCACTCAGAACTTGAAATTTTTTAACAGAAAAAGCAACTTACACTACATTTCCATTTTTCTAGTTTCCTTTGGTTTACTCCTGAAAAAGTATCTCTGAATTTTACACATACCCATACTCCTGAATTCAAGATTCTCCAAAAGAGATTCAAAAGCATAAGGAGAAAATGACTAATTCTGTGTGGAGAAATTTGCAATACGACATGTTATAGTTCAACATTAAAAATGAAGTGACTGAAGTGAAATGGTTTGACAACAAAAAGCATTAAATTGTTTCTTATCCATAGGGTCTGGCTTTTAATTGATACTGGATAAATTTTACTAAACTGATCCTAATTCACCTTTTCTATATCTCACCTCCTGCAACAGTCCTACAGAACGGAAAACTTCCATAAGAATTGTGGCATCAGGATCAAGGTTATATCTGCAGCTTTTCCAATAGATTTAAAATGAATCTGTATGACATTTGTTTTCCTTTGTCAGAGTAAGACATAGCAAGAACCGATACTGCATTCAATCTCAAAGTACACTTTAAGTTTCTCAAAAAGTAATATTCATTGTTTCAAGCAGCTTCCTTTTCAAACTGTTGTAAATTTGATAGCTTGTTTTAAAATAGTTGCTGATAAACTTCTTTTAAGGAAACTTCAGTGCATCTTACATAAATGCTGTCAGTACAATATTTAGTCTTTGAATTTTTGTATATATATTTTCAAAACAAGATGGAATAGAGACTTCGAATCTTAGTGCTCCTGATCTGTATGGGAATCAGAAATACATGAATGGAGTGCAGTGAAAGCTGAATACATCACACTTCTAAATCAGGTTAAAGAATCGTCCCTAACAGCAACATGCAGATAACTTGGGTAGGTCAATGTACATAGAGCAGAAAACACATTTGACAAATGCAGCACAACATAAGTGGAGTCTTAACATCAGTTTGAAAAAACAATTCAGAAAGACAAATGTTTTAAGACTGAAGCCACTCTCTATTAAACTTCGTTTATAAGACAGAAACCAGTTTTTTTAAAAAAGGCAATTATGTGCAAGGCTTTAACATCTCTTTGTTTAAGAGATACAAAAATAAAATTCAGGATACAGTCACAGATGCATTACATTCATCATTGTGCATCTTAAAATGAATGTAGGCAAGAGAAAAAATAATAAGCTACATAGTAAATCTTAAGTGTCTTTTCCAACCTAAATGATTCTACAATTCTAAATAAACCAAGCTTCTGAGATTGGATACTGTGTTGATTACAAATCTTAACATGAAGTGTTTCTTGTAATTGACTGGATCTTTTCCACCATATTACATTGATACTGGGGTGGAGGGTAGGGAGGGGGGACAGAACAACCCATTTACAATTTGGAAGATGGAAATTTTACAGAAACTTTTGAAGGAAAAACTGCAGTGTATTATTATTGAAAGAGGAATTAACTTTGAGATGCTGTAAGAGGAAAATGTGATCTCAGTAAATTATTATTTTAAATAAGATATGTCTCATTCAATTAAGTAGTTAAGTAGAGGCAGACTTAATACCAGAATGTGGACTAGAGATTTGACAGTTTATTACCTGCCACTGTTGTCTATAAACAAAAGCAGAACAATAGATTAGTAAATTCCTTCTGATCTGGTATTTTTATAGGACTGGAATCTGCTACCTAAGCCACAAATTCTGTATCTAGCCCTATAGAAGATTTTTCAACCCATATGCATATCATGTTTAAAGGTCCTTTTCCAAAAATTACTTTACATAAGTTCAGGCTAAAAATGTACACACTGCATATCAGAAAAGCTGTGATTTTTATTTGAGTAACACACACACAAATTTGGTGCAGCAATAAATGTATGCTGGCATGAGGATGGCTCAAAAAATAGAGGTGCAGAGATGTACACAAAATGTGTACAACAAAAAACAGATGGAAAAGAAACCCCAGCTTTTTCTTACCATAAAATATTCAACATGCACATCCCCCCTACTCAGATATAAAGAGTATATTACTCACAATCAAAGGAAATATACTATATACGAGATATCATGCAACATATCTGAGGTCTGACTCAATTCCAGACTTAGCTTGGGGAGCTAATGTTAAGCTGAAGGAGAAGATCTGACCAGCAAAATATTCTACAGAAAATTTTACTTATTGTGACTATAAACCATTTTTTTTATTACGTGACCCTGTATTAACTGGCACAGATTAAGAAGCATCTGAACAGCTCTCTTAGCAGACCTGAGAGACAATAACAAGCAACTGTTTGCAGACAGTTAAGACATATGCTTTTGTAACATATCCTTCATTAACATTTTAAAAAACTGAAGGGTTTGGGACTCTGGCTCTGGCAACTCTTTTTGGGCTGTTCATCTTTTAAAATCATCCTACTAATGCTGTCACGCTTGTCCACAGATGGTATGCTACAATGTGAACGGAGATGAAATTTTAACTGGTCACAGTAATACAAACTTGGCTTATTAATATCAAATATGTTCAATAATTGGAGGAAAGGAACAAAAACGTGGAAGCTAAAGTACAGTGAAACTAAAATTAGATTGGTTTGCTGCTAACCAGGCCAATATATAGCTTGATTAGGATAAATTTCAGTCATTCTAGGGCTAACATCATATAAATAGCCATCTTTCAAATAGCAGCAAAATAAAACAATTATAAATTGACCAAACAACATGACCTTCTGACAGAATATCTGAAATATTAACAATTTGGGAAGGAGAGATTTTAACATGAGCTTTACCTTGTTAAGACAATTAAGATTTAAAACAAAACCACCACAACAGTTAATCACAGACTATCTACAGAGAAGCAGAAATTACATTTAAAGTATCTGTTATCCGTAAGGAAAACTTCAGTCAAACTAGGTGCTGTCAGCATGAGATACAGGAAAAGCTGTGTAGCATTTGAATGCATGAAAAAGACAGGAAATTTTGGAGGAGTGACTTCATTTTCTCACGTGTCTGTACTGTTTATAGAACAATTAACTCTCCCATGCCAACAAAAGCCTTATGAGAAAACACATTTTTAAAATGGAGAATTTTGAAGAATATTAAAATTAAAAATTTGGCCAAATAACCTCTGTGACTTAAAAAAGTTAATTGCAAATATTTCTGGAAAGAGAAAGAAAATGTTAATATCTGAAAAGCTAACAAAATTATATATTCAACTGCCAATATGCATCACAGGTTTCTAAACTGTGTCAGAATGTACCTGCTTCCAAGAAGTATCAGTGAAGCAACAACAAACAATGACCAAAGCCACTACTGCTACAGAGATAGTAAAAAAGCAAGACACATTCCTTAAAAGGTTCTTTTTTTAAATAAAAAAGTAAAATCAGCTTAGTTTTCCTTCACATAAAGGACAGCACTGAGATCATCAAGATGAGACAACAGAGTAAAGAAATTTGTAGTCCAGTTCATGTTAAGATATTCTAAGCAAATCATGCGAACATAAATGAGTCTTCTTTTGAGCAATCCACCTAAAACACTGTTTAGCATCACTCATTTCTAACACAGAGAAGAGTATCTGCAAGTAATGAACTTGAAAAATAGACGACTTCAGAAATGGAGAATTGCACACATATGGGCCAATCGTTCATTAATGCAAGATTCAGGGTATAGTAAAAGACAACACATTTTATAAACTATGAAGATATATACATATTTCTCACGCTTTTCTTTGCACAGTTGGAAAACACTCAACCTATTTTGTGCACAGTTTATGAAAACACGTACTTAAAAAGCCTTCTATTACCCACCTATCCATACCATTGCTCAAACCATTCCAGCTTTTTTCTCTTTCATATACATGCAACAGTATTATTTTTCCAATCCAGCTTAAGCATGTGATCAAACTTATTAAGAATTAATACATCAACTGCATTACTTTAATTTGCAGTAACTGTAATTCTAGTAACCACAAGCTATTCAGCTATCCTAAAGCACATAAGGCTGCACAATTTACACATTTAACTAATTATTATAGATAGTATACTTTTGTGGAAAGAAGTTACCCACATCACTACAGAAGTCAGTTATTAATTCATTACCCTTTCTCAAATGTCACTTATATCAGCTTTTACAGATACGTACCAACTGTTTTCTGCCGTACTATGCTTCTTGCCTTTTCTGTTCCTGGAGAGCCAGTGGTTGTAGCGCTGCGTTGTCTCATTGGTGCTTGTCCAGGCTGATCACGGCTCCAGCCTCTAGAAAAAGACTTATCAACGGAAGATTTTGGGAATTCATGCCCAACTCCTGCAAAAATAGAATTGCAAATCTATTCATTTCTATTCTGGTATCACCAGATATTTGTAGTTGTGTTTTTTCAGACAGTTTTAAAGTTGGATTGAATAAATTATGTTATCAAAGCAAGTATAATTTTAAAAGCTAAACAGCTCATTACTGGTTTTTAAATATATAAACCCACTCAGCCAGCATGAACACTGAGAGGGATACTCAAACTTTTTCAGAAGCATTGGTGCTATTAAACTACTGTGATTTTCTTTTCTGACCAATCAAGAGCAAAACCACAAGAAAACTGGAGTTTACAAGGTTGTAGCCTGATAAAAATGTGTAACTATAGAAACTTTTCCTTTGCTGTTCCTATTAGGCAAGACACACAAAATCATACGTTACAGACCATTAATATTGTGGGTTTTTTCCCAAATAATTTCATAACATTTGAGGAACATGAAATAAAGATGATAAAATATTTAAACACTAAATACAAAAGCAAAAAAATGGGATGACGGGCTCAGAGAACAAGGCTCTCTGGAAATTCACAAAAAAATACTATACTAAGATTAAGAAAAGATAGAACAATTTCAGATTTGACATTTATATTGAAGTAAATAAAGCTCATATGAGGAGCTATCAAAAACAACTGTATGTAAAAAAACAAGTGATCTGAAGAATATTTGCAATGTCTTTCCTTATCCACATTGAACTCAAATAATCCAAAATTATACTTGATAAACAATTACAGTTATTAAAAGGGCATCTTCTTGGAAAGTGAGCCCTAGTACAACATGTTCGTTATTATTAGCGAATTAACAGGGCCAAAAAAATTTGGCATAATTTGTATGATATTTATTACTCCAAAGCTGGAGTTAACTCTGCAACTCAGATTTAACAACAGAGGCTTTCTCTGGAACTCTATTACTGAAGGCTAACATAAACTCTTCTCATGTGGCTCTGTACAGGTGATGCCGATGATTCAAAATGTTTTTTAAGCCTATATTCAAATAACTATACACATTCTTATCTCACATCAGACTACTGTTTTTTTTACACTGTGTCTTTTGCAAGAAAAAGAAAAAAGCTGTATAGCATAGGAAAACAAAAATGCATGGTCTGGAACAACGTCTCAGGGTCAACTAGAGAGAAATGTATTTTTGTCCAGTTGTCACACACCAGAAGAGCAAAACAAAAGTGTGAATAATGCCTTTGCCCAAGATGAGAAATTTGGAAGCATGTGAAATGTTTTTAGCAAAAAAAAGCCTAAAGGAACATCCCCTTTAAGAGACGGAAATGAACATGCACATAGATTACTTCTCACTGACAAACCCTAGGATATTGTAAGTACCACCTCACCTCAGGTTTGACTGGAGAACCACATCCATCAGAACATAGAGAGATTAAAAGGTAGACTAAAAATTACACTTTTTTCCCATCTTTATTACTCAGCCTAAATATAATCCTGCCTCTCACTATTACATCTCAAAGCACTTTTTAAAGGAGAACAGTATTGTTACCCGTGTTTTACAGAAGTGGAAACAAAGACAGAAGTGATTGCTCATGGTCACATGCAGAAAGTCTCTGATCTAGGAAGAAAATCCAGGTTTCACAACTCTCAATCCAGCACTCTATCCAGGAGGACAGACTTCCTGTCCCTTAACAATCCCAGAACTGTACCATTATAAGCAAGTAGCCACCTCCTCTCCCCATATTATGTCCTACAGAGTATTTCCTGCGTTGTTTAGGAATCAGTTTAAAAACTGGTACCATTCATACGCATTATTAAAAGTATCCTTTCTCTTAAATAGTCCAACAAGGTCACTTTGAGGAAACCTGTCTTCACCATGGCTCAGTGATGAATTAGAACCCAAATAAAACTATGTTCATCTTGCATTTCCTCTTTAAACAACATTCACTGGATTTCAGGATCAATATTCCAATTGTGCTTGCAATAGCCACTTCCTAGCTAGCTAATTTTTATCAGACGTGTAATCTTCATTATTTTCAGGAAGTTATGATTGGGAGTCAACTATTTAATTGCTTTGATAAAAGGAGAAAGGCATAACCCACTACAGCGTAACGTTTTAGGTTAAATTCAACACACCTTTAAGAACAACATTCCATATATGCCTAACTATTTGCAGGACTGAATCTTCCCTTGCCCAGGGAAGTGGTTGAGTCTCCATCCCTGGAGGTATTTAAAAGAAGGGTAGACATGGTGCTCGAGGACATGGTTTAGTGGTGGACTCGGCAGTGATAAGTTAACGGTCAGACTCGATGATCTTAAAGGTCTTTTCCAACCTTAACGATTCTATGATTCTATTTTAGGTGGAGATTTTGTGGTGGTTCTAGAAAGCAGCCTTATCTTAAAGAAACTGGGTTATTTCAGGTGATAAGAGGTGCCTAATTAGGTGTACTAAAAAGGCTAGACCAAAATTCTGCTGTGCCCGACATCTCATTACCCCAGCTCAAATTCAAACGATGTGTATACGGTGTTGTCTTACCTTTGCCTTTGTGTTTTTTCTGCTTCTGCTCACTTAATTTATCCAACGGCAGGTCACTGAGGTCCAGGCTGTACAAGTTTCTAGCTAATACTTTAGTTAGTGTCTCCATTGTCAGTGACCACTCAGTGGCCAGCTCCTCCCAATATGTCAGCGATGACATTACAGACAGCAAGTCATCCCAAAGTTCTCGAGAGATGTACACATTTAGATTCGCTTTGATCCAAGCTACTATAAGAGTCTACAAGAATAAAGTGAGAAAAGTTGAGTTCCGAACCTAAGATGACAACATTCAAATGTTACTGCTTAAAAAGAAGTTTCTAACTGCCACAGAAATTTGTGTAGTCCTGACATTCTTTTCCTCACCAGTACACACAGACTTTTCATGAATTATCAACTGTTAACATGGGCTTCTGACTTAAGATACAGGAACAACTGGCTTGACTCATGAAAGATCTTTTGGTATCTTACAAGTTTTGCCAAAGAGTTTTGTAATATTGTTCTCAATTAGTTCTCATCATGTTCGTATCTTGCGTATCCTTTTTTTTTTCCTACTAAAGAATCTAGAGACTTTACAGATCCTATTTACAGAGAAGCCACCACAAAAGCACTCTGCAACTATGAACTTTTAAAGTATCTCCTACAGCTTTTTTTTTCATTCCTACAGGAATAAAAAAATCAGTTGGTTAGCCATGGATGGCACAGAAGATTTTGTGCTGACTTGAGCTAATTGTGCAATTGAAGCAAGCTAAAACTGCACACACTGACAGTTATTCCAACTCAACTAAAGGACAGGAATTTTTAATTTCACAGTACCCCAAAAACCATTGTCACGATGTCATTAAATATAGGACAGAAAGTAACAAATGTAGCCAGTTCTTTAACCCACACCATTCACATTATCTGGGTAACATGATCAATGATTTAAGATGACAAACCAGCCAACAGTGGTTGTTACATCTAATCTCTTGGTCAAAATTAAGCTGAATTAATTAAAGTGAATGTATGTTTAATTGCCTGGAAAAGAGGTCCTGCAAGTCTTCCAGCTAAAGTGGAGTTTTTTCTTCCCTGATACTGCAAGAAAGTTTGGGGTGGTATTTTCAGCACAGATTCAGTAACCCTGAGCAGCACAAGTAGCATCTGTTCCCTGCAAAACAATATTAAACTTGGAGTTACCATTTTGTTATATTTCTATATATACCAGGATACTTTTAAAGATAATAACCAAGCTTGACTTGCTCAAACACATTCCAAACAGGACATAGTAATTACAAACAGCCTAACTTGGTTCTTGCAAAAGAAATTACTCCAATCTTCTTTTCACACTCAAAAGTGAGGAACCTCTGTCGCCATCTAACATCTTCTGCTAGATCATTCAAGTGCTATCACCTTCAATAGCCTGAAATTACAGGCAAAGTTTTAATTATATTTCCAAACTGAGCTTTTACTTTTTGTTGTTTTTTGGGGGTTTTTTTTGCTACCAATGACAGGTTTTGGCAATCTTACATTATCATTAACATACTTCATCAATTATTTTGTGTGGCACAATCTTTGCCATCACAGTCTAGAGTCACTTCTTTACAGTGATGTGAAACTGGGGAAGAAAATACTAGTCTAGTGGAATCTATTTTCTGTTATTACTCCCAAATTTCCCTGTGGCTAGCCTTGAACTGACTCCTTGTCTCCTCACAAGAGGAGACAAGCTTCATATGACATGTAACGCCAGCTCTACTTACCCAGAGTTAAGGAAATACTAGTGACAGATTGAATTCAAGTCAAGTTAAAATGGAGTAAATCAGTCATTTGAAATCCCCTTGCTACTGCTTCCTTGCAATGGAGAATAGTGGCAATATACTACCTCATTAGAGACAGCTATTTAAAGAAGAGGGGAAAATAATAGAAATTAATTTGAAAGTGGGTCCCTTGTACATGCTAGGCACCCTAAGCACTGAAAAGGAACAAAACAGTTAAACAGTACATGGACTCCTGCACACAATTACAGATCAAGACCAACCCACATCTGATTATAATAGTTATCCATGCTTATCTGGGAATTTTTTGTTTACTTTTAAATAAGGCTGTGAAGCTTCATATACGGTTTCATATTTAGCACTTTGACACATGAGCAAGATGCCCTGGAAAAAAGTCATCACTAGCTCCTTAATAGTAGTCTGCATATCCTAGCTTACTTCTTTTTTCACTGAGGGCTAAGCTGCTTCAAACTAACTAGGTGCTTACTACTAGCTTTAACAGAGCAGCTAACCTCTTCCTCTGTGGTAAGCTGTCTGTGATGTTAAAGTCCACTTATTTACTGATTCAGAGAAACTGGTTCACATAGTCAATACCACTCTACTGTGTTTACTACCAAGTAAATTTCCACATTCATCTTGTGAACTAATAATCTAAGATAAAAGCATTAGCATTTTACCATGTCTTCTTGTCCATAGTCACTTGGACTACCATGTGACGGTAGATATTAAGAATGCGTTTACACATATCAGTGTGTTCATCCAGCAGAGCTTTAATTTCATTTGCAGGTTCAAGAAAGAAGATATTTGAAGAATTTATTATAAAAACCTGTAAGAAGAAAAGAGCGGATGTTATGAGCTTGAAGCACTTTGATGTTTTCGGCAATTCAGTTGATAGCAACCAGAAAGAGAAAATCTATGATTAACCGAAAAGGCTGCATATGCACTCAGAAGTATACATTTAAATATAAGTGTATTGGGTTTGCGTGGCAAGGTTTTGGTAGCAGGGGGGGCTACAGGGGTGGCTTCTGCGAGAAGCTGCTAAAAAGCTTCCCCTCTATGTCTAACAGAGCCAATGCCAGCTGGCTCCAAGACGGACCCGCTGCTGGCCAAGGCTGAGACCATCAGCAATGGTGGTAGCACCTCTGTGATAACATAGTTAAGAAGAGGGGGAAAAAAACCTGCACAACTGCAGCCAGAGAGAGGAGTGAGACTGTGTGAGACGAGCAACTCTGCAGACACCAAGGTCAGTGAAGAAGGAGGGGGAGGAGGTGCTCCAGGCGCTGGAGCAGAGATTCCCCTGCAGCCCATGGTGAAGACCATGGTGAGGCAGGTTGTCCCCCTGCAGCCCATGGAGGTCCACAGTGGAGCAGATATCCACCTGCAGCCCATGGAGGACCCCACGCTGGAGCAGGTGGGTGCCCAAAGGAGGCTGTGACCCCGTGGGAAGCCCACGCTGGAGCAGGCTCCTGGCAGGACCTGCAGACCCGTGGAGACAGAAGAGCCCTTGCTGGAGCAGGTTTGCTGGCAGGACTTGTGACTCCATGGGAAGCCTGCACTGGAGCAGTCTGTTCCTGAAGGACTGCACCCTGTGGAAAGGACCCACACTGGAGCAGTTCATGAAGAACTGCTGCCTGTGGGAGGGACTCATGATGGAAAAGTTCATGGAGAACTGTCTCCCATGGGAGGGACCCCATGCTGGAGAAGGGGAAGAGCATAAGGAGCCCTGCCCCTGAGGAAGAAGGAGCAGCAGAGACAACGTGTGATGAATTGAGCGCAACCCCCATTCCCCATCCCCTTGCGCTGCTGGAGGGGAGGAGGTAGAGAATTTGGGAGTAAAGTCAAGCCCGGGAAGAAGGGAGGGGCGGGGGGGAAGGTGTTTTAAGATTTAGTTTTTATTTCTCATTACTCTACTCTGATTTGATTGGCAATAAATTAAACTAATTTCCCCAAGTCAAGTCTGTTTTGCCCATGATGGTAATTGGTGAATGATCTCCCTGTCCTTATCTCAACCCACGAGCCTTTTGTTGTATTTTCTCTCCCCTGTCCAGCTGAGGAGGGGGAGTGATAGACCAGCTTTGGTGGGCACCTGGCATCCAGCCAGGGTCAACCCACCACAATATGC
This sequence comes from Nipponia nippon, assembly GCF_047370975.1. Classification (NCBI taxonomy): domain Eukaryota; kingdom Metazoa; phylum Chordata; class Aves; order Pelecaniformes; family Threskiornithidae; genus Nipponia; species Nipponia nippon. The sequence goes on from NW_028262302.1 coordinate 3,761,176, forward strand.
TTGATGTGATGATAAGGCAACAATAAGACTGATTTTTTTTTTTTCCCCATTTTTTTCTACAAAATATTTGTATATTTTTGCTTTCATAGACAATAAACTACTCAATACAATTATTTTAATGATAGACAAAAACGTCCCAGTAAAGAAGTCCACTGCACAGAATTTCCACCTGTAAGCCAGCACCTGACTAGTATAATATAGGCTAAACTACTTGAAACAGTCATGGTACACAGTGTGTACTTCAGCATGACGAGGCCTGTACTATGTTTTGGGAAACTAAAGCATTCATCCCACTGTGATCAGTAAGGCTTACCAGAAGTGAGAAACAGGATACCTTCTCCAAAGTGGTTGACTTCAGTGGACAGTGAGTTAGGGCTTTCAGAATGAAAAAGATGAAAACAACGTAGGCAAGGACACTGTAGGAGTTACAGGAGCTACTACTGAAGTGTTGTTATATTTTTATGTAAGTTTAGGAAGCATTAAAATCACGGTGAGCCCTAGATTTCCAATTAATTCTTATTTGTCTTTCTTAATCCACATGTACAGGAAATCATTGGTTCTACAGCTTAAACTTCCCTCTACTGAGAGCTTTGAATTTTAATAATTAAAAACTATTAGTATGCATCTTTACATTCACTAGCCTCAATTAATGAACCTATCCTACTCTAAGTGCCTAGAAAAAATTTTATGCAAGAATTAAATGGGAAGAAAACTCAAGACAGAAGTCTTGGATTCATGATTCACAGAAAAAATCAAATGTAGTTCCAGGTCAGGAAACCTCTCAAATTCAGACATGGTACTGGGTTAGAATTATGTCTTGACTCCATTTTGAGCTAAAAAAAGATATTTGCTGGTCAAATGAACCTTTGTCTAAAAAACTTCAACACGAAGAATCTCCTAGGCATTCTCAGATGTGTAAACCTGAGCAATACATTGTAAACGGATAAAGATATTTCACTCTTTGCTCAGAAACACTTCATAATCTAAACAGTCGTTGTATGCAAAGATTATGAAGCTTAAATTATTGTAACATATTTGAATTTAAAAGTCATTTCAGTTACAAAGTTTATTTCTAAATATAACAGTGTACAGCACAACAGGAAACCCTATTCAGGAAATCATTCAAGCTGTGGTAAAAACGAGTTCTAATTAGCATGGCCACCTACAGTAAAAGCGCAGACAGTGGAGTGGCAAACACACATGTCTATTTTATTTCATTTAGAATCAATTTTCTTCTGGATAAAAGAATATTATGGAGGCTACAGTCATATACACACCTATATGTATGTATGTGCATGCACATATATATAAGATGCACACATTTTATATGACCTTAAAAGCATTTCAAAGATTAAAATAAATAAGAAAAAAAAATTCACATTATAGACACTTGGTTTTCTGTATTCTCAACTTCAGTAAAGCATTTTGCTGAACATTTGAAATTAACACAATTTCTACCCTGCCAAATTTCCTAGAAGCAGTTTGAAAACTTCTGTTAGGGAACTTCTGCAACTCTCCCATTCCTTAAGGGTATTACTGAAGTAGAGAGCTGTGGTGTCTGATCAAATTTTTCACACACTTATGTACTCATCCACTCTAATTCAGATAAAGATAAGAAAATATCCCTGTACACTTTATTATTCAGATTAGGAAAACTGCAGGTTCGGATGTTTTGTGTGTGGTGACTAATAGCTTAAAAGAAAAAAGCACCTAAGCATTTTCCTTAAACACTTAATTAGAATAATTTGACGATGTGGCACTCAAATGAGAATTATTTTTTCCATGATATGATGCAGAGCAGAATGCATGTCCTGATGCAAAATTAAAAGTTTTTTTACGGTGTTATCCAACACTTGCGTATACATTGTCCTACTTCAGGTCAATAAAGATATAGTGAACCACTGTCATTCTTCTAACACTACTTATCATCATACTTTTAAAATCTAAAATAATTTTAAAAAATCAGAGATGCTTTGAAGGAGCATGGGTTTTGCTTGCAGGAGTATTGCATTATATTCCACTCTTTATGTACTGATAACATGAGCTTTATTATTAGGATGAAAATCAGTTATCAAGTCTATTTCATACCTGCAACACTGACTGCACTCCAGCTCGTACATTTTGCTCCTCAGTATCAATTTCGGACAATTTATGCAACGTGTCTTCGTAACAGCCATTTCTTGCCCAGTTTGAATTTCTAACATGACTGGAGTTCATTCCTTTTTCCTGAAAAATATTTTTTTCTTAAAATCCCATAGATTTGTAGACAGGTATTTTGTGTTTATATTAAAGGAAAAAGGATATAATAGATATTAAATAATAAACAATGGTAGGCAGATGTTTAAGATGCATCTTAAAGACACAACTACATTTTAAGAAGTTTGTAACAATAATTTTAAAGTATCTGGATGAAATAACTACTGTTTTCCTCATCCTTTTATTTGTATATAGTTTTTACACAGCTGAAGGTTGGCATACTGTATAATCCACATCTTGAGAACAGTTCATAAAACTACGTGAAATTTTAAATTGAACTAACCACATAAAAAATCTACAGATGGATCAAATTGGTAGCCCATTCATGTACTGTTTCATTACCACTGATTCTCCCAAACAGATGCTCTGACATCAAATTAAACATGTAATCTGTTGAGGAGGCCACTTCTCTGTCTACTAGCATATCCAGAAGACGCACAAGTATTAACCAACAATATTTTACCTCTTCTCTTTCTTTTGCTTTCTCTGATGAATTGTGGTCAACACCACTTTCATCACAATCTATAGTTGTGCACTGCATTATTTCTTCAGGTTCTTTCATAAATAAAGGCTTGTCGTCTTGCTGAATCCATTCCTGATACACCTTTACCACTTTCCTCATGGCAGCTGCTTCACATATCGGCAACAGAAATGCCTGTGAGTAGAAAAAGAAACAAACAAAACCCCAGTTACAATACTTGAAATCAAGTTTGGCTCTATAATGTACAGGTTCTAAGGGATGCCTGAACCTAAATGTTTGGTCACTTTCTTCATCCGTAAACTAAAAACATGAAAAAAATGTTTTAACATGAAAACTTGTCAAGAAAGTACTTTGAAAACTTCACTGCCAAAGACAGAGATATGAGAATCCATACAGGCATACCTACTTGATGCCTAGCCTGCTGAAATTAAGGCCCAAACACTCATCAAAAGTATGCAAAACGAATGAGCAGAAGTTTCTATTACAACATGTTCCATTCAGACGACTTGGAAGAGTGGAGTTAAATCAGTTCTAAATGACTAACAAAAATTCAAGTGACATACATTACTGGTAGCCGTGTATCTTATTTTTAGCTAAATGAGATTTTACAATACAGTATCCTTAAAACAAATGACTCCCTAAAAAGACTTCAGAATTATTGTTTCAAAAAATCGTGCATTTGTGTCAGTGTGACGGCTGATTAGTGCCCTCTTCAGGAGGTCTTCTGTATCTGTTGTGCTGGTAACAACTAGTCAGATCAGAAATTTTTACCATTAGTCAGGTTTTAACTAACTATAAATACATTTACCAAAGACCATGATGCCCTAATTATATTCAAAAAAGAACAGATAAACTACACAAACACATCGTTTTATGGAGTCCGTGGTGTGAATGTTGAAATCTCATTGCGCCTGTCTTTAAGGAGTGTCCACTTGACACAGGTGGTATGTTGTCTCCCTGGAAATGGACATTTCATACCAGTATCACACTAAAAAGAATTTTGCTGTGTATTACAGAATTCAGCTGACAAGTTCATCAGTCACACACTATCACTCATCAAGTCTAACAGTCTTCTGCAAGCTCATATACATTTTTTGTACCCTGGAGTCCGAAATGCATACAATCTTTTTTCTACAGACCATCTTCCCGCCATTCAGTACAACTGAAACCTCCTCCTGACTACAATAACTTAGCCCTAATGTTTCACAAACATTACAAACACCTGGCATATTAGAAATGAACTTACACTGAAAACTTCTGGCTAAACAATTGACTTAAATGAGATCTCATAACCACACATGAAATCCAAATAATCTACATAACTCAGGGAGTGCCTTGTGAAATTAACAAAGAAAATTGCCTTTGCTGTCCCTTTCACTGAGGGGAGGCAGTTTCTAAATTGACCATCAATAATTTAGACTCTACATTCAATGCCTCAGACTCTGTAAACCCTTGAGTGGCAGCTGAATTTGGGTAACTCTGTTATCTCCTTCAGTAACGTGTCCAAGCTTTTCAACACACTGGATGTGGATAAGCTTCTGACACATATTTGTCTCATTTGAAAATATTCATTTCATCTGGATATACTGGAGATTTAAAATGTTTAATTTTCTGCTGTTTAAAGCAATTAGTGTCATGCATTTCAATTGAAACTTAGTATATTTTTCTTTATTATTATTCAGAAAAATCTCTTCATCTTTTCATCTATAGCATGGGGCATAAACAAAGTCAATCTTGTCTTATTCTCCCACATTGAACTTGAAGTTATGTATTTTCACATTATAAATAAAGACTCCATATTCTGGCATATGTTCTCAGTTTAAATTTGTTTAATAGTTTCCAGTTGAGAAACACTATTTTGAGTATGCTCAGTTAACATTTCTGGTTGCAGTAGTCAGAAGCAGAAGCTGTTATCTTCTATAGCCATCTGTGCCACTCTTCTGATGAACACTACCAAGGTAAGGACATTCAATTCCTCCTAAAACAGCTCTTTAACAGCTGCGGACTCCCACAGGAGGCTTATTTTAATGTGCTTGGTTGTGAGCTCTAATAGCTATGGGGTTGATGTATGAAAATATCAAACATTCCTGTCTATAGGGAACTGTAAAGTCCAAGTTAAATGTTGTCAAACTGGTTATTAAAGAAATAAAATTAGAAAAATCAGGAACCGGGGATATTCTACACAGAAAATATTTCAGAATTCTAATTTTTCAATTCTTAAACCTTAAAGGCAAGATGACAGAAAAAAACCGTACATTTATATAACGTTCTGCTTAGCAAATGCTCTTGAAAGAAAACCACGACACCATGATCATTTACAATATAATCATCAAGATTCTTGCATTCTGAAGAGGGTTCTTTACCTGTCGAAAAATCTCAGTTAGAAAATTAACATTGCTTCTTTTAGAAGAAAAGACTTTCCGGACAATTTCAATATCAGTTAAATGCTCTTCATCAATACTGCAGAGGCTGGAAGAACTTGGTTCTCTCTCTGTTAGAGTACTTGTATTAGAATGAGATTGTTCTGGCTCTGCATTTCTGTCCTGCTTATCAGTACTGTCATTTTTGCTGTCCTCCCTTGAAGCCATGCTAGCAGCTGCTCTCTGAAACAAAAATTAAATAATATTTCATAGCTCATTTTTAGTACAACAATTGAACAATACAATTTAAGTTACACAACAGTATAATTTAAAGCAGTACAAAGAATTCAGGGAAAAAAACCCAAAGATAGGATTCACTGCATTTCAAGGCTTCTTATGTCTATTTGATTAAAAACAAAATAGCAGAATTTGAAAAAAAACAAAACAAAACATAGCGAGTCCTTGTAAAGTGAATTCATAAGCAGAAAATTTGTTTAGAATTTTCTTTTTTTAATTCTTCATTAGTTATAATTATCAGAGGAGTGCACACTGCTGATATAACAATTACGACAAAAACATGAAAACAAACACTATTTTGTATATTTGGGTTTTACCTGAATATTCTTTGGCACATTTTCACCTTCCATCCCAGGAATATGAGGTCCTGTATGAGGTTTTGGCTCAAGCCAGAAAGACACCAACCATCGAATGACAATAACACGAGCCTTAATAAAAGGTTCCTTTGTGCAATATATTGCCTCATTGGTTTCAGCATCTTTCTTAACCATTACATAGTGTGGCTTTGGTCTCATTTGTGGTATATCTGTAAGGAAACACAACATCTTAAAAATATGTGCAGAGAGAAAGCTCTATAAAGAAAGAAATCCTAAAACCATAACCAATACACGTGAACTTTCAGCGGTGCTGTTTTTTTCATATTCACTGTTGCACAACGCATCCAAAGATGTGCCAAAACGGACGTGACAGAAAAAATTTCAAGACCGGAATACAAGACATCAAAAGGCTGTAATTTTCTCCTGAAGGGAGACATTATTCTTGGTCCAACAGTCAGCAACTTGCTTCTGCTATGCAAAACCTTTAATTTTCTACCTGAAAGTCATTTCTATAGCCTTACATCCTTGCTTGCATTTTTTTTTTCTAAAAAAGTAAACACATTTCATTGTTTTCAGCTTTTTTAAAAGTTACATGCTGTACTCAATATTTCAGCAAACTCACTATTTCACACTTCCATTGAAAACTACAAAGGAGTTCTAAGTAGCAAAATAACTGTTAACTAGGCTAGAATATGGCCTATACAAGAAAACTGTTCTCATATAGAATTACGATATTGTCAAATTCCTTAATTTTTAATAAGTGTTTATAGTCATTTAAGTTACTAAGCAACAGTTTATGTAACTCATACCATTTTACAGCCTTTTCAGAGTCCTATATGTCACTTATCCCCTACTACCAAGTCTACTGGGAAAAGCAGATGCAGTTCAGATGCAAGGAATCACCACATTTCCTAATGCATCCCTAGAAAGTTCTCTGTGTTGGTCTGCAGTAATCCACAATAAAGCAATATAATTAGTGAATAGAACAGAGAGAAATCCCGCTCCAAAGCCACATGAGTTTCACAGCTTCATCTAACGCCACACCTGCAATAGCTAATTTTGCTGGACTTTGCCACCAGAGCATCTTCCTATGACTTAGCTGAAAGATGATCCTGTGGCACTAGCTTCTGTACTAGCTTGCAGGGAATGTAAGGAATGATGCCCAGCGGCATGCCAACTGTCAGGAACTGTGGTTATTCAGGGTTTATAACCTACAATTCCATTTTCTCCATCCCACGTTCTGCACGATGGTTCAGAACTGGTTAGCTCTTCTGGTTCTCTACTGTGCTAGTGACAAAGATGCCGACAGTGTCATCAGTATTCCCGAATCTGCTTCAGAAAAAAGTGCCAGTCCTCAATAACTCAATGTGGATGGAATTGACATGTGCAGTAAAAACATTACAAAGATTGGGGGGGGGGGGGGGGGGCACGGACACAAAGACAGACAGTTTTTAAATTGTGCGTAATGCACATTTCTGCAGGGACAAATATCAACAGGCCAGTTCAACTCCAGCCATGTATCAGCCAACTCAACACTGCAAAATGTCATTTCTGGGTTTCACAACCCAAGACAGGGTGTAGAACAGTTCTGCAATACCAACCATCAATCTGAAGCAGCTACAAAACTTTCAGGTGCGAATGACATTTCTCTGGGAGTGGTGTCCCAACTCTACTCCTAGTTCTAGAAGGGCAACTATGAGATCTGTTCTGATACAAAAAGTAGATGAAAATTTGTCTGAGGACTGATTATGACGTGCTGTCAGAACACACCCTGCTGCTGGTGAGAATCGTGATACTGAAATATCTGGTGACAGCACAGACACACAAAAAAACAAACAAAAAAACCCAAACAAAAAAAACCAAGGAGGCGTGGAAAATGATGGTCCTATCCAGATATGGAGAGTGATAGATTGGACAGAGATGGTATTTCAGCACTGCCTCAACTCTTCTATAGCTTGTGGTACATGAGTAAGATATGTTCCATGGTTTTACCGGCCCGCAGGCAGTTCAAAGATACTAATGGTGGGAGTCAAAGGAGATGCAAAGTAGTCATGCTGAAGAATATGAAGTTGTTCCCTGACCATATCTTCCTAATGTAAGGTCAAGAGTTGTTTTAAGGGATCCAGCATAACTTCTGCCAGGTTATGGTATCATAATCCAGGACAAACAAATCTGGATAGCAATGAAGAAATAATCAGCTACTATCTAGGCAATTAACTTATGACAGCCATACACACTTCTAGCCATTTTAAGTGAATAAAGCCTACCTGCCAGACTGCTGTAAAGGTTTCCTTGTTAACATTACAAATACACAACATGACATCCAGCACCAGCATTGAGGATATCCAAACTGCTACAGTGTCATTTCAACAGCCACATACAAAAGCAGTGGTAAACTCATCATGATGCTGCTAAACTGACAAATGTTTCCAGAGCAGACTTTAAAGTTATATCCACTATTTTTACTGGAAGCGTTATTTTTAGAGGAAAAAACTACATGACTCTTGCACATCATCCACCTAAGTAACAAATGCACAGAATACTTTTTAAAAAACTTACAAAGAGTTTATTTACTACAAATAAAAAACAGTACACTGTTTTCATTCTGTGGAAAGCAGCAGGTTAGTAAGAAAATTAAAAATGAATTTATCTTAAACAGAAGCATGTATAACAGCACAGTCAGTGAAAAAAGGAAGCAAATGCCTGGTAGCGCAGTATTTAAATATGTAAAAATCAGTTCTCTTTGGTATCTATTAGCATTCAGCAGGGCATGAAGGCTGCAATGCTGGCAGTATTTTCAAAAGGACAAGACATCCAGTAGACATGCAGTAAACATGTCTTTGCAGCACACTGTCTCCTTCTGCAGTTTCATGATATCCTCTCAGAACATCCTCTCTCTCTACTCCCTCTCAACTGTATTATGTGCTGCAGCTGCTTCTCAAATGCATCCTCCTTCAGTCATTTCTTGTATTTTCGCATTTCTGTCCATCTTGGAAGTAGGTGTCAAGGCTCCAGATGAAGACACTGACATAAAACCAAAGCAAAACAGAAGCTTATTAGATTGACTCAAACAGCAGAAGAGGAAATATTCCCTTCCCCCAACTTTCCATTTTTCCTTTCTGTTTTGTGCTTTTCCCACCCCCTGCCCTTCCCCCTCTGGGAACCTGATGTGAGCTGGTGCCAAAAAGGGCAGGAAGCTGTAGGTGGTGGATGACATACGCAGGGTAGAAAAAGAAAAGGCTAGCAAAAACACAGTTGTAATGGTGGACACTTGTAGTTTTGACCACGCTTACTTTTTAAGGCAATAAAGGGTTCAGAAAGAATGAGAACTGCAGAGAGCTGTAGGACAGCCCACCTTATTGTTTCCCTGCAAATGAAGGAGCCCATCTAAATGGCTCAGAAAGCACATTACACAGAAAGGCACATTACTATGATGGAAGAAACAATGCCCCTGGAATCTTACTGCCATATTTGTAGTTCTTACTAAACAGTTTCTAAAGAATCTAAACAGATGTTAAAAGACATTCAAAACAAAACAAAAAAACAATCTCATGGGCTCTTCTAAGCCTGTAATACACAAGCCAGAATTTGGAGGAGGCACAATACTAGCTTCTTGTAACTGGAATGCTTGGTGCTCGTTACTGTAACCAATATACTTGTCTGAAAATCTGCCTTAACAGAAAGAAAAAGAAAATTATCTCAGTCCAATATATTATCTGCAGTAAAGCCCTCTATCAATGCTTGCTTACTAAAACTACTGTTTTAATTTGTACCTCATGACTTCTCCTAAATTAAACATTACACCAGTAGCAGAACTGTTTTTAGTAGCAGGCTCAGCGCCCAAGTTTGGCTTGTTTTCTGCCTAAATGCTGCCAATTTTGTTGAGAACAGGCACGGGATTGTTTTCAAATAGGGTGGGAAGATGCATGCCAGAGAAGAACTTCTTAGAGGAGAAAAGACTATTCTACTTACCAGTGTTTCTGTTGCTTTCATTACTGTATTCTTCCCCAAATCCTCATCATTGTTGCTGACTTTGCACAGTTTTAGGCACTGACAGTAGTTCTAGGGATCTGTGCCCCTTTCTTCTTCTTGTTCCCCACTGTCCTCCTCTTTACTAAGGCCTTGGAAGTTTCTTGTTTATAGTTCACAGAAAAAGCAAGGACTACAGTGAGACTTCTGTGGAAGACTCAATCAAAATCTTCACAGAAAGAAAATATCGTTTCCACATTTCTTGTTCGAGGACGTCAAGCAGCAGTAGGTTTGCTTTCTCTCTTGTAGCTACTTTATCACTGAACCTCTTCAATACCTTCACACAACTCTTGTTCTAATGTTGCTTATGGCTGGATTTATATTGTTTCTTCTCCCCTAGACGAGAAGGTCCACTGTTTGTCTTTCCCAGGAGAACATGGTTTTCAAACATCCATCTCTGAAGAAAGCCACAATCCAAATACATGTACATGGACAGGGAGAAACTAAGACCTTTTCAACGAACTTCCCTGACAGCTTGATTTTAGAATATGAAATTGTGTCTGGAGATGACTACTAATCCTTGTGAGATGTTGCATCCACAGGTAAGAGGAGCAGTGAAGTGTCCATATTATTCAAGTAATGAAATGGCAGCTTAAAGCCTGTGTACATGGTATTGCTTTGCAAACAAGAGTCTTGAACTCTGTTGGCTTACAACCAAGATGTGCATGGGTGCATGCAAACCTGAGTTAGCAAAATCAAGATTTGCAAACAATGTTCTAGTTTAGAATGGGCTAAAAACCTCTGAGCAAAACTCTAGCTAGGTTTGCTTAGCCAACACCCAAAATTCCACTCTCTATATGGAAAGATATATTCTAGCACCATCAGCTTTAAAGATTGGGTTAAACCCTAGCTTCCTTTTCCTACTGCAAGCTTTTGACAAAATACAGTTGACACAGAAACATAACTGAGTTTGCCCTGTCTAAACTATGAGCAAGCACCGTATGATCCACACACTATGATTCTGTACAGATAAAGCCAACACCCCCAAAGAACAGCACACTAACGCCTTTTATCTCAGCAGCAGTAGTTTCTCTTCAGAGCACAACTAAAATCAACAACAAAGGTCACACTTAAGAACTGTTTTACAAGAACATTTAATTTACCTGAATCAGGTTAATATAGCAAGACTGACTCTAATGAAAGGGTCAGGTGCCTCCAGGAACAGAAGACTGAAAACCATGAACAGGAACCATAACATGTTCTTTCATAAGAGTACTTTTGGAGAATGTTCTTTATGGGCAACATGACTCAAGCAAAAAACTGCTTTGCTATACTCTCTATTAGAGAAAACGTAATGATTTTATCAGCTGTGTTAACACTTACCAAGTATAGGGTTATACAAGCTGGTCTCCTTACAGATGTTTGGGAAAATAGAAGGTAAGTAGTATTTCTTAAAATTTGAGAATAAAAATGAAAATCCCTTTTCCTGGTTTTCCTTGTTCTTCCATTCTAAACTCTTAACCTTAAAAAAAGAAGTTGGACAATGTAAACATCCAGAAGTAGAAGAGAAAGATGACTGATGAAATGGCTTATTTGTAAGTTATTTCTTTGGAACAATATCATATGCATTTTTATAAACACTTTTAGAAAGATGGAACAGAAACTACCTAGAAAATGTCAATGAAACAAAGACTGTTCTCTTCCAAAACATTGCTTCAAAATGAACTTGAACACATCAAATACTGAAATCAATAAAAATACATCTGCTTTTATGGTCATCTTACCAAGTCAGGGAGTAAACTCAAATTGATTGTTTTTAATAAAACTGATATTATATTTCAAAATGTTTTATAAGAAAAGGACAATTACCCATGCTACTGAACATTTGTTTGACAATTTCTTTTAACACATTTTGACTAACAAGCGTCCATATATTCATTATAATAGGTACTTGGATTCATATGTGCGGTTGGCAATATGAAACTAACAAATCTATTAACCACCAGCAGCGGAAGATAGAACTTTAAATTTGAATCACACAAATCTACTTTCATGGATCATGAGTGCTAAGCCTTCCTCATTATGAAATGTTTCCCTACTGAAAAGCGTGATAAGTTCTCCTTAATAATAAACCCAACATGCAGTTTCTATCTTTGTCCTGGAGAATCCAAGTGGCTGCAGAGCTGGGTAATCTGCCAAGTCTACCATAAATAAAACAAAGGAAGCTTTGCTTTTTCTCCCCACCACCACCTCGTTTTTGTTTGGTTTTGGGTTTTTTTGTTGGTTTTGTTTGTTTGTTTGTTTTGGTTTTGTTTTTTTTTACCTTTCCCCCCCCTCTCCTCTATTCCTTACTCAAAGTCCACCGTTCTATTATGATCTATTTTCAGGGCAATAGGCCTTTAGAATGGAATATACATACAGATATATATATTCTCCGCCTAATATAATTCAATAGAATGGGTGACAAATACGTAGAAATTAGTGACACAAAGTCCTTTAGCAGAAATTAATATAAAAGAATTAAGTATTCAGTTTGAAATTATCAGTGCCTGTAAAGAGACTTCAGCAAAAGACTTTAGCATTCACACAGTGAACAAGTTCTATGACACCTGTCTCAATGACTTATTTGAATTTAAATACAATACTACCAATTTATTAGAGACGGTAGTTGTCTTCAAGAATGCAAGAGGTATTTTTACTCAAAGTGAACAGTCATCATTAAGCTTACCCTAAAAATCACAAGTATGATGACCTCTATTCAAACTGGGAGATGCAACAAAATGAGGTTGCAAATTATTCCAGCACTGCAAGTTCACAGAGCAAGACAGATAAAGGGAAGCCATGAAACATTTAACATTGGACGTATTTGTGCACTGTCCATCTTCTCTAGCACAACCCTGCAAAAGTGTGAAGAAAAACTTATGGATAGATACCCAACTGTGTTCTGCTGCACAAGTCTGACCCAGAAGGCAGTACCCTGGAACACGTGTCAGGCAGTCAAGCAGTTTGCTGGGCATGTGACAGCAGAGCAGACTCAGAAGCAGCATATGCTAACTCACCAGCAAATTAATTACATAAAATATAATAGCTAAGCCAGAGTTTGATAGGAGCTCTTGCCATGCCCTGTCCTAGGCATCTGAAGTACTGGCTGAGATCATGGAAGTGTCAAAGTACGAAGGGAAGGACCAAGTCTTCATTTTCTGTGCACAGTTCAGCTCCATAATCTGCCTAAAAGGCTACCTAAGAGGTAGCTTGGGATCTGCGAGATCTTACTACCTGGTGTTCACATAGCAATGCCACTAAGCGAGTGTAATCTCAGCAGTGACTTTTAAGCAGAACCTAACTCATAAGATTTGTCAGATCTGAAGTATTCCAAATATGTACTGTTTCCCATTGCTTCTCTTTTGAAGAGGTTAACTTGCTCAGCTGTAGCAGTAATCCCAAATTTTCTCTGTGCAGCGTACTGTATTATGCCTGAGCTCACAAGTCTCCTAAAACTAAAGTCCCAGAAAGTGCAGTTAAAATACCAACTGGAGTTATGGCACCATCCCTGCAAGATCTGGGTAGTAAATATCTTGATCAGAAAGAAAAAAAAAAAAACCAAAACAAAACACCCACCAAAAATACCCCTCCCACAAGCTCTTGCTAGAAAGCCATAATCTCTGTGTCACGCTCTAAACACCCTGGAGCATTTCTACTAACCAGGACTTTCCAGTAGCTCAGAGTGTTTCCATTAAAGAGGTGGTGTGGTTAATCTACTGTAACAGCAGAAATTCCAGAAAGATAGCTGGAGGAAAAATATGACCCTAAGCACAGACACTGGCAGTCCCAGTCTTACAAACCATTGAGTCTGACACCCTATTTCTGTTTGGTTTTGTCAGCTAGCCTCAGTATAAACCTAGGAAAAAGGCCAGCAAAAGTTTGGGACTCATTAAAAGCCCGTACCACAAAAATCCAATGCTTTCAGGTAGAAGTTTCCCCTTAGTTTGAAAAACAAAGTCCCTGACCACCACAAAACCCACATAATTAAAGAGTGAGGCCAGTTGATCCTTCCACTGGTTGAAGGCAACAGGGTGGGGAGGGAGAGGTGAAAATGGGAAGGGAGCTGGAATCAGCATTCTTCAAAGTGACTGACAAGTCTTGGTTTTACTCCGTGCTGCAATCGGATGCAAGACATCATGGTAACAGACCTATGAATCTTCACACAGAAGACAAGTGAAAACTTTCTAGGAGAATTTGCTTTTTTACGAAGGACACTTGAGGGAGGGGGGAGGGGGAGGAATGTTTAAAACATTTTTATATACATTTGCAGTGCTACTAGTAAATGTCTCCTTGTAATGTGCAAACAGGTGTTAGTTTCATATTTGTTTCCTTGAAAACTATAGAACGTACCTGAATTACTATGTATTTCAGAAGTGCTTCTAAGAAATAGCTTGTTAAATCTTCTTGTCCTTTATCTCCTGATTGTGGAGGAACAAGCGGAGTGATTTCCTCTATAGTCACTTGAGCTATTTTAAGAAAAAGAAAAAAATAAGTACATCTAACATTTAGACTATTTCTTCTCATGCATAAATATCTACCAAGTTATGAAAGCAGAAATGTACTGGAGTAAGCAGAGACGGTTATAGGCAAAACAATCCACCCACAGATTAATGAAAATTATGACATTTTAGCTAATAAATCACCATAGAACTAGTTTCTTACACATATAAAAACACAGCAGATAATAACTAAGTTCTCCCTATGCACCTTGGGAATCTACCTGCCAAGACCCAATTTTTCCCAAAAGGCGTAATCCATTTCTTTTGGAATTTACAAACACAATAGTGTAACATTTGTGTTGCACGAATGCCACATCTTTATTTACATCTCTCACAATTTTCTTCATTTGGCAGTTGATCAGTTACATTTGTGTTAAGTTTTACTAGCTCTATGCTTCCTTTGCCTCTACACTGAGGCTACTTCAGAGTTTGCCTCTTGTTCCTGTAGTTGGATGTTCGCATTTCACTCTTTACACTCTGCATTTCCATGCTGCCTACATCCCCTTTACATTTGTTCCTCCTTTCCCGCTGTAGAGATACAACATAAGATAACTCCAAAACAGCGCTTAAGGCATGTAGCAAACCTTTATCTGCAGAGCTATCCTGCCATGAAATTCGTCAGCTAAGTTTCAGTAAATTGAATTACCAGTCAAGGAGACACTGCTTGCTTCTATAAGCAATGCTTGCGTCAGCTCTAAAACATTGGGTGGAGGTGGAAAAAAGGCAACAGCACTTAATGTTCAGAGGAAAAAGTGGTTAGCTTCTTATTCACATTTATGTGAATGCAGGTTGCACTTATGACCCCATCCAATTGCAATTCATTAATATATCCTTATTTTTATTTTATTTTTAGATATTTTTTAATTTTATATCTATTATTTTTATATATTATTTTATTTTATTTTTATAATATATTTTTATGTTTTTAATTTTATATTTGTTTTATTTTATATGTATTTTTATTTTTATATGTATTTTTTATTTTTATACATATATATATGTATATATCCTTAAAATCCTAGTAGCGGGAATAAATTCAGTCAGGAGGCAAGCGGCTGCTCAAAGTAACCAGTATCTGATACTTACGGCTAGAGTGAACAGTCAAAGGAAAAACTGTCATAAGAATCATCTTAAGAGAGAAAAATCATCCTCACTCTATTAATTAGTCAAGAGAATGATCTTCATAAAAAAAAAAAAAAAAAATCTATGAAGTATACAAAGCTTCTCTCAGAATGCTCAAGCCCTTCCACTGATGCAGACCCTTCTGACCACAGGTTTTGCAGTTTACAAGGTCCAATCCTTTCAGAAGATTCCGAGCCACAAAAATATCACAGCTTTAATTGCCTGGTCATACACAGACACAGCAGGAAGATCAACCATTTGGCTTTACGCATTGCCCTAACTCATTCGCTTGAAGGCCATGCCAGAAACTGCTTTGCGTAGCTTGCTCCCTAGAGTATGGCCAAAGCCAGTGCAAATGTTCAACACAAGCAGAATCTGCCTGTGCAAGTTTGCAGTAGATGCAGCATCTGCTTGTAATTCTTAAGATGAATTACATAAGATTGGTCAGTTTATTTTCACCCACTATGTGTTAAGCTACTATAGCCATACTTTAAAACAAAACAAAAAACAATCCACCCTTAAAAACAACAAAAAAAGACAAAGTTACTATTGGAAGAAGACCCAATAAACTGCCAAGAAACTCATTAACAGCTCCATAATCTCCCTGGGTACATATGTATGCTACTTCTTTGTTATGTCACCTTGCCTTTTCTGTGCTGAGAATTGAATTATGTAAAGAATTGAGTAATACTACCAAATTACTTACTTTCTTGAACATTAAGTGGAGGGTTAATGAGATTATCTAGTGTTCGGGGGCCATATTCAGACTGTGGTGATGAAAATCCAGGAATCAAGCAAGAAAACATCCATAATTGTTCTTTACTGCAGTTATTTTGAAGTGCTTGCAGCCACAAAAGAAAGAGACGCACACCCTCTCGCCGTATCTTAACGGGGAAAAAAAAAAAGCAGAACAAGTTAACTTGTCCCAGAACATGCAAAAGCATTTCCATTTGTCCTGGAGGGAGAAGGCGAAGGGGAGTGGTAGAAAAGATGAGGACAGACAGTGTGACCACCAGCGATCAGCAGAGCCAAGCTAGGACATCTGCTGCTCCTGCTGAAATGCAAGGACAACCCTGGCACCTTCACTGCTGTTTGCCTTACAGAATCTCTTTCACAGGGTTTCTCTGAAAGAAGAGGAAGAAAACCAACACGTGTCTAGTCACTTGCTTGACTACAGCACTGCAAGATGCCATGTGAATTTTTCAGACAATACAAAGACCATCGTAAAATTCCTACATGTGTTCGTGAATTATAACAAGAGAGTGAGCTTTTCGCAGCAGAAGGACCCGCTCTACCCTCTTCCATTCCTTCTTCAAGAAAGGTGATAGAGTCCTAGAGCAGTCCCCTCCTGGCTCTCACACTGGAGAATTTCAGCACCAGCCAAGCCTGCAGAGGAGTGGCACGGTTGTTTGCTGCAGTACCAAAACTACATTAGACTTGGGTGGCTTTTGTCCCATGGTCAACTATTATTACACTACCCACCAACAGATCTCTTTGGCGTAGATAATCTTTCACTTCTAAGACAGTCTGAGCCCCCAAACCAGTTTCCTTGCCCCTAACAATGAATGGTTAAGGCTTACTTCTGCTTTAATGCAAAAGCCTTCAAACCATTTGCGCAAGTTCTTAACATGGCTACTGTACATAAACTCATTACTACTGTGAGTAGTTCTACCGAGGTAAAGCTTATGATTTGAAGTCATTCTTTCATGACACACAAGTCATGATCTGGTTCCCATTCCTGTGCTTTTACCATAAAAATTCGCCTTTATGTTCTTATTTGTATTTTTAAGTACTTTAGACAAAAGTACTATGCAACTTTTTCCAATACCTTTAATGAGTTTCCAGTGTGAAGAAGCTTCTTTAAAATCAACCCTAAAAAGAAGAAAGGAAAAAAAAATACGTATTTTTGTTTGTTTGTTTGTTCTTTCTTTATTAAGTAAGATGTCAGAGTTCTCGGTCAGACTTGATAGTAACTTTTAAACAAGTCCTTGGCAATCTCCAGTTTAATCTTGGTGAACTTGATATCCTCAGGCAACTCTCTCAATGCCAGAAGGAAAAAAATAAGATCACCTTTCATAGCTTCCTCATAACCCATAACAACATCTTTCCCCAAGGACTTTTTGGGATGTGTACATTAAAATTAAATGATTCTCAAGTCATTATTTTGCATAATACCAGCATTCCCCATTCACAAATACAGACCTCAACCCAATTTTGAAATTTATTACTAAGAGAGAAAAAATTAGGAAAAAAATAATTACAAAGCAACTTTCCACCTGCTCTTGTTCTTTCTCAGCCACTATCCTATTTCCAGATTCCCAGAATGAATTCTATCTAGAAGAGCACTTGTTACATTGGTGGGGTTTTTTGTTTGGTTGGTTGGTTTTGGGGGTTTTTTTTTGTTTGTTTTTTTTTTCCTTCCTCTAGCTTGCCAGAGTTTCAAGACCATAATCCCTGGTATGCTACTTAAAGGTTAAGGAAATGATTAGCACAAACTACTAGTAGCTACTAATAAAAAATAAGATCAATTAAAAAAAAAAAGAAAGAAACAAAATCAACTTACCAATACTATGAAATTGCCATCTCTGATGAATCCTTTCTGGAAGGAGTTGCAAAATTTTCTACAAAAAACAGAACCCAAGGATCTCTGTTGCACATATCGCTCTCAGAAGACCAAAGAGCGCTTTCATAAAGGCCACAGATGAGAAGCTGAAGGGTTATCTTAGAAAATTTCCACACTGCTTTCTTTGGAAGCATTACTGTCCTTTCAAGATAATCCCATTCCTAAAGCTAAGAAGCCCAAAGGCTCTGACAGACTGTCTGGCAAGTCCTGCATTGGAGACTTCAGATGTTACTGCAGTTTATCTGGCTCCACTACCTCTCTGCCGGATATTGCTGCTTATAGCATAGGGAGTGGAATAGGATGAGTATCTGTCTCAGTTTCTCTGGTTCACAACAGGTTGTATTAGATTATTCCACCTTTATAGTGGCTTAAGCTAGGATGCTCAGCTGTCAGCTTGCCTCTGTGGCACAAGCAAACATTTGCTTCAGCCTTCTCAACAGAGGGGTAATGAGCTACAGCAAAACAATGAAGAAAAGACCCGAGGCAATCATAGTCTAACACCTCTCCAGATAGATTGGATGATGATCATCTTCAAATGGTAAGAAACAGAGCACAGTTAGTGACAGAAGCAGTTAAAAATCTATTACGCAGCACTTCAAAATTTATGCTAGAGGCATTAGCAACTTGTAAATAACCTGAATTCCCAAATTAATTCCTGGCTGTGGCCCTGCAGCAGCCTATGCAACTGTCTCGAAAGCACAGGTCACCTAATATCCCTTTATGTAGGAACTAGGGAACAAATCAGATTCACTCTCCTTGTAACAGCTAACCCTACAGTTTTAAGTAACAACGTACCTTACTGGAAAAAAAAAAAATTAAAAAATTATCTTGAATTTTTACTCAACCATGTGATAAGCATTCATCACTTTCAATTTTACATATTTTTAAAAACCACAATCCTTGTTCTATAATTAGAAGCCTCCATCAAAAAGGAAAGACAAACCCTTGACATTCTAAGCTATTTCTAAACTATAGTCTCTGCTCAGAAATGTTCCAATTTCATTAAATCAGTTTCTAATTCATGTTAATTAGTTCAAGATATGCTTTTGGTAAGGATATTGTGAAATGCTATTTTCAAATAAGAAATGTTTTTGAAAATAAAAGGTATCTATAAAACCTAATTCTGCAGTACTAATCTATTATGAGAAAAATCAGAGACAACGCAATCAAAAGGTCAAAAAGATCACAACTAATCAGAGGTAACATTTATAAGAATTTCAAATTGTATAACACATTGGAACGGGGTGGGCGGGGGTGGGGGGGGTGGGGTGTGTTGAGGCAGGAACAACACGACCAAAAATTAATGAACTATCTGCAGATGCAGAAAACATCTTTTTCCAGTTAAAGACATCTTCCTGCAAAACTGCAAGTCAAATTCTTTTACTTCTCACACAAAGCACAAATATTCAACTCTAAGCAAAAGGAAAAAGGAATGCAGTTAAACGTAAAGTGTATTTCCAGGAAACTGTAGGATAGCTGCACTGTTATTATTTAACAGGACTTAATTCAAAGGAAAAAACCTCATACAGGAATATTCAAGTTATCTTACCTCAAAAATAAAAAGAATAGAATCTAATTCTTCTCTCTGAGACTTGTGACCTAGATGCAATTAAAAATAAATAGAAGATACACTTTTATTATAAAAACAAAATATAAGGAACACTGGCAAAGATCCTTAGATGTGTAAAACAAAAACATGCACTTCTACAAGCATAATTTTGCATTCCTTCCGCAAATAAAAAGAAGTATATTTCATAGTTACGGTTTGTAACAGTTAAAGTTTGTGTAACTTTCTATTATGGCATCAACAGCTGGTAGAGATTAAGTTACACAACATCTTGTTAAACAAAACTTGAAATAATTCTGCCAAACACAAAAAGTATAACACCTCAAGAATCCTCACTTTGCAAAAAGGCAAAACCAGTCATCAGAGAATAAACTCTCCTTGCTCACCTCCACTGCATGCACCACTAATTGCTCTGGCTTTATTTGCAAAGTTAGTGCTTACACATATTTCTGCACAGCTAATGTTGCCATTTGTGACCACAGACCCATGCCTTTATTTGTAACACCCTGCCTTATTTTATAACAAAAACACAAGCACCAAGACAAAAAGCGTTCTATCTGAAATACTTACCTTTTTGTTTAAGGCCTACTTCAATAGTCACAAAGTTTTCAAAGAACACATAATATATATGTGAGAAATGTAGGTCGAAAAACTGTTTGAGATCAATTGATTCTGCATTCTCTGAAAAACAGAACAGAACACTGTTTTTATTTCTTGCAAATATCCAGAGTCATCCACTCTGTACCACTGTCCAGTAATAAGAACTGAAGATACTTAAAAGAAAAATTATTATCGGTAAAGAAGTTCTTGAAGTTTTCATTCTTTTAAACTGAAGTTAACGAAATTCAATACGGCATGCCATAAGTGCCTAATGAATTTTAAAACAGGAAGCTGTGTCTTCTTGCACACTCATCGTTTGCACGGCAGTAATGCCTGCGAACCCCAATCATGAACCAGAATTCCATCAGGACGAGCACTGTACAGATGAATGTTGGTTTAATTGTTAATTTAATAGAAATAAAGCTAATGACGCTACCCAAACTCTACAACAGAAAGGCCATCACTGTCCCCAACCGTAATTACTAGACACAACTAAGCTTACTTAAGTAAAGTGGGATAAGGATGATAAGTGAGGACCACCTCTGCTCTGTAGAGAAACAGGTTGGGAAGAAGCAAACAGCAGCACTGGATTCCCACTGCTGCCTCCTTACTCCCTCCAAGCTCTACCACGCACTTTCCTTTCCAGTCTGGCCCAGTCCCCCATACTCCCTTGGCTATGTGATCTCAGAAGTTCAGAAGCTGGGACCCTGAGGTGGAAACATCATTCTGAGCGTAGAGGGATGTGCCTTCTTGTGTACCTCAGGAAGGTTTCCAGACTCTCTTCCCACAACCCCCTAGGTGGTTTTGTGCAAATCCTCAGTTAAAGAAATACATGATGATTTATCTAGATTAATTTTAAATTGATCGTTTTAATCAATTCTTTCAAGCTTTAGTACACACTGAACTGAAAGACACTCCCTGTCCTGTTATTTAACTACATAAGACTAGAGAAACTAGGTGGACAGAACAGTAGCACAGAAAAATAGGACGACAGTATTTTAAAAGGCAAAACTCTCTTTTCAGAATACTGATGTGAAACAAAAAAAAAAATCCAAAACATGAAGAAAGGTGAGGCAAACGAAACCTTTATACCCTTCACCAGCTCTATACACCGAGGCATCATCTTTCACTGTAGACGTATCGAAGTCCCTTTCTAACTCTTTATTGGATCATAGTTTTTTAACCCTTTTTAGAATGACATCGATCTTCATAATCTCCCATGACTGGATATACAACTAGTAGAGTACAAAGCACAGAAACATCCAATTGAAAGGATGGCCAAAAGCATGGCATATTTTCAATTCTCTTTTATTATGTAGCTCTAGAGGACTGTCAACTCAATTTTATCACAAATCTTGCTATAAAAGTTTCCAATACATGTTCAGTTTTTACCGTATCACAGCACTGTGCCAACGTCTTGCATAATCAGTGTAGTGGAGCCAGAGTGCTCTTGGAGAAGACAGTGCTATATTAACAGCTAAGATAACTCTTAAAGCAAGGCAGCTTAGCTAGCAATAAACTTAGTGGTGCAGAGTGGCAAGCATGATCGTCTACAGGATTACCAAACCTCCAGTTTTGCAGAAACTGCTACACGACTTAAAGATCAGCAGCTGAACTCCTAGAGTCTGAAATATTAAAGTAAGGACAACAAAAACCAATTCCACTTTAAACAAACTAAACCACGATTTTCAGGAGGTCAGGGCAAGTACACAATAAATGGGGATATGACTAGAGCATAGGCACAACCATTACATCGAATTCCACCCATGGGGCAAAACCCTAAGCGAGTTCTAGACTATGGACAAGAAAACATAGCAAGAGGCAAATCGAGAGGTTTTAAGACAGGAAGATTAAAGGGAGAAAGAAAGCAGCAATTGAGACTTTCAGGAGAAAGGAGGGTGGCAGAAGATAATCTTTAAGCCTGGACATTTAACTGCTGTATGGGAATTACACATAGAAAACAGTGGAATGGTTCACTTGATACGAATCAGCGGAAAACACTAGTTCCGAATACTAAGGAGACTGGAAGCAGTTAAACAGGGTCTCTGCCAGTCAACACACAGGAATGCTGCATTTTTGCAGGCACATTAAATGTTTCATTTCCTGAAATAGGCCCTCATTCTTTCCCCAGACATGGGTCAACTCTGAAGCAGGCAAATAAAGCCAAACTAAACTTATTCTTTAAAGACTCAATCTTAACACAACAGTTTGTAATTTTTGGAGACACTATTCCTAGATTCTTCAGGAGGCAAACTAAAGGCTTGCTGACATAACCAGTGGAACAGTGATTCTCATTTTACCATGTAATTACTGTGTGACACTTGCATACATACAACTGGCACTGTGGTAAGGCATTCTGCCTTTCCAGAGTTCTCTTTGGGGGGGGAATTTCAGAGGATGGGGGGTTTTATTATTTATTTTGTATTTATTTATTTAAGATCAATGTGGTGCCAATCACCTCAGAAAAGACTCAGAGGAGCATTATTGTCATTAACACCCAATTAACAATAAAAGCATACATTCAGAATACAGCTATAGCTTGGAAGAGTAAGATGAAAGTAAAAAACTTGACTTTGCAGCTTTTCTAGCAAATGCATTTCACCCTGATTTCTTCCCGAGATCACACTTGATAGCATCATCAAAAGCAAGTTTTTCGAATTCAAACCAAACAGTTAACAACTGAATTCTTGCAATAAATTCTACCACTTCAGATGGAAGAAAATAAAAATATAACATTTAATTTAATGGGAATTTTGTCCTGGCATTACCAGCTTTCCTTCTAAGGGAAGGGAAACGCATTTGTGCATCTGACAGGTTTGCCACCTAGAGCAAAAAAGAGCATCTGCTCATCATCACAGGACACCTATAGTGATTCAGTAATCTGCTGGTCCAGAAATTTGGAACCTTGCATCGGTCAAGAAGTTTGGAACTCGCTATGCATCCCCTGACCAAGAATTATGGCAAGAAGGAGGAGGGGGGAAAAAAGCAGACACAGCACGGAGATAATAACATAGACCTTAGAAGAGTCTGATCTGGAAATCATCTAGTCCGGCCACCTGCATACATCACTCCATTTCACAGCTACCTCTATCCTGAACACAATCCACATGACTAATACATGCATGGAGAAACTATTGCTCTCGATTACTTTAACGTTAAAACTTCTGGCTATATGCTGCTGTTATAGCTGTCTTCATTAATTAAGGGTTTGATTTTTTTCCCCTAATGAAAATGTCTCTAAAATGCTCAGTCCACCTTTATCCTTGTGATCAACTAAAGATACCGCTCTTCAATTCTCTCATCTTAAACCATTTTCTCCAACACTAGGGTGTTGTCTCTTCTCTATGGTCTCCCAAAGTATTATGAATGCTGCATACAGAGGTAAAAATCATTTCCTCTACAAGGAGCATACGTACGTCCTTTTCACACAGCCTTGAACTGGGAATTTGCAGGAAGCTGTTTGTCTGCTTTGACTACTTAATCTTTTCTGCCTTTTTAAGAAGACATAGCCCTGTTTTTACATGAAATGGGATTACACAGAAACTGACTCTCCTCCCTAATTTACAGTTAATTTATTTATTTATTTTTAAACAAAAGAACTTTGTATTCTCCCACCACAGATTCACATAACTAACACAAACTCATGTATTCCTTGTGTTCCTGCTACTTATGCCCAGATTGGGAGGAGAGAAGGACTCAGAAATAGATCTGGCACTATATACAATAGTTAGAAGAGTTTCTCAGAATGGGAGAGGGAAAAATGGGACATTACTGTATTCCAACAATGTAAAAACTAAAGCTTCTACTGTACAAAGCATAGTCCCAGTACACTAAAATCCAGATTTCCAGCATCATTTATGGAAGGGGATTGTCAAGGAAATGCAGTTCCCTTCATGCAAGAAGCAAGAAACATGGATCTTTGCTGATTTTTCCTTATGTTCTGTAACTTAAAACTTGGTACAAACCTGATCTCTGCATTAACTGTGTCTTCAGTAGTGCTTTTTGGTTTTTTTTAAGGAGAAAGTTACATTTAAGCACAAAGACACACCGTACAGCTTCTCTGTCCTTTTCTTCCTCCCATAAAACTTCTCTAAAAGTAGCTTTAGTTTTTCCCAGGTTCAGTATTAAGAAGGTAAGTTACCTTTTTTAGTTTAATTTTTAGAAGTTGTATTCAGCTTACAGATTTCTGTTCTATTTTGATGCATGAAACAGAGAACCGAACTAAAAATGGAAGACTAGTTATTATGCTATTGTATGACCCTGAAAGCATTCAAGTACCAGATCAACTGAAATCCATATTTCTATTAAACTGACTGAAACGTGGAAATTCTACACTTCCCCACCTTATAGACTGGAGCTGTAGCAAAAAAGGACTAAAGAAAAAAAAAAACAAACAACAATCAAAACAAAACACCCTCCACCTCTCCTACCAACTGCTGTGCTTACATGTGACTGTACTTTTAGGAACTCACTTTCCTGTATTTTCAAGTGGCCAACTCTTTTCTTAGGAACTTATTTTCACGTACTTTCAAATGGCCAACTCTTTCGAAGGTTAATTGTTCAAAACTTTCTGAAAGGTTACATTCTTTTCAGGTATCTCAGTAAGATCAAAACTTAAGTGCCCACAGCCATCATTTTAGGAAGGGAAGATTGTAGGCCAAAATTTTCTTGCAGAAAATTTGTTCTGCCATAGAACTCTACCTGAGAGTAAACCCATTTGCTCCAATGCTTTTATCACAGTTCAATTATCAGCACATTCCTTTTTAACCAGGAATAACTTGCATCCACAAAAGTATTTCAATAAAAATGTAACCCTTCAATATTACACATTAGAAGAAAGATACTATTTGAATAGCATATCATACTTCCAATTACAATCTAAGAGTACCACCTCAGAGAGCTTTAAAAATTACTTTGTCACATGTAAAACATGAACCAGAAGAAGCAACCCAGATTTTTACTGTGTATTTAAACTTGTAAGGGATCACCTGAGCCAGATTCTGCAAAGCTTACAAGTTTACAAGTACAACACCCCAGTCGTCTGTAGGAAGAGGATCTGGGTGGGCTTTAACTTATACACAGTTCGCCTACATTGTTTATTTTGTTTTCTACATATTACCCTATAAATTATTATAAACTAATCCACTACATCTGTTACATATTTATAAACAAGTTGAGTTAGCAAGGGAAATGCATCTATACTATTTAGATGATTGCGTGCTGTATGAAATTAAAATATTACGAAGCGGATAAACTTGTACTTTCTGCACAGGACAGAACTTTAAAAGTAAACAATCAAAATACTGAACTTAAAACTAAAACACACATCCCCCAGATCTTAGATATATATTAACTTTTCTGACGAGAACATTAACATTCACCAGTTCACACAAAGCATCGCAGAAATTTACCATAGCATTTAACAGAATAGTCTACGTCATTACAGATCAAGTTGTGGTTAATTTTACATTTGATTTTACGCATTTCAGATTTTAATAGTATGTTTATACATAAAATTGTTACAGCACATAGTATAACAAAAACATTATCCTGTCTCACTCCAAGACTTACTGGCTTTTAAGTCACTTTCCCTCATCCTTGCCCAAAAATAAAATACCAGTGACAACTGCAGCAAACAATGACCTGGAAGACGGCCAGACTTCTAGTTTTATTTTTGTAAAGTGGAGGCCCGCTATAGGCTGAAGCGTTCAGTATCAATTCTCATAACAAACTGGTGCCACCAGAAAGCAAGGTTTCTAAGCATCCTCAATTTCAGTTAACATACAAGCAAAATGGCCAACAGAACTTACTCGTTCTTAATTCTCCAAGCGGAAAAATTTAACAGCTGCTTTACAGCAAAACAGTACAGAGGTTCAATGACATAGGGACAGTCTCTCGAATAGAAAAGCATGTCATTTAGAAAGGTTAAGTGGAAAACCTCCGGAGCTGTGGCATAGTTAACAGACTGTCAAAGTGAAAGAGACCTGATAACGAACCACAACGTTTCAAATAGCGAGCTACAAATGCGAATCTATTAAACAAGGGCTTCACATTAGCCCTTACTGTTTCAGCTCATTAACAGCTATTTAACAAAAACAATTCAATTTTTTTAAAAAGGTAATTCTGTCAAAGAAAATATTCTTGAGGTTTTTGGTACTGAAAAAGGAACACACTTTAAGAAATCTTTTAATGGACTCCTATTTTGCATCAGATAAGTCTGAACTCCTGATCGCCACCACCTTTTATACACAAACGTACAAGAAAAAAAAAAAATCAGGAATGAATAAGCAGGTTAACAGCACTAACGAACATCACCTACATACACACTGTTACAAATTTCAACACCAGTGCTCCGCAGGACCGAGCAGAAGCAGCTGACAGCTCTCTTAAGATAATTGTTTCAGGTTGGTTGCAGACTCTGGAAGAGTTACGCTAGTAAACTTTTAAGAAATGCTTCCATAACAACTCACGCACGTTCCAGAACTTAAGCTTTTATTTAAGCAACTTCAAACACTTCCGTAGTAATGTACTTATTTTCATTCCGAACTGCCACAAGCTAAACCCACGCAGACCATTCCCTGGCACCCAAGAGGCCAGGGCCGCCCCTCGGTCCAGCCTGGGGCTTTGATCCGACTCCAGCCCTCACCCTTGCAAGCCAGCAGCTTGAGCGTAACGCTAGCCAAAATCCTAAAGCAAAGCAATTCTTCCTCCTTTTCTCCTGGCCAAAACAGAACAGAATGGGCTCGGGGTTAAGTCAAGACTGACAGAACATCAAGTCTAGTTTCTTAAACTGCACTCAACCCACAGCCACATCCATGAATTAAAGCCGTGACATGTCCTCTGCAGTTCAAATTACCAGGAAAAAAAAAAAAAAAATCTACAACTCTTGCCAAAAATACTACAGCTTTGCACATCCACATAAACTTCTGGAACAGTTATCTCCAAAGAAAATTCCAGGCAGCTAGCTTTGCTGTAGCTTCTCACTCGTCTCTAACGATCATAAAACATTTTCCATTTATTATAGTATACAAGTGATACTATAATGAGTGATGTTCATGATGTGCAACACCAATGAATGCTATCCAGCTGAAGCATTAGGGCTGACTGCCAGTCAAATAGATTTCTTAAATTAAAATCCCTTTTAGACAAATGCAATCTCTGTTTAAATATATTGTTTAATATTAAACAATATATCAGAATGGATGTCCAATGCAGCCTGTTTCTGTCCAGTATAGCTCGACTTTTCCCTTTCAGAGATTGCTTACATGAGATGTTGAGCACTAACCAACCAACAAGAATAATAAAACAAAATAATAAAAAAGAACCCCACACTTTAAATACCCTTGTTCTCTTAGCATTACATTTTACAAGCATTCTCTCCATGGTTCCAGAGATACAGCAGTGTATTTTTAAGATATCAGATGCAAATAAAATAATCTGTGAGAAACAATATATTCGTTTTTCCTTTACTCTGGATTAACAGATTACTGGCGTGTAACTCCTAATCTACAAAAAAATGAAGAAGGGTAAAAAAAAGAAAAAAATTATCTTAAGAATTCAGCCCTAAAAGTTAATCTTAAACCAAATGTATTCCTTTGACTTGCTTGCACACAGTAAGATTACACAGAAATCACTAAATATTTACGGGTTTTAGCTTTTTTTTTTTTCTAAGTACATATATTTACAAATTCTGACTAAAACTACAAATTCAACAGGTAGCAGCAACATAGCGGATACCAAAACTAGAACAAAACAAGAAGTCAATATTGTTAAGGTATGACGTTATGAAAGAGTCACATATCTAGCTGCCTTAATTATTTAGAGGGTTCTCAAAGCACTGCTTTAACAAAAGGCCAAATCAAGCATGATTTGATGCTTGAAGGATTACTAGAACAAACTTTTATGAACTACCATTTTAAAACCATAGAATTTTAGTTTGATGTTTAAGTCTGATTAAACAGTGCAACACCGATCATAAAGAACAATGCAGTATTATTTCCATGTTATTTCCTCTTAATGATCCTAAATATTGCAATTAGCTGCTAATTCCCTGGGGACTGCTAAAATGACAAATTTTTCTGGAAAATCACAGGCTTCGTTCTGCAGGCAATACCTAATTCCGTAAGGTACACTGTGTGCCTCCACTTCCACCTGCTAGAAAAATCTCAGTGATCACACCTGCACTAACTGCAGCTGGCAGCCTTCCTTACAGCAGGGCCTCGCTTCTGACAAGGCTGAGCCACTGCCATACAGACCGCAAGGGAATCCCATTAGACGTTCCCGCTCACGGGTGATACGCTCTAATCACCCCAGCAGCTCACAGTAAACAAAACTGTTACAGCCTTTCCAGCATATAGAAACGAGACAGAAGAAGAGTTTGATAAAAAGTCACATACTGACCAAGATAGCATTAGGGAACTGTATGCTACTGAAAGGTACTTCCCAGAACTAAAGAAGGAGGGGAAAAAAAAAAGGGGGAGGGAGGTGGATGGGGACGAACACTTCCCTACAGGAAGAAACTACTACACCTCAAAAGAATAAAATCTCTTAAAGCAGATAGCTCCAGCTGTTTCAAGAAAAATACTGCAGCAGGCAAATAATGAAAAGCAGATTACCTTCACTCACAGACTGGTATATCCCAGGATATGAGACTTCAATCTCTTTCTGATTTTTCTTAGCATTTCTTAGTGATAATAATATTTACTACTACTTGGAGGTCTTCTACAGGTTTTAACCTCTATTAAAAAAAAAAAACTTATACCTGTGACATGCATAAATTGGTCACATATTATATTTAATAAACAATTGAATCCTTTCTGATTTAGTCACCTGAATTTCACTGAATTTTCCTTGGTTCCTGAATTATGAAAAAGGCTGAATAGAGCCATACTGAAGCAGAGCAGAGAACCAGCCAGAGACAGGACACCGGAATGAAGTGGCAAAGAGCAGTCATCTACAAAAGAGCTTCAGCAAAAAAAATACAAATGCATTTCCCCCGGTATGCCTATAACTGATAGTTAGTCTAGCACTGAGGAGCTTCCCAAGCCAAATATCTTTTACTAAAACTTCAATATTGGTAGGCCTTAACAGACTTTATTTCCTAGTCTTTTTCATATATGTTTACATATTTTTCACTATCTGCCCCTACAGAAACGGATTCCAAAGCTTTCAATGTCTTTTCACATTATAAGTTTTACTCTCAGCTGAGTCATTCCCATCTCTAAATCTTCTGTACACTGACTATAGCTATAAGACTACTAAAGCTGCGATGATATTTGGTGTAATGGTACACTAATTCGCATTTTTTACTAAATTTAAACTGAGTTCTCACCAATGACAAGATGCTTTTTCCTGAAATGATACAACTCACTGCATTCTAAGTTATCTTGTAAAAGGCATCTAAAGAATTCCATCTAATACACACTACTTTTAATTTGTTAAAAATAAATGTCACTTGCCTTTGTGTTATCCATTCACTTAGCTTCATATAAGGTTCTCTGAAATTGTTCAGTCTCTTCTGGTCTTTACTAACCACCTTATACTATCTTAAATACTTTTAGATGATGCCCGACTTGCACCATTGCCTTGCAGGATCCAACTGTCAATCTTTTACCATAATGAAATTTTTTAGATTTCTCCTCTTTGGCTAATAGACAACCAGCAGTCTACAATTCACAAGCACTCTGCCTCTTTTCATGACTATTCCATTATTTTAGCTTACTGGAGAACTGCTGCTTTGGATGCCTTGATAAAATAGAGGGAAAACGAACTAGTACTCACTTTCCTCCCCTCAAGTCTTAACCATGAATCCAAGGCCATGCTTCCGTTTATTGTTGCTGAACCAAAGACCAAAAAAAACAGCAAAAAACCCTAACTCTGGTCCAATACAGCTTGCAGGCGTACTGAAAGGATTTTAAGTTTAAGAACAAGAGAAAAATTCTCTCCTTCTCCTGGATGTGAAACAGCAGAGAATTCTCCTCTGGGTAGTCTTTTAGTCTCCAACATGCAGGGGCTAAGAGCAACAAACAAGACAAATTATTTTTCATTGATAAAGACGCTGAACAGAGCTGAACTGAGATTTCCTCCCTTCTCCCCTCAGATAGTCTGTTGGCAATAGCTAGCTTGGCTCCCCTGAGCACATGGAAACATGTCAATTATTATGCTGGGGGAGCTGTCACTGAAGAAAAAAGGTAAACAGGAAAATGCAGCACTAAGTTACTCAAGCTGCAGGATGGTGCCTGCATACGAAGCCACCTCAGGCAGCAGTCTGTCTTATGTGGGCAGATTATTTTTTTAATCTGGTCCTGCAGCCTAGTCAAAGAAACAATAGAAGAAAGGGTGCAGAGCTTATGCTTTGAAAGCCAGTTTAGGGAGCACAGAAGTTTAAGGAATAAGGCAAGGAGGTGATCGCAGCAGAAGACAGACTTCACGTCATCTGCTACATACTTCTCTTGCACTACAGTAGGACTATGTAGAGAAATATCCTACTCCCCTTGCCCCAGAAAAAGACCTCGTTTTTGTACCTCATGCATCTAATACCTGGATAATGACAAAATCTTGGAGATGCATCCAAGACAGACAAGCTGAAGAGTACTGTTACACCTTTCCCTACTTCCCACAGTCACACGTTGTACTCTCCCAAACTTGGAGAAAGGATATGTGGGACCTGTGCTTCAACAGCTGAGATACACGCATGTGTGGGGGAGAAAACGGGAATGGCCATCACATGAAAACATGCCCCAGCAGATTTAGTCTGTCTTACAGCCAGTAAGCAGAAACCTTAGATTAGATAAGAATGTCTGCTTGACACAGAGCTCACGGCTTGCATCTTACATCCAAGTATTAACAAAGCTGAAGGAAAATTTTGTAAATAAAAGACAAGCAACAGAAACATCAAATCTAGAACAGATCAGATCAAAATCATGCAGATTGTTTTGCAGACTAAAGCAAAACTAGAAATATTCAACACACTTTAGCCAGGAAACCTAAATAGAGAGAGGTACTTAGTTTCTCTATAATGCTCTTTCCTCTGAAGTTTCAACTGATGAAGTAGCTAAAAATAAATATAAATCAACACAAAGCAAGTCACAACAGGCTCAGTACAGCTAGTTAAGAAGAGTGGTAACATTCTAAGTGAGGCAAGAGGATACATCTACTGAAGTGTCTTGGATAGCTGGCTAACCAACTATTCTCCATTTCAAAAGTCTAAATAATTATTATGTTGCAGAAAATAACTCATGCAGCAGCAGATGCTGCCATATGGGAACACTTATTCCTTCAAACACCAATACAAAAGAAAAAAGGGAGCAATAACCATGTTCCTTTGAAAGGAAAGAATGCAGCTCTGGAAGCCAAGGACAAGGTACTTAAATACCTCCACACTGTGGGCAGAACCCAAAATAATCCGTTCAGTACTCTGTGCTAGATACGGAATGCAGTTGCCCTTGACCCAGCCCTGCTCACATGCTGATAAACTGTCAGAAGCAACACATGCATTTACAGAACTGAAGGGCCCAAAAGACGCTCCAGAGCAAACTTCTTTTTTCAAGGACAGCTTGACGACAGCGACTTAGATTTTTACAAACACGTGCAACTAACAGATATTTTGGAATGGTTAACTCTGTTTTTTTTCCCACTGTTTTCATGAGGCAATTATTCCATATAATGACAATTTCTAATTCACTGGTCAGGTTAAACAGCTGTTCACATGGAACTGCAGCAGTACTTAAGTGCTTACGTTCCCTCCTTGACCAACTGGCAAACCAAAAGTGTTTTCAGGCTAGCTGTATGGATGCTCATCCACATCTGCTCTGGTGAGCACTCACTGTTGTAGCTCTCACCTTGAAAACACACACGGACACAAGTCGTTACCATAAGCATTTAGGGGAACCGGGCCAGGGAGCCACAGGCACCAGCCTCTTCCACTCGAGCGTACCGACCGCGCGGCATTGGTGCGGCTCTGGAGAGTAACTCACGGGGGAGCACACCAGCCTTCGCCTCCATCCGCAGCTGCCAAATGAATTCCACCCTCAAGCGCGGCGGAAAGGTACGTGCCCCGGCGCAGCAGCGGGGAGCCAGGCACCCCCCGCCGCGCCCGCCGGCTCCAGCGGCCCCCGGCACGCAGCTGAAGCCTCGCCGCCGCCGGCCCCGCGATGCCGGGCGCGGGGCCCTCCCTCCGGCCGCCGTGCCGGGGCGAGGCTGGGCCGGGCGGGCTCCCGCGCCGGAGCACAGCCCCGAGCCCGTCTCCCGCCCCGGCGCCCAGCCGGTCCCTCCAAGTTCCCGGTCCCTCCTACGGCGGGACTCGGGGCCGGTGGCCCGCGGCCCCCCGCTGACCCAGCCCCTCCCTCCCGGCCGCCTCACCGATGAGGACGCGCAGGTGCTTGAGGCGGGTGAGCGGGTCCTTGCGGGTGTCCAGCACCTTCTGCGTGGATTTCCGCACGTCCCCGTGCGGCTTCTTGGAGAACATCCCGCCGGGCCCGGCCCCGGCGCCGCGCTCCAGAGGCGGACAGCGGCCTCCGGATCCGCCCGCACCGGGGCCCCTACACAGCCAGCGGCGGCAGCGCCGCCGCCTCCTCCTGCCTCCCACTCCGATGCGGCGCGGGCGGCGGGGCGCGGCGCGGAGCCAACTCCCCGCGGGCCCGGGGGGGGCCGGGCCGGGCCTAGACTCCCCCTTCCTCCTTCCCTCGTTCTCCTCCCGCTGCTTCACGACAGCCGTCAGGTGCGACCCCAGGCGTCCCTATGGCAACCGCGCCGTGACGTCACGGCCGGCGCTCCCCAGCGCACCTCCGAGGCGCGGCGGGCGGGCGGGCGGACGGACAGACAGACGGACAGGGCTCCGCCCGCCCGCTCGCAGGCCTGGGGGAGGCAGCGCCCCGGTGGGGAGCTGCGTCTGCCCGGGGCTTTCACGGGTCTCCTTGGGAGAGGATGGAGCGCAGGCACCGGGGCAGGACAGGCCGGGGCTCGCTGCAGGATCCTCTGCGCAGCTCGGCAACAGCAGCTGCTGCCGGAGACTGTACTCAGGCTATTTGTCAGTAACATGTAAAGTTATCCCGTTATACAGCTACTTCTGGCTACACAGAGACAGAGAAGTGCAGTGAGGTAAGGGGGGAATCCCGGGGGGAATAAGGAAATAAAACCCAGGCGGGGACCACGTTCGCCCAGGCAGTGACTCCAAACCTTTACTCAAGCCCCAGTTGTGCAACGGGCAACGATGCGTCTCGCAGTTCCTCTTTCCACACCGGTCCTCGAAGTGCTGCAACTCCTCACCCCAAGCTCCTGCCCAGAGTCGCTTCTGCTCGGTTTCACTGCCCACGCCTTTGCCTGCAGCGCTGGCGTCGACGCTGACCCATCAGACGTGGCTGGGTCCAGCGCGACGGTCTGGGGCGTCCTCGTTTCTTCTGCGCTGCGCTCCTATGGACGATGGTGCCCACGGTGCTCCTACAGCAAAACCAGAAACAGGCTCGAGAGACCGCGTTTGTCCCACGCACAGCCTCACCAGAGAGGCCCGCAACAACAGCCAGGGATATGTGTGGGGCGCGGCGTTAACTCCGCTGCTGAGGGCTGAACTGAAAAAGCCCAAAGTTTCTCCTAAAAGCCTGACATCGGTTCACAATCATTACATTTATGAAATAGAGAATTCTTGGACTTTTCAATAGACATCTGCTGTTGTATCATTTAAGACTCGTGATTTCCAGTGCCTCTTTGCTCGGACGTTTTTAGTCCCTGGTGCTTGGTTTTGCATTGAGGAAATCCAGTTCCCGCAGCTAAGAGTCTGATGACAACAACTGGAGTTTTTAGTATGGGCAATATTTAACTGTTTCAGACGTTATAAAATTGTAAGAGTTGTCAACATTTACATACCTGCTACATAAATAACATAACCTGAGTGTTTAAATGCGTGACCAATAACAGTTAAGGTTACGAGCGTTAGGGCAGTGAGATTTAGTCAGCAGGGCATCAGCGAGGGAGTCGGCATCATCTGCCTGCCTATGTGGTCTGCCCCAAAGCATCTCATATTCTACCATCTCTGTAAATGAGATCTGAAGATTAGCAGTATTACAATAATTTATTTTATCGTAACGCATTACATTTTAGCTCTGTAAGATTTGATGATGATACATTGATTTATCTGCTTTGTTTTCTAAATTTCATGAATTCTAAGTACATTTTTTTATTTTCCCAGTCTTTAAAAAACGTATTTGCTTTGGAGAATTTTCTTGCTTTTCTGATAATTTTTAGGTCTTTACCTCAAGACAGAGCTTAAAGGTAATAAACAGAGTAAGACATCACCAAAATATTAAATGAAAGGAGGGGGTGGTGTTAACCAAGGTAATCATGGCTTTTACCGGGAGCCTCCTGGCGCAGAGCACACCAGGCAGGAAGGGCATGTTCCAAACACAGCGAACGCCGTGATCTTGCAAAGGCTTGACTGTGAATCATGTGACTTCGACGCCTTTGATTATGCATAGAGGACAAGGTTAGAAAATAG
This sequence comes from Nipponia nippon, assembly GCF_047370975.1. Taxonomy (NCBI): domain Eukaryota; kingdom Metazoa; phylum Chordata; class Aves; order Pelecaniformes; family Threskiornithidae; genus Nipponia; species Nipponia nippon. The sequence goes on from NW_028262302.1 coordinate 3,795,797, forward strand.
CAGGATTAGTTAGGGAGGGGTTAGGTTCTGCTGCATTCCAGGCGGCTATTACTATACCTATTCTTTGCATTTCCACTTTAAAGAAAGAACTCTTCCAGTATCTTTGTCCAGCTGTGAGGGGACCCCCCATGACTAAGTTTAACTGAACTTTTAAAGGAGTAGTGTAGACAATTAAGTGCTGCAGAACTTTTTTCCCCTTCTTTTAACTGTCTCTACAAGGCCCCACAGGGCACTCAAAGTAGTGAGGGCAACTGGGTCACACTCATACCATCAATTAACTTCTCACAGTTGATCTAGCATTTGTGATTTCCAAAGAAATTAGCCACATACTTAAAAAAATGAGTATTTTTTGATATATCAACAGTTCACATTTCAAAGGGATAGAATATGTTTTAGATTCTTGCATCCACCCCCAGTAATCCAAGTTTCTGGAACCACTGCTTTACTAATATTTACACCACATTAAGGTATATGATTAAAAGTGAGTTAAAATTACTCAGAATTTCACTAAGTATTTCCCTTCTTTCCGGTAGCTAGCATGAGTCTTAAAACTTGACCCCTCAGAGGTGCATGCTTATATTCCACTGAAGAGCTATTTGCCCACATGGCCCTTCAAGAGAAAACAATAAGTTTAAAAGAATTTTTAAAACACATTCCACTGCTTCTCATCTCTTTGTATTTAGCTCAACAGCTGATGCCTTTGAGGCTTTTCTCTAAGTACTCCTATTTCTACTTTTCTATACCACCCTCCACAGTTTCCTTCCTATGGGGGTTGTCTTGCTTTTGAGAAAGACGCATCTCTAAATTGCACCCTGGGCGTTAGGATGGTGTGTTGTAATCCTCTGGGTGTACGGCATTGCCTGTGCTACAGTATTCCTATTTGGGAACCATCCCAAGTAAATTTTTACTCAATTTAATTGGCAACTATTTAATTTGAGAAAAGACCCCAAAACCTAGATATTTAAGGCTTGAACAGTCAAAATCGGGGTTCTGTACAGTTTAGTACTCTAGTGTATTGATACTGGAGATGTTGGCCACTGTGACCTAAGCAGTCAGGTATCAGGATCCTGTAAGACATTTCTAATATGAGAATAATGGAACAGCTAGCTGTTCCTTCGACAAAACCCTGTTCCTGTGCAAAAAAAGCACAATTTCCCATTTAATTTCCACAACCCCGCATCTCACAGATGAAATGTGGATTCTATATGCTTCTGTAATTAAGGGAAAGAGCTCTCCATGAGCTTATACTCTCCTGAGCAACCAATTCTTGCTTTATGGCTTTTTTTTTTTGTTAAGCATTAATAACTTTGCACGAGCATCTGGTACAAAGTCAGAAGACCGCAGTCTTTCCAACCACCAAAGATCCCAAGCTTGAATAAATTTTTCCATGAGCTACAGAATTAATGAAGCCAGATTTCCTCTGAATTTGTACTCTAACCACTGAATGCCCTGAGTCATCTCCTTCCACAACCATAAACCTTCCTTTGCTTTGTCCTCCCCTACCTATTTGAGATGGGCAAGAGGCACGACTGCAGTTAAGTCTTAACTACGTGTATACAGGTTGGTGAGCTGACTGCTGTCCCTTGGAAGGGTAAAAGCTAAGTTACACGTTTCCCTCTGTGGGACATTAATAGGGGTTCTTTGTTCCAGATACCGTTTCACAAAACATGCAGAAACTTGGTATCTTTGTAACACTTGTGCTCTCATGTAAAATTCAATCTAGACGATGGCTTCAAAAGTGAAAAAAAAAACCCAAACCAAAACCAACCCAACAATTATCACCTAAGGTTTGTTTCCGTAGCACACTAGGAGTACGTCAGCCATGCTCAAAGAACAGAAGGGATATATGGCCTGTCATGACGAGAAACTTTAATACACGTGAAAGTTATTTGCAACCAATGTAAGCATTACTAATTCCTGTCCAGCAGCTTGCCAGAGAATTTAGACTTTTGCTGTGCAAAGTCACCTCCAACTCACAATGTTTGAGTTCTAATGTAAGCACTAGCACCCATATCTGATATGAAAGAGGTTTTGAAATGTGAATACGCTGATACAGTGGCAGTTACAACAACTTTCTTTCTAACTGAAAGTGCTCAAACACTCTGTCAACCACTGAGATGTTTTCTTTTTCTTCCCCAACTTATGAAACAGTTTTGCAATATTGACAAACCCACAAAAGAACTTCCAGAAGAGAAAAGCTGTGCAGAAACTGCATGTCTGCCAACCTCTATGGGACAGCCAATTTTGCAGATATTATTTCCTTTTTATCAAAGGAAATATTTTGCCCCCGATCTCTCCCCTTATCTCACCTGCAGGAGTAAGCCAGGTCTTTTAGAAATAAGTCATATATCTTTGAGTTTCTTTTGATTAGTAGTTTTAAGCTTACTTTACACCATTTGCAGCATGTACCAGACTATCTTGCCTAGATAATATACAAGCTGAGGGAGGAACATGATCCAATAGCCTTCAAACATAGCTAGTAGCTTGCACACCATGACTGCTACTTTAACTTGCTGCTGACCTTGTCCTGCAGGGAAAATAGTCTTTTCAGTGTTCTTGTGACCCACCTCCTAATATTGCACTTTGAAACTGAGGGTGAAGAATCAGATTTAATTTGATAGAGCATCCAGTTCTTTGTGATACTGGATAAAAATTATTTCAAGGGACATAATTTGGTTTGCCAGAGTTAACAAACACCTCAGTGCTACCACTTCTTTCTTAACCCATACTACAGGTGAGGCCCAAGAACTGACTAAAACCTCACATGTATCTTCCAGATAAATTTCTCTCATGATTCTTTTTTCATCGTTAATAACACATACTGATAGACCTGGCTAATAAGTTGATGTCCTGTCCCCTTTGGAGGACCTCACCCTCCCCCCCTCCAATCAAAGTTGTAATGACCAGTCCAGGACAAACTGCATCTTCAAACTGGGAGAAACTCCTCATGAGAAGATATTTCAAACTCATTAAGATGTAGTGCACTATATTGGATCAAACACAGCAAAAGCTCTTTCGTCCCCGCTTCTCCTTGAAGGTTTCATCTATACCTGTATCCTACTGACTCACATTATAGATCTTTGGCTTCTCTCTTTACAATCTTATTCTTGTCAGAAATATTCAGTTACTATGCAGTTACTCACCACAACAAAAGCTGGCAATCGGGTTGATAATCAGAAAGCTAGCGACTGCTTTTCAGATTCTAGAGTGATGCATGTTTCCACTCACTGTCTCCAGTCATCAAATTAGGTATGAAATTACAGCCCTGCTTCCTAGCTTTTTTTTTTGGGGGGGGAAGTCTGGTCTAGTAGCCACTATGCGTGTGCCAGGTTCTACTTTTCTGTGTGTTTCACAGATGTCAGATTATTAGTCTAAGTGCCCAGATTAAGTCCTAGGAGGCTGATGCCTGCATTTCTAAGCTTTTCCTCTTCATGTGTGTGAGTTCTCATCTTTAATCATCACTCTCTTTCCCAAACTAGGAAAGGAGATTTCACCACCTGTCAAGGTCTGTGCTGGCCAGCATTTTATTTATAATGATTGTTATCGCATCCAAATTTTTTTCAGTACCAGCTTTCAACAGAATTGCCAGTTTTGAGTTTTACATTCTTGCCAACTGTCTCTGTTAATGGACTATGTCTTTTTCTAATTGTTCAAAAATACCACATACCAGCTGTTAATCCCCACTTCCCCATTAAATGCAGAGCCGAGCTGATGAGGATGATGAGAATCACTTTCTTCTTAATTGCTATTTTACTCTGATGAAGGGTATAAGTCATGATCCAGAAAAAAATCATAGCTTTATAGGCACCTAATGCTTCCTTTCACTTATCTTGATGAAACGGTCTATCTATACACTGGTCCTCTGGTAGCTGACTGGATTCCTAGCTGGTATGTACACACAGTAAGACACAAATCTTTGCCAGTCCTCTAGTAAGCTAGCCAGAATTTCTTCTTTCCCCCCTCCTTCTAGCACGCATCTGGCCCTAGACAGCTGAATAACATAGGTGTTGCTACTTAATATGTTAAGGGCTTATAGGTGATCTGATTAATTATATTTCTGGGAACAAATTATCATAGAATCATAGAATTGTTAAGGTTGGAAAGGACCTCTGAGATCATTGAGTCCAACCTATTAACCTAACTACCTGGTCTACCTCTGAACCATGTCCCTAAGCACCACATCCACATGTTTTTTGAATACTTCCAGGGACTGTGATTGCACCACTTCCCTGGCCAGTCTGTTCCAATGCCTAACCACTCTCTCCGTGAAGAAATTTTTCCTCATATCTAATCTAAATCTCCCCTGGCACAACTTGAGCCCATTTCGTCTTGTTCTATCACTTGTTACTGGGGAGGTGAGACTGACCCCCACCTCACTACAACCTCCTTTCAGGTAGTTGTAGAGAGCAATAAGGTCTCCCCTCAGCCTCCTCTTCTCCAGACTAAACAACCCCAGTTCCCTCAGCCGCTCCTCATAAGACTTGTGCTTCAGACCCTTCACCAGCTTTGTTGCCCTTCTCTGGACACGCTCCAGAACCTCCATGTCCTTCCTGTAGTGAGGGGCCCAAAACTGAACACAGTATTTGAGGTGTGGAATTATAAGCTGCCACTAGCTCTATGCCACCATATACAGCTCCTAGAAACACCCTTTTCTTAGCTTTTCTATTAGCTTTTCTCTTAGCTTTTCTAGCACTCCATTTGGACGGTCAGGTTAACTTCAACTAGTACCTTTTTTTTCTTCTGCTCAAAATAGGAGATGTTTGTATGCTTTAGCTGCATAATCCCCCCTCTCCTGGCTACAAACAGAATAGAAGCAGCATGTAAAATTGTGTATTACTAAAAAATATTTCTGGCTCAATTCCCCATCCTGGTTGCTGATTTCCACTGTGGCATGGGAACTTTGATTTCCTTTTGGGGCTTATTTTTAGCTCCCTTAGACCTAGTTCCAACTGTTTGGACAGGAAATTACAATCAGGCCAAAGGTTTCTTGATTTCCTGCCATTTCTTTCCCTGCAACTGTTTCCAATAGTTTTTTCTAGTCCAGAGCATTTGATTTTTAGTCTTTTTATCTTGCTAGTCCATAATGCAACACTTGAATTCAGGTTTGTTAGACGGTTTTTATTTCTGGTTTCTTTTTGTCAAGTCCCTATGGCTCTCTTAAGAGAAATTTCAGATCCAGTTTGTCAAATTCACTGTTTTTCTTTGGGGACATCTCCAGCTCTCCTTTCAGGCCTTCTCCTAACTCCTTTCAGCTAAGTATCAGACATCCCTACTAACACTTTTGCCACATTAGCTCAAAGGAATACCAGCTAAAAAAACAGTTCCTTGGTAACCGCCTCTGTAAGTTTTTAAAACGATATGAACCAGCACTCGGCCAGATTTTGGGGTCCCGCAAATTGTTGTTTCCAAACAGGGAAATACCTAAGGACATGGTCAGTTGCTGTTGCACTCTTAAATAACCAGCGACACTGGAAACAGCCCAGCCCGGCCGCGCTGCCCCGCCCGCCAGTGCGGAGCATGCGCGGGGCGCGGAGCATGCGCGGCCGCGGCCACCCCCTCGGCCCGCAGCCGCCGGTCCCGGTGCCGTCCCCGTCCTTCCCCCGGCGTTTCCCTGCGCGGCGGGGAGCGGGGCCGGCGGCAGCGGGAGGGGAGACCCTGGGAGAGGCCCGAGGGAGCGCTGGGGGGAGTGGAGGACGGGGAAAGAAACGCGACTGCAGCTGCCTGCTACTGCGGATCTCGGAAAGGACTCGTCCCTGGGTGCGCTGCAGTTCTTTCAGAAATCATAGGTGTCTCCTGTCATATACTTCAGATTGTAAAAATCCTGATGGGTGTGGGGAAAGCGTGCCAGGGTCTCCTGGGTCCCCAGCTGGCTACGAGGCCAGAGACAACAAACAGAAGGGATGGAGTTTGCAGAGTGAAGGACGGGAGGTGGTTAATTTTGCCTAGTATTTCTCTCTTTGTGTTCTTGGAGAAGAGGTGGCACACCTACATACACTCCTCTCGGTGGAGATACAGGGAAGTTCGTTGCTTTGGATATACAGAGATGTGGGAGAAAAGAAGTGACTAACGTACAGCGATAGTTATCGTGGGCGAGGTGGGCAGCTATTGCCGTGGAGGTAGAAGCCCATGGGGAAGCTCAGAAGTTATTAACTGACTCACAATATAACCTGCGTAACATCCTTCCAGGCCACGGAGAGTGACTAAATCTGGATCTCTCAATATGAAGAACTGCTACTGCCAGGCAAATACAACCTTAACTTCATTGGAGCAGCACATCACCTCACTGAGACCCACAGCGCTTTTCTACTGCTCCTTCACCAGGCCCAGACCTCAGAAGCAAGCCTGTGCTGTACAAGCGAGCTCACCTTCACCCCAAAGATACTGCCCACGCTTACCTGCAGGCCACAACCGACTATTTCATGGCTCGAGGACCCCTGCCAGACCTTCCTGTGCATGTGTGTATCCGAAGCGAAGCTTAGCAGTCCCTCATAGCAAGGGGACAGCTGGGACAGCTTGCTCCAGTAAGCGTGATTTGTATTCAGTACACCTTACGTAGCACAACTAACGGCAATTGGCAAACTAACAGAAAAGTACTGATACTCAAAGCCAAAAAACCTACCCCAACCCTGCACAAGTTGCAGCATATCCCTTTAGTCCTTTCTCGTGTCCACTCTCAGTGGTTGCTGTCAGCTTTAGGGGACCAAGTTAAGTCTGATTAATTCAAAGCATACCACAGAACGTGAAACTGGGGAAGAAACAGGGTCTGGTGGGGCGGTGGCTATTCACAGGGCCCTCTGTCCTCTGGAGCCCAAGGGGGAAGGTGGGAGGGAGGCGGCGAGCCGCAAGGGACGCCTTGCCAGGATGCGAAGCTCCTGGGCAGCGGCGTGGGTGCGGGGTTGCCAGGCGGGAACGCAGTTCCTGCGGCAGGGAACGGCAACGGTCGAACCCCCGGCCCCGCAGGCCCACCCGCGCCCGGGCCACCTGCCGGAGAGGCGGGCAGGTGCGAAGCCCTCCTAACTCTGCCTGACCGCGATGGAGCCTCTCAGTGACGAGCGGCCCCGTGAGTGCCCCGGGACGGGGAAGGGGGCGCGGGAAGCCCTCGCTCCCCGCCTGGCGCCTCAGGTCCCCCACGGCCGCGGAGCGGCGCCTCCCCCGCGCCGCTCCCGGCGGACGACAATTCCCAGAATGCCCCGCGCGCGGGTAACGCGGCCCGCTGGCGGGGCTCGGCCAATGGGAGGGCGCGGAGGGCGCCGGGCGGGGTAGGCTGCGCAGGCGGGGAGGGGCGGGGCGGAGGGGCCGGCGGCAGCGGCGGAGCGGCGGCGGGAAGGGCTGTGCCGGGGCTCGGCGGCGGCGGGGACGATGCCGGTCCATTCCCGGGAGAAGAAGGAGAACAACCACGATGAGATGGAGGTGGACTACGGGGAGAACGAGGGCAGCAGCTCGGAGGAGGAGGAGACCGAGAGCTCGTCCGTGTCCGAGGAGGGGGACAGCTCAGGTACCGCGGCCGCCCGCAGGGCAGCGCCTCTGAGGGGGCGCCGCGGCCGTTCCCTCGGCGCCCGGCGCTCTGCCCCGGGGCAGAGACCGGTCCCGCCCCCCCGCTCCGGTGGCTGCCGGTGCCCACCCCCGCCGTGACCCCGCCTCCCCGCCGCTCCGGCCCGGCCCAGCCCGTGCTCCGGCCCCGCGGCTCCTCTTCGGGCCGCCGGCCGCGGGGGAGGGACGCGGCCGGGCGCATGGGCACGGAAGCCCCGCTTCGCCCCCAGCCGCCGGCTCCGGAGCCGGCTGGCACCCGGGCTCGGCGGGCCGGGCCGGGCCGCGCCGCGCCGCTCCGCTCCCTGTGGGTGCTGTGGGTTGTGCCCTGCTGGGCTGGAGCGCATGGCCCCCAGGGGTGCTCACTGAGGTCTGCGCGTAAAGGCTTGGCACACATACGTACGTACATACGTGGGCATGCATGCACACAAAATACAGGCATACATGTGTGCACACATATATACATATGTATTTCCTTGTATGTAAAATAGTGAATTTCAATTAGACGTTTTGAGGCCTGTCTTTGAAGGGGCATTGGAAGCCCTGTCAGTACCATTTCCCTCTTTTGCAAAGCATTTCAACCTCTGCTCTGTTGAAGGTCCTTTCCTTTTTCCGTAGCTTCTTCTGGACTGTAGATTTTGAATGATATTAGTAGGTGAAGTCCATCTTTAAAAGGATTACTTTTTCTATGCTCAATTTCCACTGTGTTAGAAAAAGTTTATTATCTGATCAAACTTCCCTTGTAATTACAAGGGCTGAATTATAAAATGGTCACTTACTGGGAAATATACTGATCATCAGATGCATACACTGCTGCTCTGGAATCACGGGGCTCCATAAAAGTAAGTAAGCTCCATAAGCAGGATCTTTGTCACTAGAAGGGCTAGCTGAAAAACAGTAGCTGTGTTCAGAGCTAGCAGTGGTCCTGATATGTGTTTCTGGCAGCTTAAGTGATTTAGAGTGGTCTGCTGGGATTCTGTCACATGCCTGTACTAGCACATTGACTTGTGGCATGAGTGTTGGGCTTGGCACAGTGGAAGGAGTAGGATATCATAAACTAGACAAATTAGACAGTTGTGAAATTATATTTTTACGTACGTTGGCTTGTGATTGGTTTATCTGTTAAAGTCCTCAATGTACAGTTAATTCTTCATTTTTGTTGTTAAAAGATGTGGAAGATCTTGAATGTTAAATCCTATGGCTTTTATATTCACACTGACTGATGCAGTTCAGGGAAAGCCCTGCTATGGTGGTTCCATGTGGGCTCATGGAGCTTGCCCTCATCTGGGCTGTGCATGGGCTAGCAAGGTGCTGGATCCCCGCAGGTGTGGTACAGAGACAGCCAAGCTGACTCTGTAGAAGTAGAGTGAAGACTCTACTAGTGCTGGGAAAGTGTGGCTGCCATACCGGGAGAGAGTATAGTTGCTCCCTTAGACCTTGATCTGAGTTAATGCTCACTCTGCACCAGAGTTGATCCCCCAGTAGAGGCCTTGGTTAATCCACAAATCCAGGTAATCTGTCCATAGTTTATGCAGAGCTTCCTGTGGTGTGTTTTGTTTTTTTTTTTTTCTCACCTTTTTCCCCTTCTTCTCCCCCATCACCCCATACCTTTGAGCTGGCAAGTATTGCTGATTGAATCCCATTTTACAAGTTAGGCTGCTGGTCCATGGCTGTCCACCTGTATCGAATTGCTGGCTGCCACTGTCCTGCCTCTCATCCTTAGCCACCCTTCCTGGTACACTGTGCTTTCCTGTCCCCTTTCTTGCACTGACTTCAATGCTTGTTGGGCCTTTGTATGCTAAGCTGTCAGAAAAATAACCCATTAAAAAGGTAGCTAGTGAAAACATATTAGTGAAGAGTCTGATATGTAAATGTGAGGCACTGGGGACTATGTAAACCACTGGTTAGATAGATAGACTGCAGCTCAATAGCACCAGAAATCATAAATTGCAATTTTGTGAGAATATGTAAACACCTCCAACTTAAATCAGTTAACTGGACACCTGCACGTTTTTGTGAATTTGGGACTAAAGATTTGCACGGGTTTAGACAAGAGGTCTCCTGGAGGAGGGAGTTCTTTAGTTCTGGGCTGTTTACTCATCTGAGGGAAGATCTTGCCTCTCTTGTCTAATGCAATGCTACACAGGAGATCTCTTCAATCAGTGAACTGTGAACCACAGTTCCCATCCAGGTATGGGCTTGAAAGAGGCAGCAAAATTATTATAAACATAGTGATTTTATTTGTGTCTGTATTAGCAACTGATTTGGCAAAATAAGAATAGAGAATAGGTAGTTCTGAGTAGATAGTGCTGAGGCCCCTACATCTCCAAAGTAGTTAGGGTTTATTTCAGATTACGTAGCCTGAAATGAGTATGTTTGTTTGGAAGCTGCCCGAAGGACAAGTCATTGTTTCAAACCCTTGTGTTCTCCCTAGACGTTGGAACGCATTTGACAAGTACCTGGAATGAAGCTTTGGGTTTAACTTGATAGGAAAAGAACTTGGTTTGTGTTCACCAAAACTGCTGCAAACCGACGCAGTGCTTGATAAGCTGGACCAGTCATGGGACTGGCTTCAAAGCTATGCTGTACTGAAACTTGAACATGCGCACAGCTTTTATAAACAGTTGGGCTGTTGTAGGTGGAGAGTTTATTGATAGAATTACAGATGTGCTACTGAGGAAGGCTCATCGGTCTTTGCTTACCCCTGTTCTCTCAAAGTGATTCTGTTGAAAAGTAAGGCCGGAAAAATGTGCTTAAACTGTCTTGGATTGTTTTGATGAAACCTAAACCAGGCAGCATCTGTGTGTGCTGGTGGTTATGCTGGAAAAAAGATGAACTTGAGTGAGGGTACCAAGGCAAGCAGCCGGAGGTAATCATGTTTTAAGTTGGAAAAGGCTGGATCAATGGGCCGACGCCAGCTGTATGAGTTCAGCAAGGCTCAGTGCCGGGTCCTGCACTTTGGTCACAACAACCCCATGCAATGCTACAGGCTTGGGGAGGAGTGGCTGGAGAGCTGCCTGGCGGAAAAGGACCTGGGGGTGTTGGTTGACAGCTGCCTGAACATGAGCCAGCAGTGTGCTCAGGTGGCCAAGAGGGCCAATGGCATCCTGGTCTGTATCAGGAATAGTGTGGCCAGCAGGACCAGGGAGGTGACAGTGCCCCTGTACTCGGCACTGGTGAGGCCGCACCTTGAGTACTGTGTTCAGTTTTGGGCCCCTCACTACAAGAAGGACATCGAGGTGCTGGAGCGTGTCCAAAGAAGGGCAACGAAGTTGGTGAAGGGTTTAGAGAACAAGTCTCATGAGGAGTGGCTGAGGGAACTGGGGTTGTTTAGTCTGGAGAAGAGGAGACTGAGGGGAGACCTTTTGCTCTCTATAAGTACCTGAAAGGAGGTTGTAGCAAGGTGGGGGTCGGTCTCTTCTGCCACATAACAAGTGATAGGACGAGAGGAAATGGCCTCAAGCCGTGCCAGGGCGGGTTTAGATTAGATATTAGGAAAAATTTCTTCACTGAAAGGGTAGTCAGGCATTGGAACAGGCTGCTCAGGGCAGTGGTTGAGTTTCCATCCCTGGAGGTATTTGAAAGATGTGTAGATGTGGTGCTTAGGGACATGGTTTAGTGGTGGACTTGGCAGTGCTAGGTTAATGGTTGGACTTGATGATCTTGAAGGTCTTTTCCAACTTAAACGATTCTATAATTCTATGAAAAGCATATCTGATTATGTCCTTGTTTGCACAGGAACCTGCTCTGTTCCTTTCAGATGTGACTTACAAAAGCATGTTTCAGTTCATTATCAGAATTGTACATGGACTTAAAAGGGAATACTGTATTTCAGATGAGAAATTCATTGAGATGGCTTTTCAAGAAGTTCTGATATATGAAGTTTGTTACTCCCTCAGGGGAAACAGAAAGACAGTAAAGGAGGAATATACAAGCTTATTGGGCAGTAGGTGGGTGAGACACAGGGTTGTGAAGGACTCCTTGATGAGGTCTAGGAGCAGCACTGCGACGATAACCACTACTTAATTAGCCCATCTTAGCCTTCCAGTTTGTTTTGTAGCTAGATGCCATCTGGGAATGCCCTTTCTTCACCTCTTACTCAAGCTAATCTGTATGTCTAAAAAAATGTCGTTTTCTGTGTGAGGAAGGGAGCTTGGTATAACAGATGTAAACTTAATTATTTCTCTCCTCCAACTCCCTGGCTCAGGTGAAGAGAGAATTGTCTCTGTTAGTTCTAGCTTTGAAGTTTGCTCTTTTTCAAAACTTTCCTTTGCTCCCATTTGTAGTTATGCTAATTGATATTTTTAAAGAAAACTTTGATGTTTACATGTCCTCAAAGACACTTTGGTTGATTTTTATTGAAGGGAAATAATTCTGTTGTCTTGCCCTTGTCTTGGTTTCTTCTGGGATTAGGGAGGAGGAAGGAGGAATTGTGTTTTAAGCGAATGTAGTCTGAATGTTTCTTTAAAACAATACAAGAAGCTCTCCAGATAATTTCCGTTGCATTCCACAGAGAAATGCTTTAAGGGAGCACTTAAAAAGCGATGATTACAGGAAATTACATGCTTGTCTCAGTGTCTTGACAAATATGAACGTACTCCATGGAAGCATATTGCTCCTACAGACATAAGATGATTAGCACCACAAGAAAAAAGTCATAATTAAAATTATCAACAATAAGAAAAAAATATTTTGAAGGAAAGGATTTTTTTTGGTTAAGTTTGTCATTTGCTTTACTTGCATTCAGCCACCTTTTTTTTTTTTTCCAGTAGATGCCTGAGAATACGGAAGGTGCGGTTAGAAGAAGCATAGCTTGTCCTTGAGAGCTGGCACTGTTTCTATCCCGTTCTTTTTGACGCTATGTATTTAGTGTAGGGTTTTTTATTGACGAGGATATAAAATAGCATATTAGGGATGAACAGAAAAGCCACAAGTTATGCTCACCATCCCAGATGAGAATTTGGCCATTTTTTTAGAGCACTTTATATGGGCCACAGCTTATTAAAAAAAACTATTTTAGGCACTGTTACATTATAAGTACTATGAGGTTTTTTGTCTTTAAACCAGGCTGCCCTAGTTATTGAGTTGGACTGCTTGAACATAGTAGGAAAAGAATGACTGTGATTTTGAAAGTGTTTAAAAATACCCTAAATATTTTGTGCAGTATGAAACTTTATGGGAAATCTGAAGTTTTGAGATAGGATGGGCCTATTAGCAAGCATTTTAATATGAAATGAAGAATCTTCTGTCTCCTGATGTAAATTTTCAGCTGGAAAGCCATGAGATTTGATCCTAAAACCTCTTATTTTTTCAGTACTGCGTATTCTCCAATCTGTATGTTGTTTAAAGCCATGGGGAAGAAGTTCCATAACTGGGGAATTAAAGACATTTCAGGACTCTGAAAATCTTTGTTGTTTTATGAATCTTACTGCAGGCAGAGTAAAGGTGAAACAATTGAAGAGTGACTTAGGATGAGAATTGCCATTCAGCATGAATGATAGGTAGAATGTAGTCTTATAGGCAGAAAGGCAAAGGGTTTTGACTGTATACGTAGCTGAGACTGGAGAGAGCTATGTGTTATTTTAATATCTACAAGAGAGTCAGCTGTGTCCTCAGATACCAATGCATTATAGTTTCCTTGCAACACAAGTTTAAAATGTAAGATACAGTCCCCTTCCCCTCCAACAATGGGTGTTGCACTGATCCTCAGCCAGGGTTACAGTTCGAATCCACTTTCTTTGATTTGTAGACCCTGAACATATGCACACAATAAAATCCATGTTAATTTAAGGGAAAGCTTCTGAGCGAATTCCTTACTAAGACATCCGTAGAACCAAAAGCATAGCTGAACACACCTGAAACATGTATTTGAGTTTGAGAATGAAGTGGGAGAACTGTCGGGATCCCAGTACTTGTTCCTGTCTGGCTTCACGGGTAGGTGCTTTCAAATTTTAAAGAAGCTTTACTTTTATAACTCTTGAAGTAATATGACTGCCACATTCCTTAAATCTGGCCAAGTTGAAAGTTGCCCAATCAATTTTGGCTTGAGTATTATGCTGGACAGCCAAATAAAACTTTGCTCTTTAATCTGATTTTCAGCCTTATTCTGGGATTCAGGATCTGCCTTACTTTTGAGAACAATATTTAAAAATAAAATAGTATCTCCTAACAGCCTGATACTCTCCCCCCTCCCCCCCGCCCCAGCGTGCTAAGCATTCAATGTATTTTTCTGAAGTTCTGTCTTTAAATTTTCTTGCTCTGCTTTCAAATACTTCAGGTTATGTCACGTTTTAAAACTTTGTACACGCTGTCTTTTTTGCTTGTACTAACTGTAATGTGACGAACTGCAGTAGGGCTTTAATTTGGACTCGTAGGTACCATTGTAATACAGATTAATACTGCTCCACTGCCTGCTAGTTTTCATATCCAGGCGGAGAGGGCTAGTGTAGTTTTTAGTCTTAAAAGCTTGTGATGATTTCAGGAAGAAGCTATGTGCAGAAAACTTCATACATTGAGAGGTTTGAGTGGAAGATCTGAGTTAATCAGATCCTCCTAAGTAGCTGTGCTGGCCCTGAAGCTACTCCTTTCACCTCATCACCTTTGCAGATTGCCATACTCTTCTGCAAAACAATAAGGATGAAGACTTGCATGCTGCTCTCTGTAGTTGGTGTAGGAGACGGCATAAAGCAGTTAAACACGTCTGTTGGAAAAATGTGAGTGAGGAAGAAGCAAAAGGCTCAGAGTTGTTTATGGTCTAGAAGAGTGAGTCCAGGTTGTCTCTGTTTGGTTCCAGATCCTGCTTTGCCTTTCTGTCAGGAGTTAGGATTTTTCTGGACAGAGTACCTGCTTAGATGGATATGGCCTCCTTAGGACAGCCCCTTCTCTCAAATGTCTGGCCTGTTTGCGCCAGTTCAGCCCCAGTTCCTGACTGCATGGCCATCCCTTCTTCTGCGTGTCTTCTCCTACTGGTTGATAATTGGTCAGTTGTACCATAACTGTAGACAGCTAATTCCTGGAGATACCGCTGCTATAAAACAGTTTCAGGACATCTCTAACTTCTGAATATGGCTTAACAAAGCCTTTCTTTTTCTTCTGGGAAGGGTGGGAAAGAGTCAAGAGTTTTGGAGCTTAGTTTTTCTGTTTTCTAGTCTAAGAAAAGGCAGTGGAGGTAACAGATGATGTTTAGTAACATCAGATGTCTCTATGAAAAGTGGCAAAATTTTTGGCCAAACGTGCGTATTTCTTGTACTTTACAGTTCTGCTCACTAGGTAAATTAAGAAAAAAATCAGGAATATAAATTAAAACAAAAACTGTGGAAAGAGTATAATGTTAATTGCTCTTGTTGCATAAAAGTTTATAAAATTAAGTTTCTGCAAAATTTTAGACTTTGGAGTTGAGAAGTGTTCCATTAGAAATGTAGTAATTTTAAATGGTTATTAAGATGAACTACAGATATTTCTATGTTAATATTTCAGCTTCAAAGAACTCTCCGAATTGAACAGGACGAAACCTGTTTTCAAAACCAAGTGTTACTTTACTTTTAAATGGATATTAATAAAACAAAACCTTGAATTTTGTAAGACAAATGTAACATTGAACTGTGCTTGGTTTCCAGGGATTGCTTTTGCTCATATTAACTCAGGATACACTTGAATTTTCAGTGGTGGTAATTACTCTTCATGCTTAGTGGTGCCTTTTGTCTGGTGTGATATACAATGTTTAGTTTTCCTGTTTCATGCGTTCTTAGGTACACCTTGTATTATCAGTCATGAAATTTAACCTCTTGAAGTCTTACAGTGATGTTGTTTCCTGTTTTGAGGAAGAAATATTGCTGTTCATGGGGTTTCTTCTAGAATTAGATCTAAGTTTCTTACTCTGCAGTTTATATGGCAAGTGATTTCTCATATTCTGCCATAAGATAATAATAATATAATGGATAATCTATTCATTGCTAAAATTCAGGCTTCCTTCAAATTCACTAGAAACAAAATATCCGGTTTATTTGGTTATACATTACATTGTTCAAAATAAATTCCCTTTTTTTTTTTTATTCTTAGAAATGGATGATGAGGACTGTGAAAGAAGAAGAATGGAGTGTTTAGATGAAATGTCCAATCTTGAAAAGCAATTTACAGACCTTAAAGATCAGTAAGTATTTTAATGTTTTAAGTGCCTCATTTGAGGATCCATTCCATGAGAATATTGTGTGCAGCTGGTGTTTCTCATCTTTCATATATGTGGATGCTACTTTTGGAGAAGAATAAGGATTGGGAGTTCTGAAATTATTTGGAGGCAGTTGCTCCAGAATACTTTTATGTATGTATTTATTTATTTTCTGTTTTGCTGTAAGAATGGTTTTGAAATGTTGTTGCTGTGCAGGGCTGGTGTGGGTCTATTGCATCAAAATCCTTAGTAGAACAAAGGAATTGTGATTTTAGGGAAATTTGTGATTTTATTTATTTATTTATTTACTCAAGATCTTTCTCATCCTTTTCTATATGTGGGACAGACCCAAGCACTGTCTTTGCTAAGTAAGAAAATAGGGTTTTTTTGCAGGGTATCACAGCAGTTTTTGTAGTTGGTACCAATGAAAGTTTCTTGCAGTTACTGCAAAACAGTATATTTAGTATATAATACTAAAAAAAATGAAAATACTGTTGGCCCTCTGTCTGTAGTTTGCCATAACATTTACATCAGTCGTAAAGACGTAAGTGGAAGAGACAAAATTATTCAAAAGTGAATCTCATTTGTATTAGAGCCAGTCTTTTGTATGTATTTTAAGTTGGCTTTTTTTTTTTTTTCCACACATGCCCAGACAAACTAGATGCATCTGTTCCAATTTAAATTGGTGGTAATTTGGCAACTAACTTAATCAGGTACCTGACAAGTGAAACTTTGAGGAGACGTTGTCTATTCTTGGGCATATGTTCTAATTGAAAATCTAGTCAGTTGTCATTACATTTCAGATGCGTGTTTATATTGAGAGATAGTTCTTTCTACTACAGAACCGTGACGTACAACTTGCTTTGCCTAACAGGGCACTGTGAGGCCTATCTAATAGGGTCTGGAAACAATTGCCCAACAAGCAATTTCTTGCTCCAGTTTCTAGAGAAGACTGTTTGTCCTGCTGTTCTTCTTTGGGCTGAGCATGGAGCAACCTGGGAAATGGAGCCAACTGATGAGTATCGGAGCCAGTTGGTACTGACTGGTTTGGTATTTGGAAAACTGCCAGCTTTTGAGTTCAGTCCTACTCTTCCATCTGTTGGACAGCTTGGATGACTGAAAACAATTTGTGTAAACAAACCTTTAAGGAGTGAATATGGAGGAGGGTGGTCTTGGGAGGAAGGAAACAAGTATTTCAGGGGGTTTAGGGATTGTGAATGGTGTTTGGGAGGTGGTAAGGCTGTGGTATATGAGGAGGAAGGCATTGTGTAGTAGACACTGGTTAGCTGAGAGATTGGGGTGTTTGTATGGGCTGGAAGAACTGTGATGGTGGGAATACTGAGAAAGGAGCATTACAATGATAGAAGAAGGATTATAGGGAGGAGCAGCCGTGAGTAGAGAGGTGATAAAGGGAAAGAAGAAAAAGATGCATAAACAATGGGATGTTTAGTCACAACCAATAGCAGAGATGATGAAGTGATTCTGTCTACCTCCTCTTCCTTTTCAGGGAAACTGAATTTGGATACTATGAGATAAGTAAGATTTACAGGTTGATAGCAGTTATCCATTTTAGGCAAATCACTGAAAGTACTGGATAAACAGTTGTAGTCTATCAACGGCTACGTGGTACCAAGTGCTGGCAGCACTTAGTCCATAACCACTTGCTCTGATGTAGCTGGAACTTGGTGCTGTGTAATCAAATGTTAGTGACCCACCCAGTCATGTGCGCTGTGCACCCATGCTTATGTTCTAGCTAAATAATTCTGCTGTAGCTTTATGCTAACTATTGTGTGCATAGCGTGCTCATCAAGGATTGAGCCCAGCAAATTGGGTTTTAATCAGCTGCAGGCTATGTCAGTTGACTGCAGGACAGATTGTGTGCATCATACTCTAGCAGTTTGCAGGTAAGAAGGAGGGGAGTGATCACTGACAATTGCTGGGTTAGGTACACACGCTTGAAGTATGGAGTTGTCATCCAAGTAAAATGATAGCAGGCTGGTGGCAAATGAACAGGAAGTATTTCTCAAGGAGCTCTTGATGTGTCAGTATACATGAACTTTCTCTTGTCTGTTTCATTACTTAACCTAGACACTTTAAACAAGTAAAAAAGCAGCGTCCCTGTCCCAAAGACATCTGTTATATCTGTGTAAACAGATATAACAAAGATGTTTATCTGCGTAAACAGATAACACCTGATGTGTTCTTAACACGTACGACAGAGTTTGTACACATTTGCCTTAATTCTACAGCTTTTGATTGTGGGGCGCGAGGTGAAAAATGAGAACAGGAAAAGCTGGTTATATTGATGATTCTACCACTGAACACTGTATTTAAGTTACCAGTTACAAAGAGTGGAGCTTTATTGTGATTGAAATACTTGTAATTGATATTACATTAAATTTTTCAAAATGCAAGCAGATTTCTTCATTGTCTGTCAGTAAATAGGAGCTTTTATAGAAGGAATGAATTTTAGGTAAAATGAAAGTATTTTAAATACACTTCCTTTTGGCATGAATGGAAAATGTCAGTTACAAATTACCCTGTGATATTTGTGATAGGGCGCAATATGTGGATTTTCATGGGAGATGAAATTAGGGTTGCTTCAATAAGAGCCTGCCTCACTTTTTCCTTGATTTATGGTAGGGTGGGAGCAGATATGTGAACACGACAGTGAATGGGAGTTTCTATCCACAAAATGTCTATCTTTCTCTCCCATGATGTAAACCATATTGTTCTTATGTATTGTAGTATCCTTTCCTGTCCTCTTCCGTGTTGATTCACCTCTTACTCCATCTCTAATCCTATGAACAGCTGTGCAGGTTTTTTTTTTCTTCCTTAGAGATGGAGATACATTTAATTTTATCTTTACTTTCTATACTTCTGATTGTCTGCATGTGTTTTCCAGAAAGGTTTAACAGACATGAGGAATATTGTTCAAAAAGAAAATATGTATTGGAAAATTCAAATGGTAACAAATCTTAACTTTGCTTCAGTGGGTGTTCCATAACATTAACAAAGAGTTGCAGGATAGTTCTTTTAAAAATATTTCTTCTAACTTGTATTTGCTTTTAAATAAAATACATATTTTTAATTTCTATTATTTTAAGACTTTACAAAGAAAGATTAAGCCAAGTGGATGCAAAACTACAAGAGGTCATAGCCGGAAAAGCACCTGAATATTTAGAACCATTGGCAGCTTTACAAGAAAATATGCAAATCCGAACCAAGGTGGCAGGTAGGCATGTAAAATGAGTATTGCTGTTTCAACAGTATGAACTTGCTATGCATTTTAAGGTTGATCTTGTTTTTTCTTTAGAATTGTTAAAGGAGTGTGTTTTAAAGTTAGAAATATTGTGGCATAGTTTTAAATGTAAAATATTGTTCAAGTCAAAATGAATAGGTTGCTTACCTCTTTGCACAAGTTGCCTGATAACATCGCACTAAAAATATGGCTTTTATATGTTTCATTTAATGGCTGTCTGTCTGTGTGTAGTGAGCACAAAATTACAGTAATAATTATTAGTCAGAAGATTTAGGATCAAGTCTGCACATTGTAGTCACTGTTGAAATGAAGAGATATGTAGGTGCTATCTCATTTAGTGTTTGCCAGGTCATCTGTTGATGATCATGTTTTTCCTGCTCTTCTAGTCTGTGCCTCTTCTTCTGTTCCATCTGGGGAAGGAGGAAAACTCTTGTCCTTAGCAGCTTTTATCTAAGCTACATTTTAATTATTAAAACTAATGTTTAGACAGGCTTTTATGCTCATAGAAGAAGCAGGCAAGAACTTTTATCTTCTTCCGGGATACAACCATATAGTCATATGGAACAGTGGTATTATAGGAAGACAAAGTTCTCTACTTTGCTGTTGTAAATTCTTTTCATGTTATAGCTCGACCCCTTTATTCAGCTGTTGAAGGGTTACCTAACACAGGCTGTCAGAGAGCCAAAAGGCAGACAGTCATGATCTCTCTAGCCAGAGAAGCTATGCCAGTGTCTTTTCTAAGAAATTCAGCAGAAGCACGGTGCAGGCAAACTAGAAAAGGGCAAGCCTGCTATACTTTTCATCGTACTAGTGCTACTCAGTATGTCTTCCTTGGTACTTTTGACTTTAGGCTACGAAGAGGATTTGAAATCTTTTGGTCTATTGTGTTTCTCTCCCTCCTGGTCTTCTCCATAACGCTTCTCCTCAGCTGGTGACACAGAATTTCTGAGTTTTAAGATCTTAACCCAAACTTACTTGACTAGTCCTAAGTAGCCCACTTGGGCTTTGCAGAAGGTTCGCAGGTGAACTTGCAGAAGGTTTGATATAAAAGCAACCTTGATCCAGGCTTTTGATTTTCAGTTTTAAATGTGGCTGGCTGTCATTGCTTTCATGTAGGGTATGGATAGTCAGAATATTAGAGATTCTCCTGATTTGTCTTCAGCAGCACTGAAGATCCACGTTCCAATGTAAAAAGAGCCAAGGGTAAAAACTACAAAGTTTCCTTGAAGTTGAGACTAGAAATCAGGCTTGTTTTTTTCTGTCCTTTTGTCCTCAGCTGAATGAGATTGATAAAATTATTCCAGAGAAAGCAGGAAACTGCAGAACAGGCTTATTTGCTCTTACTGTTTGAGAGGCTTGACAGAAGTGGGTAGTAGCAGGGCTTGAGCTCTAGCAGGTAACCCCCAAGGACCTACTTCTACCTGAGAGAGAGGAGGGAGGGATAGAAAAAAAAAAAACAATGGATATAATAACTATGGATATAATTGCATCCGTGGTAGGAAAGAAGCTTGTATTCCTCTGCTCTCTAAGGCACTGAGCACTATTCACACAAAATGTGGATCTTGACTATTTCAGCAAGTCAGGAATACAACTGTTTCTTCTAGACATATTCATACTTACACTGCTCAATTTCAGGCAAATAAGCAGTGATTATAAATTGGTAGACCTAGATATGCCAGTCAGCCATAAATATTTAAAAAAAAAAAAGTCAGCATAACATACTGATATAAGAAAAGAACGTTGTGAATTCTAGATCAAAAGTGACTTCACAGCGGAAAGATGATAGACATAATACTTTGCGGTTTGTTTTTCAGAGGAATTGGCAGTAACAGTATTGTTCCTCTTGTACTGTATTAATTTATAGTCAACTGCATTCTAAGGGAAGTTGGTTTTGGGAATTCTTCAGTTGCTAGACAGCACCAGTGCGTGTGCAAACTTAACTCCTCAACATGGTAATCTGGAACAACTTAAGTATTTTTTTGTTGAATGCATTGAATATATTAAATGAAATTCTATCTATACTTGCCAGATATTACATTTCAGATACCTTTCAGATTTTTTTCAGCTGTCTGTTTAGTGTAAACATTTTCAGAAACCTATAAGAAATGCTCCTAATACTCAGAAGCAGTATCCTTTGTATTGCAAGGTGGCTATTCCTAAGAATGGAACAGAGTCTTGTTAATTGATGTGATTTATTAAGGCCATGCATTATAAAGTAAGCCTTATTGCAAATATTAATTTGTAAAAGTTTGTTCTTTCATTCAGTTTTCTAGCTATTTAAAACCCCCAAAACATTATTTAAAACTCCAATTAGAAAATAGAAGAGGCCATTTAGTACTTCATGGATTTGAAAACTAAGGATATCCAGGATAATTTGATCAGAAATATGAAATAGACCTATTTTGTAAAGTTAGCATGACCACTGGTGTATTTTGTTGACTGATAGGGGAAAAGTTAAAATAGCATTTATTTTTCCTCAGGTCTTCAGAATTAAGCGATTACTTGTTCTTATTTTTGCTCTCTAAAGCAGCCAGCCACTGTAAGTGCCTAATATAATATATCTGTATTTTCCAGTACGTACATGTTTTGGGACTTGCAGGCAGTCTTAAAAGAGAATTCTGAAATCAGATATTAGCTAAAGAAAGTAATACTACTGTAATTTGTCTGATTACAGGTATCTATAGAGAGCTTTGTCTGGAATCTGTGAAGAACAAGTATGAATGTGAAATTCAAGCCTCTCGACAGCACTGTGAGGTTGTGCCAGCTATTTTACATCGATAGCTAATCTCATCTAACTTGACTGTGTGTTATGCTTTCCAAGTTCGGTGCATGTTTTTATTATTGCTGTTATTCGCTATTTGAATGCAATTGCCTTGTGATACTTAAGCCCACATAAGAGGTTATTCAAAGCATATAAAATTAGCTTTATATTAGTTTGGCTTTGCATATAAGTATAGCTAAGGTTTCTTATTTTACATTAACAGGTTCTTGTTAATAGAGTCCCACATGATTTTTTTAGCTTTGTTATAAAAAGATTACCAAGAACAGTAACTAAAATATCTGACATAATTTTAGCAAAAAGCACCTTACATTTTAACAACAGCAACAATAATAATAATAATGATGATGATTATGATGTCTTTTTAAGATGCTTTGGACAGCTAGTGATAGAGTTGTCATTTCATAAGCAGTTACAGGAAAAATATATTTCTCTCCTTGAACATAAACATTCCTGTTTAAGCATCTAAGTACTGGATACTATAGTACAAAGACTCCAGTACACATATGTCCAGTGCTGTTACCTAGCTGCTTGTATCCTGAGGTTTGAATCATAGTACTCCTCAGCTCCCCGTTACAGCTCCTTAAAGCTGTTTTCTTCTGAGTGGTTCACCATATTCCTGAAGTCCGTGGCTCCTACCATACCAATAAAGCAAGAATGTTCATGTATACTTTTTAAAAAAATTTCTGTTTTCTTCATGCCTTGGGAAAGAACAAGGTATAACGAACGACTACTCATTACTGTCTTCGCTCCTGTGAATACTCCTGAGGTTGGACAGAATCCTGTAAGACTTGCAGGGTTTCTCATCCGTGATTGAATGATCTCAGAACAGATTGAATGTCTCAGAACAGATAACACTCATTTGGCGTTTCAGGTATATGTAAGAGGCTTCCGCCTTTTCAATTCCACTGGGAGGTTTTTTTTTTATAACTAGGGTTTGAAAAATATGTGGAAGGAGATCTTTGGAATTTAAATACTTTGTAACTTGAAGGGAATGGTAAACATGACAGCCATTTAGTAGAACAGGGTTCTTTATTTTCATCTATTCCTCCACTGTTTTGCTTCGCTCCAGCACACTGGCTTGAACATTGGTAAAGGTAAGTTTCTGTTAGTATGCTGTGCTATGGGCAGGAGCAGTTCAGGTGCAGACATCTGCTGACTTGGCTCTAGGGACTGGAGCAAATAGCTAGACACGGTGACTTGTGCTGCTTAAGTTGTTTTTTCAATGAGTAAGTCCAAGCCCTCTATTTTCCAGAATTGTTAAAGATGGTGCTCAGTGAAAATGAACTTTAAAATGTAACAATCAGCTGTATTTCCTACTTGTGTTTTAGGAAATGTGCAAGCTTATGAAAGAACAGTAAATTTATTTCCTTCAGGCTTGGAACTCAGCTTAATTCCAAGTCACTGGTTTAGAGAGTTTACTGTTTTTCGATGCTGCCTTTAAAAGGGTGACTGATCTATATAGATACTGTGTAATTTTGATATCAGTCCGATGTGGTGGACAGTAATTGAGAGCAGTTCACTACAAAGTTGATTTTCTCATTCTGATACACTTAGAGGTGGAAGAGAGTGTAGACTGCACCAAATGCTGTAGAAAGTTTACATCAGAGTGTGTTTTTGTTTGTCTTTGTATATAAAAAGTGCTAATGATACACCTAACATTGAAAGCATTATGTTAGTTTGTTTAGATCAGAAATTGCCTTTTAAAAGGATGAACTAGCTAACTTTTCTAAAGCAGTGCTTTAAAAGTGTTTCTCATGGCTTCAAGGTAGACAATTTTGCTTTCACAACTGTCTAGATTATTTTATGTGCTCAATAAATTCTTTCTTCTGTGGGAAGGTGTTTTTCAGATCTATGAAAATAGACAATTATAAATACCGTGGTAACAGATGATAATTCTCTATAAATGACTGCAGGTTTATTAATATTGGAGTCAGCTTAATAAAAAGCTTTCCATGAAAACACTAGCTTTTTCTGATTTGTAATGAAAGCTGTTATAGAGGTCACTACTTTACAGTTATTAATTGTGAATAAATATTTGCTATCCAAAAGGAAAATACTGTATTTGTGTCAAAATACAAACAGTATTCTGGAGATCTGGCTGCATGCTTTTATATACTTAGTTATTCTCGGTACTGATATTTGATAACTATATTTACCCTTATGCCAAGTGAGCGAGCTGTCTTTAAGGAGCTAGGATCTCATGCTAAGAAAGTGGATAGAGGGAAATGTCATATGCTTTATGGCTTCTGAAAAATTTTCACCTAAAGCTACTCTTACCTTCCACTGAGGCTTTAAATTGCTGTCATATATATTTAGATGATAGAACTTAGTCATGTAAAAATGTGTAATTTGTTGCTTTTTTAGAGTGAAAAGCTTCTGTTGTATGATACTGTACAAAGTGAACTAGAAGAGAAGATTAGAAGACTTGAAGAAGACAGGCATAGCATTGACATTACCTCAGGTGGTTGGAAATTTAAAGTTGTTGGGGTTTTTTTGTTTGTTTATTGTTTGGTGTTGCTTTTTTGTTTGGTTTTGTGGTTTGTTTGTTTGTTTTTTTAATCTTCTGGTAGCTACTGATTAGTTGACTGTACACATAGCATGTCTGGTGAGTTTCAGGTTATCCAGTAGAATGTTATTCAGCTGTAGACTTTGGGGGGGTGTGTGTGTTTGAATTTAAGCTTAAAACAAACTTTGGTCTGGTAATTGTCAGCATTCCTTGTGTGTTTTGAGAGTATTAATCCACGACTACATAATCTTGTAACATCTTCATTCTGTTCAGAAACAACATCTCACCAGAAGATGTGTTATTTTTCATTTTTGGACAATGTTTTCTGCTGTAAAAAGAGCTAAACATGTAAATGTTTCTGATTCATAGCATGTTCTTATTATGTCTTTTCAGAATTATGGAATGATGAGCTACAGTCCAGGAAGAAAAGGAAGGATCCATTTAGTCCAGATAAGAAGAAACCCGTTGTTGTATCAGATATCCTTTTACTGAAATCGTTGTTCTTTCTGCTAGTGTTTACTGGTTTATAGCTAGTCTTATTACGTATGTCATTAATAACAAGTTGAAGTGATAATGTATTCTCAAAATTGATTTTTGCATGGCAGATTAGAGAAACCATGTTGACACATCCCATTATCAAAATTGAAATTAAGATTCTCTTATGTAACTACTAGTTTCATATAAAGAATATTTCTAAAAGTTGTTTTTTATAACTCTTCAAAAAATAGAGCTACAAGGCAAAAGTGGAAAAAAGCTAGGCATTATGTTTGCAAAGTATAACTTGACTTGTGTAACTTCTCCTGTATAGCTTTGCTTCTCATACTGGGACATCTTTACCTCAATTTATTACTGCTTAACAATTCCATAGACTTTAGAACCCTCTGATTAAAAGTTTAAAATTCCAAGAATTGAGACGGTTGGGGGGTGTGTGTGTTTGTGGGTTTGGGGTTCCTGTAGAGCGAGTATAGTATTTAAGAATTTTGCATTGATGACTTACTCATAGCTGTTGACAAGCATGCAGTGCAGCTGAAACTTTTTAAGGTATAACACCTAAGAGATGGTATCATCTTTCTCCGGAAAAAGAAGGAGATGCCTTTGCAAACTGAGTGTCTCTCTACTTCTACCCCCAGCCTAACAATTTTATAGGATAGAGATGTGATGGCTTAGAAGTTGCCAGAATCATGGAGACTACCTAAAAGAGACCAGCTTCTAAGTATTGACATTATATGGTATAAAGGCCATTTTTTTATTGCTAAGCTGCTGCAAAAAATCCTGCTACTTTCACAAGTTTTTGTAGCATTGGGAGAAGATGAGAAGGAAAAAGTTTCTGAAAAAACTGTCATCATTGGGACACCCTCCTTCAGGATGATTGATTTACTGGAACACATCCCAGATGGATGATTTGTCCTAATAACGGCTGTTCTTCCATTAGGATATGTCATAAATTCAGTTTAGTAGAGATGTTTTTTACCTAGTGCTTAAAAGCCAGGTGGTATTAATCAATGCAAGTACAGGTGTCTTCATTAGTTTCTTAACTCCTTTTAGCAATTTTAGTGCCAGGTTGTGTGAAAGTGTATTTTCTATAGCTCTCAGTCATCCTTGTCTTTAGGATGTCCATATAAATAGCATCAGATTCTGTGAATTATGAGCTACCTTGCCATTTTAGAATACATTCCAACCAGAAAATACTAACATGGTATTCGGTCTAAAACCCCAGCGATTTCAGGCAATTCATAAGGCTGAAAATCCTTTCAGTTGTGAAGTAAGTGAATATGAGCTTTTTGCTTCTGATTTTAAAATAGTTGTGAACTTGTCAATTTGTACAGATCTGTGTAAAGCAAATACCTAGAGATTTTACATGGCTTTTGATTTGTAATTCTTTGCTATTTAGAGGAAAACAAATTTGAAAATAGCTAAAGATTCTTAAAATTTCAAAAGGTATCTAAGTTAAAGCTTTCATATCCCATTTTAGGAGATTTAGATTTTAAACATTCATAGCACCTTTTTCTAAATTTGTTTTTCAGAGATGAAATGGGGAGAAACAAAGTAAAAACTGAAGACTCTTGCTAGGGAATAGCTGTGCTATATGGAGTTTTATTTTGAAGTTCACGTATTGTTCTAATACACAATTTTTATGTGTACAGTTCATAGTTCAAGGAAGGGGCTTTGCCTTTCTACTTCCTGTTTTTTAGATATTTGGCATTCAGAGATGTGGTGCTGTCTACACTTTTCTTTCAAAGAAATATGATGTAGAATATTGTAAAAATAATGATTTTATTAAAGCTGATGCTAGTGTAGGTGCTGATTTGCAGTGGTATATTGAAATTGCAGTGAATTTTAATTGTAATTTGTAGTATTGCAACGAGAATGATTTTTGGAACTCTTAGGGATGGAATGGTTGTATCACAATTGTTTATCTTATCTTCATGTTGAACTCCAATAGTGTGAATATCTACATACTATTACTTACCTCTTTTTTTAATAATTTTTGAAGCGTACTTCTAGGTTGCATAATTCAAAGATGAATTTATTTTTGCTGAGCTTTCACTTCATGTAGGTATTTTTTGTGTGAAAGATTGGCAGAACAGAGCTATTAATATCTTTCTACAAACATTAGGGTATTTTTATTATTGCTGTTTAAAAGAGTTTTCCCTAACTTTTCCACGCCCCTATATAGTTTATATGTTACAAGACCTTGATATACTTGAAGACTGGACAACAATAAGGAAGGTAAGATGAAAGGATGAATGCCAGTGGTTGTGGGTTTTGTTTGGCTTCTCATCTAGTCCTTTTGACTCTTAAAAATATGTAAATGCATTTCTTACATAATCAAAACTCTAGATAGATTTTTATTTCTTCGGTAGCCAGCTAATCATCCCAGTTCAAGCTATATTATTGCTACTTTTTCCTGATTCTACCCAAATCGTGCAGACAAATCCAATAAAGTGGTGGAAGAAGTTACCTCTAAAATGAGTAGTCCATAATTTTCCATGATAAAGTGAGCCTAAAGCCTATGTCAAGAGGATCTGCTTTCTCATAGTCTAGCATAATTGGGTAGAAACTATGACAGGATCATTTGATAGGATTTTGTTTTAAATTAAGATTTTTTTAATATATATCTCATGGCATGTTTTCACTTAGTAAATAGTTTATTTTATGACGATCTCTATGCTTTGACCTCTCCTTATGCTTTCTTTTTTTTTTTTTTAATAAAAGTGAAGTACTGTGTTTTTCCCAGATTATAAAAGCATCAGGGTTTACAGGAAGACAAATTTCCTTGACCAATTGATGTATTTGAAAAAATAAATCCATCTTTTAAGTGCAGAGTGCCCTTCTCAGATCTTTGTCATATCATTAAAGTAACTTGCTGAAAAGGAACGCTATCCTTGCCTTGCACCTGCAGTCAGAAAATTTCTCCATGTACCCTAGTGCTTCTCAGCTTATGGAATAGCAAACTTAATGCAAATTTAAAAACTTGGTGGGAAATGGCTTTGAGTCAGCTTCCATCCTGCTTTATACTTGTATGTATTTCCTAAACAAGAAGTAAGATGTGATGCCTATGTGAAAACTTGTCTGACTTTTCCTGTCGTATTAGAGGAACAGACACAAAATAGCTTTCCCTCACTTTCCTGTAGTGTAACATGATTTTAAATAGCAACAAACCCAGAATCTGCTGGGGATTTTACCTTTTCTGGAAATAATTTAAAAAAACCAAAAAGCAAGCAAGCAACCCAGCCCAAAAAACTCTTAGAGGTTTTTTTGTAAACGTACTTTAATACTGCATGTGATCTAGAGTTCGCTTGAGAGAAAATTTGTGAGCTTATAAGCATAACATGTAAATCAAAAGAGTAGGTTGTTCATATAGCATTTTGTTTTTCAGAATGAGTTAATGTCATTTTGTATTTTCTTGACAGAATTACATAACAGCAATTTTGAGGGTTTAATTTGGAAAACCTGCTGAGTTATTTGAAATCAAAACTTACTAAAGAACATGATTTTTTTTTTCACCCTCAAAATGCTGGTTTTAGTTACCGAGTCACCATTGAATACCCTTTTATTTTAGATTTGTTCTGATTGTGGTTTTTGCATATAAAAACAAGTATCTTGATCTACACTGCACATAACTTCGTAATTAAGGCTGGCAGTTAAGAAAAAAGACTATGCTTGCTTTCTAACTTCATTTTCTTTTGTGTTTCAAGGCAGTGGCTACACTGGGGCCACACAGAGTAAAGCCAGAACGTAAGTAAACATTGTCTGGTTTCACAAGACAGAACTTGCTGTGTGCAACGATGCAAACTGCATCTAGGCAGATCATATTTATTTTAGCCCTGGTGTATAGCGATGGAGGATGGTTTGAAGTAGCTGGAAGATGTGGCTTTTGTCTTTCACCTCTCTCAGGTGCTGATACTTGTAGCTCAATTGCTGATGATTGTGTTGACACCGAATTCTAGAAAATTATCAACAAAAATTTAGATTCTCAAAGTGGGTTACACCAATTAATATTAGCAAGCTATACCAGTGTTTTCACAAGATGAGGCAGGAAACTGAGAACATCTGGATCTTAGGGGTGCATTCTAAAGGATGCTCACATTCACTGGAAGCTACAACCCTGAAAAAGCAGAGCTATGGGAAAGAAGTGGTAACTGATATTTGGTACTGAGGTGAGAAGCACATTAATACTAGGTAAAATTGAATACTTGGAGGTGGTGAGTAAGGAGGAAAAGGGAGAGGAGGCAAGCAGGTGGTGTATTTCTTTAGC
Source organism: Nipponia nippon (assembly GCF_047370975.1). Classification (NCBI taxonomy): domain Eukaryota; kingdom Metazoa; phylum Chordata; class Aves; order Pelecaniformes; family Threskiornithidae; genus Nipponia; species Nipponia nippon. Next base: position 3,824,797 of record NW_028262302.1, read on the forward strand.
AATGTATTACTACTTGCACGTTGTGGTAACGTGCTGGTGAAGAGGTTTCAGGTTCTGCCTTTTGAAGTCTTCTCTATATTGCATTACTCGATTTGTGAAAATTCATATTACAGATATGAAGGTTGTGGGGAAGATAGCTTCTATCTGAAAATGGAAATAAAACTTTTAATTTATCTGACTGGAAATAAAAAGGTATCTTGCTTCCAATTTTCTTGCATTCTTGCAATTATTAAGAGAGACGTTACTTTTGATAATGGAAAAAATGTGTATTCTATGTAAATAACTTGATGAAAGTGTATTTAAACATCTAACTGACTTCTGCCAAGTCAATATTAAATGACTTCTATTGATCATTTTAGCACCTGTCAAATTAGAAAAGCATCTACATAGTGCTAGATCTGAAGAAGGAAGACTCTATTATGATGGAGAGTGGTATGGACGTGGACAGACGATATGCATTGATAAGAAAGATGAATGTCCTACAAGGTAAAGATTACTCAGTTTATGCATCTCTGTACATTCATATTAAGCAATAGATAGGATGATGACATTGAAGAATAAGTTTATTTGGAAATACTGCCACTTCAGTAACATTTCTTAGTTCACTTTGGAAGACCCATTATCAAAGAAGGTTAAGCGCTGGACTTCTGAGAGAGGCTAGTAAAGGTTGGACTTCACTGAAGGTAATGAGGTGTTTGGCAAGTTAGGATCTCACTAACAAATTAAGCTCTTACTAGTTTCTGAATAGCCTTTGAGTAAGTTTGGTGTTTTTTTTTTTTTTTTTACTATCTTGGGATTTTGTTGCTGTGAGAATTTGATCTGTTGGCCCACCCAAAAATACTTCATTACAGAAAAACACTTTATACTGTTAAAGATAAGCTTTGTTTTCAGTTGATTAGTACTCTGAAAGAAAAGAGTTGGAACTTTTTTGTAATGGTATTTCCTTCTCTTAACAAAGATCCTACCTGGGAATGGTCTAAATATTACAGTGCAAATTTGGTTGAATGTTTAAGATATCGAAGTGTATTTTCTCTGTATGGATAATATTTGTAAATTTGTAAAAGGTGGGTATATTTAAAACAAGATTTAAAATTAAATTTATATCTTACCTTTTACTGAATGGGGCAAATCAATCTAAGCACAGTGTTGATTAAATATGCACAACTACACAGGAAAATTAACTTCATATAACAGTAGTTTACTGTAAAACTGGCTGTTTCTTTTCTTCCCTGTGTATGGTGAAGGGGAACAGATTTTGCTGCTTTTGGTGTTTGTTCAGGGCTGAAACAGGAAGGTATTTTAGTAAACTATATATTCTTTCTGAAATTTAAAAGATTCTGAATTAGTTTAGCAGAACATAGCAGTTATACTGGGCCAAAAAAAGATCTTGGTATCCAGTGTCTGACAAAAGCTGATGCTTAGCAGGGCAAGCATACAGTGGAACTTTCCCAGCCTTTCAAGATTTCAGCAACTTTTAAGGATGAGGAGTTTCCTGAGGGAGTTTTGTCACACTAAACATGTGATAGGTCTTTCTTCCATTAACTGTTTTAATCTCTGGTTTTGAGCCTTTTTTTGTCATCAATTTTATTTGATTTTTTTTTTCCCTAGGTGGTATGGGGAGAGGGTTATGTTCACCATTTGTATTAAGGTTTACCACAACGAGCATAAAAACAGGGTTCATGTAAGAATGATTCAGTTAATCAGGCTTTGACTTTTTAGTTCTTATGGTCTTGGTATAATGACAGTTGAATACTTTTTCTGCTTTAAATCTTGGGCTTCAATCTGTGCAACTTTTTCCAAATACTTTGAATACAAAGTAATTTCTGGGTACGTTTTCCAACAGATCTGTTTTTTACCATGGGTAGTCTATTGTGTTTTCTATGGGTGACTGTTCTTTTAAACAATTCAAATATTTGTACATGTTGAGGGTTTTCTCATAGGAGAAGAAAATAGATAGATGGCTGAAAAATTAATTACGTTCACTAAAGACACATGCAGTTACCAAAGAATTCTGTTTAAAACTATCCTTACCGTGGAGCCACTGTCTTTTGGGCCTAAAATTTACAACTAATGCATATTTTCATTTACTGTCCGGAAATACAGCTGCAGTTTTGAGGTTATTTATTAGCTTATAAGGTTTCTAAATTCATCTTGTTTTTCTTCCCCTGACTCTTCTTCCCTCATTTTCTCTAGTGCCATAATTACAACAATTAACCATGATGAAGTTTGGTTTAAAAGACCGGATGGAAGCAAGTCCAAGCTGTATATTTCTCAGCTACAGAAAGGAAAATATTCAATAAAGCATAACCACAACTGACAGTTGCTAACCAGATAAGAAACAAGTGGTATTGCCATGCTTGATGTGCCATGGGTTGAAAGTTGTATTTAATAGTGTTTTGTATTCCTTATAAATCTACAGCAGTATCTGATGTGTATTTGTAGTGCTGTATGTAAACTTCATATGGATGGCCTTCAGAAACCTGAGGATGTTAAATCATGTTGACAAGACATTTTACCTCTAAACTGGGTCCAGTGCCTAAGATATGAAGTATGCTCTTCAAGTATAATGGCTCAGAACTTCTCATATTTGTAAAATGAGAAAAAAAAAAAAAGAGAAAAAAAAAAAAGAGGTGGTTTTGTTTTGGTTTTTTTTTCCCATTGGTGACCAGTTGGTGTGATAAAAATGTTAAACCATAATTACCAGCAACTCACTTTGTTTTCAGTGAACATGTCATGCTTCTCTTGTGGATGTAAATTTAGCCTGTTCAGCTGTTGCTTTTGAATAGATTGTAACATGCATAAGCATTCTTTTATCCCAAGTGGACTGATTTATTAAAATTATTGCCCTCGACAGCTCTGCTAGTACTGACTGTGTTATATTTTGTAAGGTTTACTATATTGCTTGTAATGAGACAAAGCCAACGTTTTGAGCTACATTTTTTGAGGAGCAGTTTTCTAGTTTAGGACCCTATTCTATAGTAAAAAAATCATTGGTGATTTTTTTTTTTTCTTCTTCCCCACATTGCCAGCAAAATTTATGCATAAAGTAGACAGTGTTGCTCCAACCTGTGTTCTATGTAGCCCACAAAGAATGACTTCGGCGATGGTGGTGTAAATACTGTTGCATGCTCTGCTTGTTTTGTCCACAGTTGTTTGAAATAATATGAATCTTCTTTTCAAAAGGAAAATTTTTCCCCAGAAATCACATATCTGGGAAAATTTACACTGGCTTTTTCACCAAACACTATTTTCCAAATCTCTGTACCCTACTTCATCTTGTTGTACACCAGAATTATTTCATGCAGCTTAGAAAGCTGAATTCCTCTTAAATCTTACTGTTTAAACCACAGAGAAAAGTCCTAAATCCTTGATGTTATTGTGATGTGCTTGGAGCATCTAGAATGATAGATGGGATTGCTGAAGAATTATTAATGCGTTGGTTATGTGCACTTTAATCTCCACTTACGATGATTCTTTTTGGAGAAAGAAAGCATCCATTTGCTTTAAATGATCACCGCAAATAAGTATTTTTATTGTAACATATAAATGTTGTATTCCTATATTAATTGTCTCTTCTAGTGTAGAATGGTAACTACTTTCCAAATGCCAAATCAGTTTCTGCTGAGTGATGCTTTTCTACAATTGTATGACATTATTAATCAAATGTACATAAAGTATCAATTGACATGTTGGCTTTTAACAATATGAACTGTATGTATACAGTTGTTTGATAAACTTTTGTAATAAAATATTCGTATTTTTTAACTTAGTGTATAAATAAATGATCTGTGGTAGTGGACATCTTTTATGTTTTCGCTCTTTGGTTTTCTAGTCTTGTTGGAATTGCTGATATACCAAATGCTAAAGGGAAATCTAAGTTAAGAAGGCCTACATCTTTTTAAAGACCTTTGACTTGCACATTTTTTCTTTTGAATTTTGAGAGTTTGTATGTATAGATTTTGTTTGTTTGTTTTTTCAATTTTTTTCTTTAATATTTTATGGAAGCACTATTCTGTGCAGTTTATAAATCAAATGTAAGCACTGTTAAGAACCTCTTAGCTATTGACGTGCTTGATATCATTTGTATTTAGGACATGCTGGGCACCCTAAACTGTTTCTGTGGTTCACCCCTTTCCTATTTCCTCTCCTGTATTCTGCAACTCTCTGGCTGCAATTGATTATTTCTAAAGCTGTTTCTAATCTGATCTCCTTGGGTGCAGAACTTTGCTTTGTACAGCCCTGCAGTTTGGACTGACACTTGGTGAGCGTGGCTTCTTTATTCGGAATAAACATCATTCATATCAACATGACATCATTCATGATTCATATCATCATTCATATTGACATGACATATACAGCACAGCAGTATAGGTTGGTGATCAAACAACTGGGATCTGCCTGTTCCATTACTAGAAGTCCAAGAAACTGAGCTATGGCTTTCCTTTTTAGGTGGAATCACTTCTGTGTATGCAATTGGAAAGGTATGACATTGGTCTTCTTTTATAATTGGTTAATTGTTTCATACCTAGACAAATTGTATTTGGTGCGTGCTGTGTGTCTTTAATATTTGAACAGTTAATGGTTTGCTTGCTCCATCATAAAATGGAAGAGGTGTCTTCAACAGATTTTAGTCCTTTGAAGTACAGATGTTGTTAGCCTGTTGTCCGTCTGTTTTATCTTCTACACTGCTACAGTAAAACTTTTCAAGCCTCGGTAGCATTGTTTTAACCTACAGATAGGATTAAGATCTGTGAAGTGCTGAAAGGAAAAAGATGTCGGGCATACCGTTCATTCCTTGAGATACAATATGTGAAAAGGGAAGTAAATGAAGAGTAACAGGCATTGAGTGACAAAAATAACTTTCTGTGCATGTATAGAAAAGGATTCTATATGAAGAGTTATGTTTCAGAGGAGATGCAGTGTGTTTTTTGCCAATCACACAGAGCAAGGTGATCTGTTCATCTTTCCCATAATGAAGTATCTGGTATATTTAGTTGAAATGCAATTGATTTAACCTGACAACACTTAATGCGTAGGTATCATGTGGAATTTAGTTTAGGTATCTTGTAACAAGCAGCTCTTAAACTTTCCAAATACACTTGGATTTTGGCACTGTGTTTGTTTTAAAATGATAAAAATTGGCTATTTATAGTCCATGGAACGTCATGTTTTATATTTGTAAGCCAAGGCCTGCATAACTAGCTCACCACCCCCATCAAGTGGCAAATGATGATTAAGAACTAAAATTTTCATTCATTTTGAAAACCTATGCTATCTTCCACCAACAGGTTCAATTTGTTCTGGGTGGGATTTCTTTTTTTTTTTTTTCTTTTTTTTTTTTCTTCTTTGAAGCGGAAAGAAAAAAATAGGTTTTGGCTTTTACCAAAAGAAAGAAATACTAATACTGTTCCCAGTCTCCTGGAGAAATTCTTCAATTTTTACTGTGGGAAGAGCTGCTTTTTTTGCCTTTTTTTGAGGACAAGGGGAAGAGGTAGGGAGAAAACATGTTCAATAGACCTCACATTTAAATAGCTAAAATCTTCAGTGCTTTTATCCGTATCAGGTTTGTTGGAGCCTTTCACTGTTCCTCGTGGTAGCTAAATGGGACACGCATGCTTCTGTGCCCGCATACGACAGCCCTGTCCAAACACCCTTCTACAAGTGGCCAAGGAAGCTCTGTTCTAAGGGGACTTGATTGTTCCTAAGGAGGTTTTTTACAAGGCCCTTCTGGGTTGGGGGCATGGTTACTGTTGGAATTAAGACCGAGTAGCCAATATTTTGCCTTGGGTACGTAAGGTACCTCGGAGGTCTGACAGTCAGGGTGCTCTAGGTGATGTGGACTTGCAGGCAGCACGGTAACTGCCCAGTGTCTGGAAATACTTCACAGCGTACGTGTAGGTCGGCTGCACGGTACATCTGCAGTAAATCAGCATGGGATTTGCAGCCTACGACATAATCAAACGCACAGCATATATTCAGTAAGCCTGGTATTTCCTGGAAATGCCAGCCTAACTGTACTTGCATGGCATTGCGTATGCTTTTATTTCTCTGTATGGAAGATCTGGTCTTGATGCAACAGATGTGATTTCCGACATTTAAGATGCATTCTGTTTTTCTGGAACTGCCAGACTGGAAAGCTGAAAAGTGATGGGCTGAGCTGACTCCTGTTTCAGTGTGCTGGCTCCTGTAGACCTGATTTCTAGAACTCAAACTTTCCCAGACGTTGTATGAAGAGTTTGAATGCTGAAACTGAGCTGAGAGATTTGCTAGCGGGCAGAGGACCTGAAGTTAGGTGCGGTGCTGAATGCCATGTTGAAGGAATTCCAGCTCCAGAATAAAGATTGGAGGGGTAACTGGAGTAAATGAAGTGATGAAGTGTATGTAAAACACCAGCATTTAAAAAAAATGGTAAGGTGAGTAACTTAGCCCTAGTTACCCTGGGCATTGACGGAGGCAACTTCTGATAGGAAAAAAATACTATATGAATTTAAGTAAGGATTGTTTCACATGGCAATGGGTTCAAAAAATGCTTTGTAGGCAAACTTTATATTTAGCATTTCCAAACTTTAAAGGTGTCAATATAACTCTTCCAGTATGGTTTGTGTGTATGAAAGAATATAAATGTGTAGGACTCGGGTCACTTATTAAGGCAGCAATCTCCAAATTCTCTTAAACTAGTGTTTTCAGATGTTTTAATTGCAGACATGACTTACTGACTTGCTAGGTTTTTTAAAGATCTGGGTTATGTTTTTTGAAAATCGTAATTTCTTTGAACAATAGGGAAATACAGAAAGCACAGTTTAAGAGGTGGTTAGCAGCAGTGGGACTTGTATCTTTTTTTTTTTTTTTTTTTCCCAGCATGTCAGTTCAATAGGAAAATCGTCAGACATCACCACTGTCTCCATGAACAGAAACAAGCTGGAACAGGGCAACACAAATGAAAATAAGCTGCATTATTTCTTTGAACGGGGCAACATCAGTGGATCCTCCTTGTCCTGTAAGCCAAATAAATCTGAATCAGTTGGCAGGAGCAGGAATGTCGAATCTGCCTTGCCTCTGCGGACACGGGGTGTGTGGCGGGGCACCCTTGCTCCTGTGCTCTGGAGACCCGTGTTGCTGAAAGCCTGCAGGTGGCAGTACATTTATGCTGAAGTTACTTAACAGTAGTTTCAGAATGTTCTGTCTAGATCCTGGTAGGTTGGTTTTTTTTTTTTTTTTTTTTTGCTCGGTTTCTTTTAGTTGTGGCAGTACTACGACTGGTTTTAATCCCAATGCATACTAATTACGGGATATTCGGAAAGAACAGATAGTACCCGGAGTTCTAAAGAAGGATTATCTTTTGCTAACGTATCGTGAAAGAAAATTGCTATGTAAAGGCTTAGGCAGGAACAGAAATGAGTTAGATGCTTTCTAGTTGCTATAGAAACAAAATATGTAATTAAACAAAATGAAATATATTACAACTCTTACACTGATGAAAGTACTTAGGAAAGGTTGGACAATGAATGAGCGTTTTATATTGCAGCACCAAACCCAGAAATAAACAGAGGGTTCAGGTTTATTTTTCTAATGCAGTTTTCACCTACTGCATTTTTTTGTGCTTGGTGTTACCTAAAACCAAAACGGTTTTGTTTCCTAAGGTGAATCTATAAAAAGGAATGTCAATAATAGTAAACAATAAGTAATGCAGTGAGAATTTGCATCAATACTGTTACGAATCAGTAACATTAATATTATGTGATAGTAATGATACGATGAAATGAATACAAATCTTAAGTACATGCTTTTTTGGGAAAAGACCAGACATTATTTTATGAGTATGAACTGTTTAATTACACTTGCTTTAAAATAACATTTAAGAGATCACTTCAATGTTTCTTATTCTATAAAAATATATTAACAGTTTCATACCCTTGCTCTATAGCTAAGAAAGAGAATTTCGTAACAGAAAATGTGTGTCAAAAGAACTTTTCTTTGATCGGAGAGTAAGTGCTGCGGGTTTAGGGTGCCTTTCAAATGAGCCAGCAGTTCGTGCCAGCTGCCAGGAGAGGGCACTTTCAGGTTTCTCATGAAATACCATTTACTTCCAGTTTCACTCGAGTTCTCAGAATTTTCTTTTTCTTTCTTGTATCAGAAAATTTCACAGTTCCAAGTTCAGAAATGTAGCAGTGATCGTTACTTCTCTTTGTTAGCTTAACTCTGAAGGTGACCACATTCTGCTATTTGTAAGTTGAGGAGGGACATTTCCATGGAAGGGTCTCTTATTTACCGCGTGTCTCAATGTGTGGCCATGGGAGGTGGATGGAAATTGGTTGGCTTTGTATTTTACAGCACCACCACCCCCCAAAAAAAAAAAATAGAGAGAGAGAGAGTATGATGATATATAATTCTTATCTTTATTGATCAGAGTGAAGGAAAGGAAGGAAGATGGAAAGAAATCCTGCACTCAGTTCAATGTATGATTTCAAGTTCAAGCGACTATGACAAAACATGGCTAAAATATCAGAATCTACCCTATGCAGTCAATGTTTACCTTGGAAGTACTTTATGTGGTACACCTGCACTTGCTTGCCAGGCTTCTATGTGGAATGAATCTGTTTTATCCTTTCTTACAATCCTGATGAGCTCATTGCCCGCTTTGATTTAGCACACCTATCTATTGCCAGGGCTCTGCACTCCAGGTGGAAACAAACAGTAGGAAACGTCGAAAGGGAACGCAGAGAGCCAGCTCTGCTGCAGAGGCAGAGTGTGTCCAGTATACCTGCTCACTCAAGACCAAAAGGGAAATAGAGGTAAAAAGGAGAGAGAAAAATACTGAATTATTGGAATTTTCTGGGATAGGAATTAATTTCAGATCTGCCTGCCTGCCTTTTAATCCTCCGGCAACCAGTTGCTTCATCCTCAGGTGTGTGCGTCCTGTTGTGTTTGGCTATATTTACACTGATTTCTTAAGCATTTTAAGCATTAGTCCAGGTAACCAACCCTATCGGTGTAAGTATCTTTAGACAAACAAACAAAAAAACCTAGAGAAGTGTACTAATTTTCCCCTTTGCTTCTTTTCAGGGAGGAGGTGGGGGTGTTTAAACACATTTAAGTCTTCCATATTTTAGGATACCTGCCACTGCTAAGATTTCTGAAGGCAAAATTTTGCTTTTTTTTCATCAAGCAAAGTTGCCTGGAGTCTTTCATAGCTACAAGGTAAGCCTACTGTAACTGCTAAACTGGTTTTTGTTTTTTAAAAAAATGTTTTCAGAGTTTTTTAGATAATAATGATACATTTTACAATCAAGACCCAAAATTTCACCAAACTGGAAACATCAATAATATCACTGCAACCTAAAATGTAACAAACCCCCATGAATTTTGCAAAAATGTTTAAAAGTGAAGGGAGAGACACTCAACAATGGGGTGGAGATGACCCAGAAAACCACTTGGACAGGTATACTTTACATGTGTTTCAGTAAAAACTTTGGTTAATTATTAAGAAACAAGTTTCTGTTTTGCAATAGTACAGAAGGTTCTTTATAGGCATTTGAAGCCTCTGAAGTGAAAATATATGTTTCATTAACACTGTCTATGAAATTTACCTCTATGTCTAATAAAACATTTCAAACTTCTTTTTTTTTCTGAACCTGAATGGGATTTTCAACTCGCCTCTTTTGTGTGCTGTTCATACTTGTCTTGTATGGACAATGCTGACATTTTCCTGAGAAATAACACCTCCAAAACAAAAAATACTAAAATGAGACTGTCAATAAGGTACCATGAAGTCTTTACTTAGATTATGGAGCTGAGAGAGTTGCATCTCCAATGGTGCCCGTATGTTAAGCGATCCTTGTCATCCATCAAGAGGCGAGATGACAGTATTGTGGGGAATATTCTCCAGCTGAAGATATTAGGTCCAGTGAGAACAGAGAAACAAGACAACGGGAGTTATAAAACTCAATAAAACACTCAGAAAAAGATCTTACTGGATGTCTGAATCCTCTGATCTGCTGTGGACTCTCTAGCAGTGGATTTTTTGTCCTGTCTCCTTGCTTGGCTGCTTTAACATTCTTGCTTCGTAAGACATTCCTGCAAATTCCTTGATTCTTGCTTTCAGAATCCCACCTCCTCCATCTGAGTTACTTCAGATGCCTACAGTGAATCGTCTGGTGGCCACTGCTTTCTCTCTTTGCTGTAAGACTGCAGCACCCTGGGCTACTACAACACCCTGCTCACAGGTAAGGAGAAATACTTCACCACAAGCAATGTATTTAAGTGTTATCACTAGAAATTTTGTATTATCTCACAATAATGCAAAATTGTCGCAATTTACCTCTCCTCTTAAATGATTAACAACATGCTCCTATGTTATGCTCCAATGATGTGTGTTCAGGATAGGTAAAATGCCAAATTCCTAATTTTCTGTGGCTAGCACTACACCATTGTTCTTATACTTACTAATGTTAGACCCTTAGACCATCTACAACTTCCTAAAGGCTGAGAAAATTCACTGCCCTCTTGATCCCTGACTTTCTTTTAACCAACCAAATAATTTTCAACCTTTCTTATCTTATCTGCTCATAAAAATCATTCTCCTTCAGTTTGCAACTCAGCTTTTGATTGTTTTGGTGCGAGGTTACAGCTAAAGTATTGCAGTCAGGATACATATTTGGTGGCCAACGCGTCACTCCAAAGCAGTTGGTGTAGCTTCTATGACAGGCACAAAACTGTGTGATGACCAGTAGAGCTGTACCATGGTGGCTGAGAGGGGAAAAAAGAAACTGGGAAAGGCTGTGGGGTGTAGCTATGTTGAGGAGCCAGCTGTGTTCTCCACCTAGTCTTGCTCTGTCTCTGGGCAGCTGCTGTAGAAGGTCTCCTTTTCCACTGTCTGGCCTCGATTGTGTGTGTGTGTTATAGACAAGGGAGATGTGCCAGAAGTAGAAGAATGCTGGGCTCAGAGGGTTCCATGTCAACTGAGGTGGATGCCTTGGGTGTGATGTAATTAGCAAATAAATTAAGGTAATCTTCAGGGTTGGTGTTTTCAGCCTTTGCAACTCCCAAACAGCAGAAATGCCAACCATCGCATCTTTGTGACAACGGAGATGAATGCATCATGGAGAAAATTTTAAACACACAAAAGATAAGAATCTGGCTGATAAAGAATTACAGGTTTCCTTCTGGTGTGGAAGAATTATCTGGTGGGCTGTCTCCAAAATAACCGAACCTCAATTGCCACTGGTAAAATACAGACATAGTTTGTTCTTCATGTAAGAGATGTATCTACAGAATCCTCTTCTATCAGGTTCTTGACAATGAGAAATAAGGTTACAGTAAACCATTTGTGCTTTATTGTTTGAACCTGTCTTGCTGTGAGGTGAAAGCATGGAGGGCAGCTGTAACTTCAATTTGTGTTTCTTTTATCCCAAGCTTTGTTAGAGTAAATATTGAGATAACATGTCAACATGCCTTTATTTCTAGTCTTACTGAGCCTCAAGACAAGATCAAATGGCTGTTGAATATTTTAGTTCTAAATGCTCAGTACACAACTGTCAAATACATTCAAAAGAAGAAAAATCTTGTCATAACCACCATTTGGAGAAAAAATAAAGGACAATCTCCAAGAAGAGTGGGGGCTGGAATGGTATATTTTTTCAGATTTCATCAAAAGAGTAAAAGATGTGGCAAAGAGTATAAAAATTTAATCTTTTAAAAGGAGCTGTATAGTACTACTTGTATGGATTCCTAAATATCAAGGAAGACCATAGGATATTATAGCATTACCAATTTCTTTAGCTGAAATAAGCTGGGATGCTCACACTGACTCCATCAGGAGGTGAGGAGGGTTTGTACCAGGAAATACAGTGCTAAGTATTCATCGAAGTGAGATTGTGGCTAGATGGGAGAGATACTAAAGTGCCCGGGGCATGTGCCCAAAACCTCGGGGGACCAGAGCTGAAGGTCCTGTGCTGTCACAGGGTATTTTGAGCGTCTTGTGGGCAGGACCCAGAGCAGCAGTTATGCAGCTGAATCTGTTCTCGGGCACACCGGGTAATTACAGCACAGCCGCTGCCTCGCTGAGTTGCCTGAATACTGATGGTGCTCTAGAAATGAGAAATTTAGTGCAAGCCAGACCCCTGAAATGGTGTGGGGTTTCCTTGGGGTTGTTGTTGTTTGGCTTTTTTTCTCCTTGACCCCACCCTACTTGTTTCTTACCCCTAGTGCCAGCCTTTCTGGAAGCTGGAGGCAGCCTGCAGAAAGCACAGGGTGTTGTCTAGTGGCAAAAGCAATCATTCAGTATGCAAAAGACCCACACGGTAGTGGTAACTACGTACTAATGTGTATCCAATAAGCATTAATGATAACATATGCAACAACCTCAACAAGCTGTGAAAGCGCCAGTCCCTGAAATGTGGTGCTGGCAACATTCCCCGCAGGTCTGGGGTGTGCAGCTTCACCTCTTCAGTACCTGTCCAGATGTGAATCCAGATGTTTGAATCAGGGATGTTGTAGCCACCTGCAGACGACAACTCCGTCTGTGTGCTCACTCTCGCCTCAAAATCCTGCAAGGCTTTGCTGCTTGGCTCCTAAATACCACTGGCACTGTGGCTCTTAATCTCTGCACGTGTCTGTCCCCACTAGTAGAACAGCGCTTCCTCGGTGGGAAGCCACGAGGTTTAATGTGTTCGACGCTGGTTTATCAGATGATTTGGTTGTGAGAACCCTAGAACTAACAAAAATAGCAAGTTCTATTACACAGAATGTATTTTGAGCTCAACACAATAAAGGCGTTATTTTGCATTTAAGACTATGAAGCAGGATCCAGTTTTTAATCAGACAAGGACTGTTCTGTTGGAATGATTATTGGGTTGAAGCACATGAATATCTTGAGTGAGACAAAATCAGTGCATGGTATGTAACCAATAGCTGACCGTTTTAATTTTTTTACCATTTTAACAGCAGGAATCAAATCACAAATCAGTTTTGTGAGTGTATAATTTCTGTTTCAAGAACTCACTTGTGCTGAACGGCCTAAAACTCAGCACCTGTGGAAGAAGTTGTGAGGTGCTGTGATAAAATGTACTGTTAATTGCAAATCATGGTTACTAAAATCTCGCATTTGTCCAGGTTCTTTCATTCTCTTGTTGTGTGGTCTTGCTACTTGTATGACTGCAGTATTCATTAAATCTCTAAATAGAAAGCAAAGGAAAGCTTTTTGGGCTGAAATGCATTTTTGTTATTTATTTTTTTAAATTCTTTCTTGCAGTGTTTCCCTTTTAAATAGTTTGAGATGCATATAAATATTCCTAATGATTAGGCAGTAGTCAGCCAATTCCAACTTGCCTACAAATGAAACATTTTTAATCAGGCTTCATCTGAATTGGGCTCTATCATAAAAATTTCACGCGCGACTCAGAGAAAGCTGTTTCTCATTTTAAGTAATGCTCTTCCTTTGTTTGGTTGGGTTTTTGTTGTTGTTGTTGTTGTTTGGTTTTTTTTCCCTTCCTGGGGTATAAATAGTCCCGTATTGTTTGGAATAATATAGAATAAAAATATTTTCCTGGCCATGTAGGATTCAGGATGTGGCTTGCTTTATTATTGTACTTTATAATACAAGAAAGATTTTTATTGCAGAAGACTAAGCATATGCCACTCAAATTTTATCTTATGCAGGAGGCCATCGCAGCAAGGGTTATCTGCTGATACCAAATATCAGGCGAATCTCATTATCTCTGATTTTAACTCTGGAAACATATCTAACCAGACTGATGTTAGCAACTGCATTTGGTGATAATAATTTGAAAAAATTTTCAGCTTCATCAGCTTTTGGGATTTGGCACCCCTGCCTTGGAAGGAGCGGTTCCGGCCTGGGTGGGCAGCCACTGTCCTGGCTCTGAGGTTACAGCCCCCAGCCAGGACTGGGCAGCAGGAGCAGGTCTCAGCCTGCCCTCGCTGTTACCGAGGGAAGCAGGAAAAACCAAGCACACAGGGCAGCAGTTCTGCCTGTCCTCTGAGGACTCTCGCCTCCCTCGCAGCAGAAACTCTTGATGCTTTAAAGCAAAGAGGCGGAAGATGGTGTAGCTGGTGGAAGAGGAGCAAGAGTGACCTTAAACCCCAACCTTCAGGTCTCCTCTGCCCCACTCCATAGGGGACAGTAATTAATGTAAGCCATTCCCTCCTGCCCCCAAGTTCTCACACACTACGTAGCAAAGCGCTTTCTCTGAAACCTCTTGCTGCCTTGTCATATGTGATTAAAGCTGCTGAAGGTCAGAAATTGTTAGAATGAAAGGACTGACGGGTAAACAGGTGGTACAGTTGAATAAGTCTCATTTCCTTAGAAAACTAAGCTAGGTATGTGTATTTAATACCAAAAATAGTGAACAAGCAAACCAAAGCCTGGGATAGGGTTTTGTTTCTTTTGCATCTTTGTTAATAACTTTTATAATGCTTTCTGTGTTAATTGTAAATTAACAAATAAAGCTTATACTGCTGTCTGCTGTCTGTATTTGTTTTCTTGGTATCCTGTGGCCTGAAAGTTATCACAGAATATGTCATTTCTCTTCTAAACTGCTAGGAAGTAATCTAATGTAATCATATAAGGAACATATTATAGACATAGTTTAGAGTTTTCTATGCATATCATGATGTTTAGGAATTTAATTTTTATGGTTGGTGCAACAAGTTTAAATGTGTGTAATAAATACTGATATTCTTCGGGAGTTTTTTTCAGAGCCGTGAGGCATTCTTCAGTAAAGCAGAAAAATGAGCAGGATTCAGGGATTTGCAGCTTGGCCAAGCAACAGGGGCTTGCTGTGTGCCTCAGGCACGCTAGCAGGCGAGCTCCGTGGCTCTGGCGCTCCCAGCCAGGAGACAACCCTGCACCGAGGAGTTGGCCATCCACATCACAGTTAACCTGAGAAGCTGCAGGCCTGTGCTGCACTTATTTAGCAGCTTATATATTGTGCTTATAGCTTGGCCTTCAGGCCTATGCTGAGCTGCACATACGCCTTGGCCACAGGATAAATGTTGCCAGTGAACTGTAATGATGGAGCCTGCAGGCAGCTCCTGTTTGGTACCAGTGATTACACCATGCGCATGTCCTTGTCTTTATCTGAAAATGTGGCAACAAGTTCTCCTGTGAATGTCCTTTTTGTTTTACAGCAGAAATGAATAAATTGTTTTAAGAAAATCCCATAAAAGCTCTAAAGCCCCAAATGGGGTAGGGATCTGCACAGCAGGCTGTCCCCTGGTGAGACCCATCTGATCTCATGCAGCCTGGGATTCCCAGCATCTGAAAGGATGTAAAATAATCCATACTATCCTCTGCTTTTTTTATAGTACTAGATCCACTAAATGACATTTTAAGTGACACTTGTGGGACTCTGAGTGCCTTTCTTATTGGGTTCATAACAAACCAGGACCTCTTGGTGCAGAGCAATGGCACACTGATTTTGACAGAGAAATGTGAAACCAATGCTGCTGGTATGACTTGCAGAGGGTGAATGTATGGAGAAAAGAAGAGGGCCGCTCTAGTTGCTCTGAATGCCTGCTATTAAATTCCAGATGTTTAGCTTTTATTTTATATGCTATAGGTAAGTCTGTTGATGTTGGTTTAGCTCTGTACACATTAGGTACTCTCGAAATAGGAGGCCTGGTCCTGTACCTGAGACACCTGTGGATGAATTTTTGCATTCCTGGAAGATCTTACTGATGTGGAAGTAGTCCTGCAGAGGTATAAAATTTGCTTGTGTGGGTGTGCAAGTGCTGGAGGATCAGGCTTTTGGTGTTTAGAGAAGAGGGAGGATTACTTGCCATCTGTCAGATCTTACATTTAAAACTCCTGTACTGCTGTAGTGCTAAAGTTACTCTGGCTCTGTGCCTTGATAATATTCCCTCCACACTGGTAGGTACAGGCGTGAGCTACAGCATCAGTTGAAATTGCTGTTGTCTTTACATTGGTCTTTTAACGTTTTGCATAAGATCAGTTTAGGAAATCTATGGGCATTTCTTCTTAGTGGTCTGGAATTTAAAAAAAAAAATATTTGCCAGTTTTACACATGCAAACAGAAAACGGGGAGTGATGTGACTAGCTGAGAAGTGCACACAAGGTTAACATTCCCGTGAATTCAGGGTTGGGTATCAGCACCTAGAGGAGTGCAGAGTCCTTCTGCGGCTCAGTGGCTGAAGGACTGTGCACAGTGGCTGAAGGACCGCGTTTCCTTCTCTGATTTATTGTTCGGCTAAATCAAATCCTCTTTGCAGTTTGCCAGTGGGTCTTGTGAATGCTGGGGTTGGTACAGCACAGCGGAGAGAAAGGGGAAGCGAACTCTTCAGTGTTTAGTGCCTGCTCAAATGTGTCTCAGAGGATAGCCTGAGGCATCCGAGCTCTGCTTGGATAAGGGTTTCGGAGGAAGCCATGAGTGCACGCTTTTAAGAACTGCATAGTAAGTTGAGTCGAATTTCTCTGTGAGGTTCTTGATTTTGTGGAATGTTGGAAGTTTCACAGCAACTTCTCTTGAATAAAGAAAATTATGGAATTAAAAGTGAAAATACGAATGAAATTGGTACATTGGCATTTGTGTATTTTCCTTTTAAAACAATTTCTTTTTCAATCTTAATTTGTGTGCAGTGAATACTCACTTTTAGCAGCTTTTGTCTGCCATTCATTTGTTAACATTCATGTCCTGTAATAGAGAAACACAAATTTTGTGATTTTTTTTTTTTTTTTTTTTTTTAATAAATGTGTGTGTACTTCTGGTATCTTGAGAGTATATGTGCATTTAGTTATCTGGTGACTAAAAGAAAATATGATACTCTCACTGTGCAATTTCCTTGCAGCTGCATGCAGATCATACCAAAAAACACTTGACCAGCAAAAGTGTGTGCAATCTCTTTACTGTACTGTTGCTATACATAAGTGATAAATGTTTACTAGCATTTGTTAGTAAATCCTCAGATGCTCAGCACAGTGCAACAGCCTTGTTTTAAAGGCAGCTTCAGGTGCAGTGCACTGTGAATGGGTGGGAATGCTAATAAAGGCATTGGTGTGTAAGATTCACTCCACTACAGTGTCGTCGGGTTTTCCTGGATTTTTATAAAAAGAATCTGTGAATTAATCCCCTGTATTTTTGTCTCAAGTATAAAAAGCACGCTATATTTCCAGAACCAAAGGTGAAAAAACCCACCAAATGGAAGTTACCTTTTGGTTTTAATAAAAGTTGAAGATGACTTTTCACATGTAATGATTCTTGCCTATGCAAATTTTTTTATAGTATAGCAGGCTTTTCTTTTTCCTAACAGCAGAGAAATATACTTGTCTATTCTCAACAAATGTTTTTGAGTACTGAATTTGAAAAAACAAAACACCTTTTTGGAATGGTATTCAAGCTTCTTCATCTTTTGGTCTTGGTTCTCCACAGTTGCCAATTGCCGATTTCAGCCTGGCTACCTGGGATCTGATACCTAGTGTGGCTGTAGGTGTCATCTCAAGTACACTTAAAGAATGTGTGTATCAACGCAGTGCATGAAGGTAAAGCAGAGAAATAATCATAGTGTTTTTTGATATATATCTCCATTTCCCTCTGCTACTCCTATTCCTTGGATTATGTATGTCCTAACACAAGATGCTGATGTTGCCAGTTAAAGCCAGTTTAAGTGGCACTTTCGAACTTCTCCATGTGGGTGTGGTTTTGTTTGTTGGTTTGGTTTGTTGGTTTGGTTTGTTTGAGTTTTTTTTCCACTTGGGTTCTCATTGCATAAGACCCTGGCACCTTGCTTTAGCTGAAATTTCAATGAGTAGGTTTTTCTTAAGATTTAGCCCTAAGCGCCTTAGGTTTGGAAAAATGAGTTCTAGGCACTGAGATATTATTGAAAATCTTCTGCCCTGAAATCACTGGATGTTTATGAAAACCAAGTTGTTAAAGAATGAAAGATGTTTGTGGTCATATGCCAGTTTGCATTATGCTGTCGTTGATCTCTCCTTTATTTTTCTCTTGGTCAGTTGGTTCAGACCTTTTTTCAATTATTAATAAAAAGTACATAATGATGGAAAAAAAGAAGGGTATTCACAGGTAGCTAGGTAATAATTATTTTTTAAAGTAATGGTTTAAAGTTCTAAAAAAAAAAAATTAATATAGCGAAAGCATGGATGCTCGTGCATGCACACACACACAAAGACGTCATTGCCTTTTCAGTTATGCTTCTGCTGTTCCAAAAAACCAAACATTATGTATGTTAAATCTGGAGAGACAATCGTTCGTAGTCCTTGTGCCTCAGAGTAGCCGTAGATAATACCAGAAATGGTGACTACTTGTCTTATCCTAAAATATCTGTTCCAACTCTTTTGAGGTAAAACTGTGGTCTAGTTGAAACTATCTCATCCAGTGATCTTTTTATTTGTGCCTTTAATAGCCATGCAGTAGGCTAGTTATGTTATATCAGTTAAAATGCTTCTCAAAACCAAGTCTTCAGAGGATAAAGATGCATTATTACATGTTGTGTTCATCTTTATGAGATTTCCTGAAAGACCAAGAATTTCACCTTACAGCAGTTTCTCCTTCTCTTTCCGTCTGTCTCTTCTGAGAATGGAATAAGGTATCTTGCTAGAAAGTGGGTTTTTTTATTTCCTTGGTTGATGGGTTTTTAAGTCTTTGGTATGCTGGAATTAACAGTATAGCTGCTAAAAGGTAAAATAAAATGAGAAAACTTTTCTTGCTTAAGTCCCTTCATAAGACATCCTTACCAAATATATTTCTGTGTTTTCAGGGTCATGTTGGCCTCTAGTTTTCCCATACAATTTGCACAGAAAATGAATATATGCTAATTATATAAGTTAACTATTAAATCCAAGGATTTCTATTATTCTGAGAAGAAAGGGCTGCAGAAGCCTTACAGAAAAAAAAGGTCCACAAATATTGAGCATTCTTATTATGTCATTCTGATTTGTCCTGCACTGTTATTTATAAACAGCTTCCCTCTGATTAGATTTGAAACGCAAAACAAATCTCACTGATACAATAAAAAGTACAAGCACAAGTATTAACCATTTAGACTGTGCCAAAATCTTCTAGTCTGTGTCACTGATTTTAAAATATTTTTCTGTGATACACAATATTTTATATGGTTGTTAAGACAGTTTTATGGGAAACAGGTTCAATCACTAAATGAAAATCTGGTTTCTGTTTCCAAAGATTAATTTTCTTTTTTTTTCTTCCCCCCCCCTGCCCCCCCCCGACTGCAGTGTGGAAAGTTTGAGTTTTGCTCCATGCTGACAAAAATAGAAAATCTTGCAGTATTGGTCTTTGCAAGACAGAGGGAACACTTTGTATTTGTTAAGAAAACAGTGGGTCTAACGTAGAAGGTGTATAATCTGCTATACCCAACTGCTACAAAAATAAAGTCCTCAAGTGTTGTTAGCCAAGTAGGCATTTTCTGATTCAAAATGCTTCATAAACTCAGGTTCGCATCTTCTTGTGGAAGAGAGGCTAAAAATAATATTATGGCAAAACTATATTAGGGAAGCATAAGTCTAACATTTCAGCATAATATACACTAAGATTACATCACACCCACACATATGTGTATTTATACACACATGTAAACATATATGTATATACAGATATACACCAGTCTCTCTAAAGGGAGACTGCAAACCTACTGCGCTACATCCAACGCACGTAACTGACCCCTAAACTGCTTATCTGCTTGGATTTATCACTGTTCAGAAATAATTTTATTTCAAGAAATGAAGTATTTTGTCCGTGACTGCATGATAGTTTAGTATATTATTATTGAATCTATTTTATAAGCAGAGTTACTTGGTGCAGGATGTGCTTGTCTGTAGGAACACAAGTTTGGATGCTTCTTGGTGACCCCATAGCAAAAGTTGAGATGTCTTCCCATGGGTACCTCATGCTGCTTTGGCTGCATGGTGCCATTGTCATGCATCTGCCTGTATCCTGAGCACGTGTCATGCTGCAGTTGGGTATTTCTTTTCCCCTCCGCATCCCCGTTTCACATGTGCTTTAGTCTCCTGGTCGGTCAGACAGGCCTTGTCTGAGACATGACCCCGCCTTGAGATACAGGCTGTGGGAACAGCGAGCTTGACGCTGCCGTCTGAATTTGGCACAGATGTGCTAGTGGATGCCATGACAGATGTGGAACAGCGTGGTGCCCAGCTCCAACGGGGCAGCAGAGCTCTGCCCTGGCTAATGCTCATGGCAGGAGTACAGGAGCCTGCTGGTTGCACGCCACTCTCGGCTGAATCCCCACTAAATGTGCAATGGTTGTACCTGCTGGCGGCGTGCTGCTCTCAGCTAAACCCTGGCTAAATGTGCCATCATTGTACCAGGCTGCTTGTGACACAGCAAACATACTGCTCCTAAATTACAAATCTGGCTGAAGAAGGTAACCCTGAGCTGGAGGCAGTCGTAGCAATCCTTTCCTGCCTCTCAACTGGCAGGCAAAGGCTCAGGCTGTGAGAGGGCCGTTTCCAACATGTGCTAAATGATGCATTGCAATACAACATGGCGAGGGATGTTTAGGTATGTCGTGTTGATCTCTTTTTTTCTTTTTTTTTTTTTTTTTTACCTTAAAGACAGTTTTAACATAGCCCATACTCCCTCCTTTACCTTACCTATACAAGCTCAATATACAGCCTATATGTAGCCACATGTGAAATCTGCTTATCATCTGTTTGCAGCAAAGGCCGTGTGTTCTGTGAATGGCATATCCCACTCCTGTGTGCAGTAGACCAACATATCATAAAACAAATCCCCATACATAACACTTTCATTGGTAATTTATAGCTTAGAACAGCAATCTGTGGCAATTTCATATTGGAAAATATGAAGAAAGAAAATATCACATCATCCTTATGCTATAATAGATGCAATGCGCATTTTTAAAAACCCATCAGTTTTTTAAACACTGATAATATTAACAGATTCTTTTTAGAATATTAACAGATGCATGTTTAGAAAAGAGCATTCTTTCCCCAAATAAGGTCTGTAAACAGATGGAATGATGACAAATTTAATGAGCTACTGAGTAGCAGCAGTGTTTCCTTTCTGTTAGATAAGAATTATTCTTACTGAAAAAAGGAATCAAATGTTGCAAATGTGCCGATGTACATGTTTTTTTTAAAAAAAGTAAACTTGGACTGTTAGACTGAGCAATAAAATGTCATGTCTGTCTGATCCCCTTTTTTAACATCAGATTTTGAAGACATCTGTTGTCTTTGCAGGAAGGTGGACCCTGAAGGTGACAGTGTCTGGAAATTCTCCTTGTTTTCCAGTAGGCAAGAAATTAACTCTAGGCTTTGCCCTTGCCAAGGGACTGAGTGCTGAGGAGCAGGATGATGTAGAGCCTCTTGGAGGCAACACAGGAAATCGTAAAAGCTTCTAGGGCTGGAAATGAGACTTCTTCGTGAAGGAATGTTTTTTTCTGCCATTTGCGTCACAGGGAAGTTTTATATTTGCTTTCTCTTCACTAAAAGATACCTCATTTGTCTCGTTTTAGCTGTATGCCCTAAAGCTTTGAACAGAATTATTTAATTACAGAAAAATCATCTTTGATTGTTACGTGAGCTGATGCACTTGTTTACAGTTAACGTCTCTCATCTTAAGCTGCTATAAGCTTATGAAATTAAACCCAGTAAAATTCTTATACAATAGAGCTCTTGCAATATATTGTTCTTACTATAATATAAGATTTAAGAAATGTATTTAAATCAACTAATCCTAGAACTTTGGTAGTATTTCAAAGAAACATATGCATCTTAAAGCTCTGTATGTGTTGGTCTCTCTTACTCTTAGACATGTGCTTGTCCTTTTTATACCTGTTTCATTTTAACAGCAAGTGCGTGTGCTGTTGTTCAGCTACAAAACACTTGAAAAAGTTGTGTGACGCAGGTATTCTGTCAGATGACTTTTGCCATGATGTGCTTATCAGATGCTGCATTTGTATTTAAGTTTTCATTACATATTTGTATTACAGTAGTTGCATTTTTCTATGAAGGGTAGCCAATGTACTAAACAGTCAAACGCAGAGCAGTAATTAGTCTGGGAGAGATCAAAGGGTGCTCTTCTATATCCCGACAATTTGATGGGGGTGAGCAAAACTAACAGTCTTTCTTTTGGCTTGGTCTCCTATTAATTTTCACTCTTGTTTGCTACAGAGCAGCTGCTTTGCTGTGAATCCAGCACCCTGTTTGAAAAAAATCCATTTGGATGTGACAAATGCAATTTCAATGGGCTTAGCAGGAGAAACTACTCTTTAATGTAACCCTTCTCTTCTGTGAGGGGCTCACGGGAGGAAGAAATTCCTTGAGCAATGGTGTCTCCAAAACCCATCAGAACACATCACAGGGAGAAAGTGGTATCTGAAGCCAGTGCCACGTCCCGAGATGTGAGCTGGTCTGATTCTTTGCTGAGTGACAGACACAAACCATGTGTCAGTTAAAGGGGAGGGAAAAAAAAAAAAGAGAGAGGGAATGACAGCCAAATACTCTGACCAGAAGCTGCAGGGCTGGAATGGTAGTATTAACAGCCCACCATTAGTATTGTCAGCAGAGAAATTTCTTCCTTAATGCACCCTGCTGAGCTAGATGATCTCTTGAAATCTATTTCAGCCCAGCATTTTTATGATTTCATGGCAATATCTCAGTATTTTGGCTAGTACCTAAAGTCCTATTCTCTCTCCTTTCTCTGCCCTATATTGTCAAGTGGCTAGGGCAAAAAAAGAGGTTTGATTCAAGTTCCTTGCTCTTAAAAGCGGAGGCTACTGCTGCACTCTGTAAGAAGAGCGAAGGTGGGAGCACATCTGTGTTCCTGCCTGGGATGGATGGAGAGCGAGGCGGCAGAAAAGGAGATCCTCGCAGAGCAAGGGGAAAAAGGTACCACCACCACCCACCCCGCCAAGCACTGCAGGAGGTAATGATGGAGGAAATTTTACACACTGAAGATAGCATAAAAGTTGCGGAATGCCTTAGGATGAAGGGGAATAAGAAGAAAGAGCATCGTACTGCAAAAAGCATGCCACCGCCGTAGCATTTCCTTCCCTTTACTGGTTCTCCCTCTGCCTGCCTGGTGAAGGATATTTTTGTAGTCCACTGTGTGGGAGTGGGAGAAAGGAGGTGGGGAGGGCTTCTCTGCAGGTTTAGTTGAGCAGCTCTGCTACTACGTGCTGGTCTGGATTTTGACCCCTATGTGGTTCTCCTTTTCTCTGATTTTATGTGAACACTTGGTAGATTATAGCAGCAGTGACATGCTCTCTCCTTGCCTGCCTGGGAACTGGGCCGATGGTTTACCAAACTAAGGCAAACTAGCAGTGCTTGCTTTCTTCTAGCACTGGTGAAAGAACTAATATTCACTCCCAGTTTTAACTCTTGCAGGGCAGAGTAGCTGGAGTCAAATACTTCTGTCTGTAACAGTTCGCACTGGTACTGTATCCTGAAAATACTAACAGTTCTCAGTTACTTAGGTAACTGAAAAATTGAAAATCCCTCTGGCTGTCACACCTTTCCCACAGAGTTCTGTCATAATTTAAAAGCGTGCTCATTTTCTTAAGTATTTTTTGTGAACGATACAAATTCAGATACGTTTTTCCTACAAGTTACCTGTAGGCACTCTTTTCCAACAGTTTTTTTTTTTTTTTTGTTCATGTCTTTGCATTACAGAGTGTGCTTGGCCCTGATTTGACTGGAAAGCTGCCCTGGTCTGTGCTGATGGGAGAACTGCATCTCCCTCCCAGTCTGCAGCAGGCTGGTATCCTACAATGCCAAAAAGTTCTGTGCCTCAGACGCTGTAAAGTTGGAGACTGTTGTTTTACAGGGGGGTTTTGTGTTTTGGTTTTTTTTTTTGTTTTGTTTTTTTGGGTTTTTTTTCTCCATCAAATGCAGACATTGTAGGAAAACAGGGTTATTGGTTTGTCAAATGCTAGAACAGGGCTTATTGTCTCATTCGGCGTCCGTAACAGGTGGGCTAATTGTGAATCCCTGTGGCGTGCCGACTGCCTGCAAATACAGCCAAATGGAAATGATCTCTGTTATCATAAATGTTCTAATGTAGGTTGTTTTAGTGGGGGTAGGAGTTGTCATTTTCAACATATGAGCAATCTCTTTGAGTTTATTTCTTATATTATCAGACAATTGTAAAGACGTTTAATTGAGGTAGCCATAATGCAACTTTCTTAACGTGATATGAAGGCTTTTAAAAACACCTCTTTAAAAAGAAGCCCATTTGCATTAAAGAAAGAACCTTTTCTCTTACTGCTTTTGTTCTGATCTCCTTTGAAGTGACTACGTCTGAGATCTATGTAAAGCTCAAGTGCTGTGTAGGATTATAGGAATGACATGATATTAAGTGGTTGACCTACCTATTATAGAATTTGTAAGGCACAGAACTTTTTATTACACAGTGATAAATATCACACTATGGAGAACTGAAGCTGCTACTTCCCCTTTGAAATGGAGCCATTTTTAAGCCAGCTGTAATAATTTAAACACAGATATTATTTGCTTTTTCATTAGAATAGAGAGAAATAAATCTTGATCTTTTTTTCCCATCTCTTCACGGTACCAACCAGTATTTCAGAAAATGATCTATATTTAGATATATTAAAAATATATTAAAAAGTGTAATAAAAAATTGTTTTAGTGAAAGACTGCTTTAGTTAAATGAATTATTCCTCTGAATGTAAACAGGCAGGTATGTTAAGCACGTTTGTAGGGAGGAGGCCTTACACGTACGACCTTCCAGTTCTCTCTATGTGTTCTGTGACCAGACAACCTAGTGAGAACACCTGGTTGAAACAGGAGGAACAACCGGCATTGTAAATCCCAACATTTTGAAAAGCAAGTAAGAGCTATTAGTTGTGACTTTTAGGAAGATTAAAAAAAATATTCTGAATATAAATGTTATCCTATAAAACACTTTGGCGTGTCCTTTAAGACCAAGAGTTGTGTAAAAAGAGCCTTTGTGCCAGCTGGGTGGGGAAGCCTACTGCTCCTGCCTCTGGGAGAGGCCGCAGGTTCCTTGGCCTGCCGGCCATGCAAGGCAGCAACGCGAAAGAGCAACTTTTAGAAATGGAGAACTGGAGACGTGGAAGGAGAAGGCTAGCTATGAAATTATTGTGGTTTCTGGTTTTGTGCACATTTATAAAGGCATCGAAGACTAAGTCATACAAAGCAGCAGGAGTTTCTTTCCCGCTTCATGGTTTAAAGTTCCACAGAGATCTGCTGAGCCTTTATGGTCATTGGCATACCGAGTAAAAGAAGGAGGAAATAATGAAAAGCAGGTGATTCTGTGCCAAGTAAAACCAGTTTTCCTTGGGGCAAATTAGTTTGAAAAAGTTTTTAAAGGAGAAATTAGTTTCTCCTTGTGTTATTCTGGTAGTATGTTTTAGGATATCCTATTGAAATTGTATAGCAGCATTTAAGGCTAAAACATGAGGAAAAAATCATATTGTTCTTTCTGAACTACAAATCTCTGACCAGTTCCAATTCTAGTGAAAATTATTTCAAAATGTATAATGAAGATGAACACAGTTTAAAGGGTTCCTGAAGTCTGCAGGTTAAACTTCTTCTTAGACAAAATTTCTGTTGAATTTTCTGGAACTTTTTTCTGCCGGATGCAAAATGGAAAACAAGTAGGAACAGTTAGTAAACAATTAGGTACTAGGGAAAACACTTTATCAGGATATCCTTTGCGTTTTCTTCATCTTTCAAAAGCTCAGAGGAAGAAAACAAACATGCATAAAGTTTCACAGAAAGGGCCATGGAAAACCTGATGTAAATGGATGGATATCTGTAAAGCGCTCATGTGTGTCTTATGGTAATTTCTCTATATGTTTACAGAATTTAAAGCAAAACCTCTTTTTTCTGTGGAGCTGTCCTATTGCTTTTAATAAGTAATCATATATCTCAAAGCCAGGTTGATTTAATGATTATTTGAAAATGCTATCACTCTCTGTTTCACAATTTTTTATGTTATCAGCCTGAATTTGGACTAGCTTAACTGTGCACGAGTGAAAAACCCATTGATAAATAATGCAAATCATATCCAGACCATTAAACAAACAAGTAAACTAAAATCAGTTCAGTGTTTGTATTGACATCATGAATTCTGTATTTGCAGTAATGAATTCTAAAAAAAGTTAGAGCAGCTTGGAAAGAAAAACACTTCTCACAGTAAGTCTATGTACTGGTCCACATGTCGGCACTCATTATATCATTAATCTTAGCTCTCTTTATCAAATCTACTTGTCATTAAAGTGGATTTTCTTTGCATTGAAGTGGAGGAATGTTAAATCTATCGCTTGTGCAGGACTGACTATTGCCTAGTTCATGTCTCTGGCCCACAATTTCTCTCCTGTCTGTTTAAAGGAGGAGGTATCCCCTGCTGGTAAGCAAGGGTTTCAAACAACAGGCAAAGTCCAAACAAGAGGGTTTTTTCCCAGGTTGGACTGCTAGAAACTGTTGGGAATATTTCCTCTCACCTTTGTAATTCTCCTCTTAAAATCATCTGGGAATTGTATTTAACCAGATCCCTGTAGCATAAAGACCTAGAACACCGCTGTGGTTTCTCCTCTTTCTTTGTGTGACTCGTTGCGGTTGTGGGTTTTGGTTTCAGGTTAGTTATAGAGTTGAGGAAAGCTTTCTGGTGAGTGGTCTGTGTCCATGACCTGCGGCCTGTCCTGAATGATTGCCTGTAATTGTGGGAACCATTTTTGGAAGGAGTCCTATCTCAGCCTCCTTAAGTGCTGGAATTTCCTCCGGCAGGGGAATTTTCTTTAGTGTTTTTTTTGTTTTGTTTTCTTCCCTTCTGTCTCATATGAGAGATTTGAAAATGAATGCAAGTCTTCAGGCCTAACAGAGGAAGGTGTCTGTCTTGTTCAGAAGCAACGTGTTTTGTGGAGATGGTTACTTCCCTTCTGCCGCACATTTACCACCTACTATGAGCACAGCAATGGAAATCCATTGCAAAGTTATGAGTTGTTAATTGGAGCGGAAACTGTGGCAGTTCTTTGCCTCGGATGTGCTTTGCAAATTCGCTTTGTATAGATGTTGCATTCAGAATTGTTAGGAACCCTGTTTTTATTGTGCCCTGTTTTTTCTCCAAAACATTAGAGGTGAACGTTGTACTCAAGTGAGAAGAAAAGACGTGCGTGTTCATAGTGGATGTGAGTTCAACCATGTTTTGATTTAATTTTATTTTTTGAAATAAATCAAAATAACTTAACGTGCCCCCTAAGAATTAATGAAACGGTGTAATAATGTGTCCTGTACTGTCGTGAATACCGAAGCTGTTTCCTTTCTTGCTTGCAAGGTCCATTCACGCAGCTCAGAAAAACGAGAGGAAATTATTTATGTGTACCTTAAAAAGTAAGTTTTCTGCTTCACGCAAAATGAGACTTTAACATTGCCTACAGTTGGTGTGAATAGTAAAAGAAAGAGGAAACAAAAAAGCCCTTTGGAGCTCGGTTCAAGGGGGTCTGACACACTACAAGAGAGCCACATGACATCTGCACATTTTTCTGTACGTTAGTGCTGGAAAGAGGATAGAATTACCAGGAAATGTTGCCCTGTGATTTCTGTATTGAAGTGGCTGCATCTGTGCCACCTGTTGATGACATGATTGGAGCATTAGTTCTTGCTCTGCCTTAGCACTATTGATAACTCTGCTTAACATCACCACAGGGGAGGCTTTGTTGGAGGCTGCAGTCACTTCGCCTGAGCAATGGTGTACATTGGCTCCTCCATTCAACTCTTTTTTCTGACACTGGCGCATTTGAATGGGCCACCAGTGAAGCCATTCAGTGAGAACATGCAGCGGGGCTCCTGGGTGGCCCGGGGCTGAGCTGAGAACCCCCATTAATGGACTGCCAGCCGCGGCCCATTGAGCTCCATGAACTCGGTGACCAAAGAAAAGTGAGACAAAGATGTCCCTCAGCGCAACGTGTAGGTCAGCGCCGGACAAAGGCAGACAGCGACCAACCAAGCCTCTTTGATGACTCCAGTGAAAAGGGGACGCCCACCGTGGTGGGAGCGCCGCTGCCGCCCGGGCCGCGCCGCTGCCGCGCTCCGCCCTGCGCCCGTCCCCGGGGCCTCGGGGCTGCAGCGGCGCGGCGGCTCGGAGGACTGAGCTGAGCTCTCCCACTGACCACGGCGGCATCCACCTTGCCTTTACGCTTGCAGGCCGTACAACAGACGCTGCGGGCTGCTTATCAGCCTGCACCTAGCCTTCCTGCATAGTCTTCACCCTGTGTAGTGCGTACGCGCTCATATGTATGTGAAATGGCGGTGGCAGCTAAGTCAATTAAGTGCAGAACAAAACTTCTCATCTGACGCTTTGTGCCTGTTATTTTGATAAAGGTAACAGTCATCAAACATGGACCAAAAATTGGTGAACTCAAGACGGAAAGTGGCAGGTACTGTGTCGTGGCACTCTCCTAAGTAACAAATAAGTTCAATATTAAAATGGCCTTATGTTGAAAGAGGATTTTCATTGCATTTTGCCAGTGATTATGAAATATTTGTCTCAATTTTTTTTTTTTTCTTCTAGCGTATACCTGCTGGAACTGACGGCTCCTGTTTGCAATCATTAAAACTACTCCATTAAGTCAGTCGGACACCAGGTAGTGAGAGCTTTTCTCCTCACAATTAAGGAAAAAAGGCCGGGGGGGAGCTGCCGGCTCTGAGCTCTTGACCAGGCTAAAGCTAGATGGTCTGATTTGGATCCGTGGCTTGAAAGCCGATGGTTGGCTTGGAAAAGGGATGGTATACATCTTAGTCCTTGCATCTTTGTGTGCTCTCCCTGAAGGCCTTTGGGCAGGAGATTATGGTTTTCCATGAAGATTAACAGTAGACATGTGAGAAACATCCTGAACTCCAAGTTGGTGTTGTGAGCTCAGTTGTCCAATTTGCTCATTTGATGAACTGATGGGGATAGGCATCTACTATTTATCTGTGTGGATCTTTGCTTTCAACCTTGTGAAAATATCCCTCAAAAACTTGTATGGGTGCTAAATGTCCCTGCAGCTAGGGGGAACCATGTGTGGGGGACTTTGTATTTCCTGCACTTCATTCCCCACTTGCTTCAGGAAAAACACTTGGGCCTGAGCTGTCTGGTACCCAGGAGATGTATACTTGCTTTGTAGTCGATCTTCCACACATCTAACCTTGCCTTTCCTAGATCACTTCTCCTGTCTTCAAGATGCGTGTGAGTTTTCTGCAGCAGAAGACAATACGACAAGCCCTCAGCTTCTTGTAAATAACAAATTTCCATTTTGATTGAAGATGAAGGACAGAAGAGAAATGAGTAACTTTCTTTCCTTGACATTATAATACCTTACAGCAAATATTCTCTACCAGTTTTTTTGTTTAGTTTTGTGTTTTTACCAAAATTAAGACAAAGTGGACATAGTCTCAGAGAGAAAACAGGAGGTACGTGGATGTAGAGGTGGGGAGAGGATGCTAAAGCAGTAAGAATTAGTTGAGAAATACTCTGGGCGTCTCAACTCCACACTTTAATTTTGAATAGACTGTGGTTTCAGGCTTTTAAAACATACAGTTGAAATCGACAACAGGAGGAGAGAATTCTGCAAAGAAAAGACATGAAGCAGAAAGAAGTTCTTTGGGAATGCTCAGGTTGGTTAAAAAGATGAAGGAAAAATGGGACCAAAATGAAGAAAGAGGGGGGGCCAGGTGAAACAGAGGACCAGAAAGGAAGAGATACTTGAGACTGATTTGCTCAGAGAAGATTAGAGAAATCTAATGAAACCCCAAACATATGCAGGGCGGCAGGCACGACTGAGCCAGCGAGTCAGCTCAGAGTGTTTAAGCCCAGAGTTCTTGCTTCCTAGGCCTGTGTTTTTAATGATAAAACTATTTCCTACATTACACAATCATCCATGACTTTGTATACCTTTTGATGCCATCACAGTTGTGACATTTTACTGCTTTTTCAAAACCAAACAAGAACTCAGGCAGCTAGAGAGGCTTTGGAAGAATGAGTGGAAAGCCTTTCTCACCTTGGTACGTTTTGATGGCTGCTAAGCAGATAAAATAAGATGCAGTCAAATCTCTCACGGCATTTCCTTAAACGTAAGCACAAAGAAGCAGCATGTGGGGACATGTGATTCTGTATGAGCAAACAGTAAATATCCAAATTTAGGACTGCAGATAAATGGGAAACTTCAGATACACAATAAGAAAAAGCATAAGACACTGCACGTACCTACTGCCTTTAGAATCAGATTTCAGCTGCAGCAGTAAAGAAAATGATTAGTTTCCCTCACATGGCTACTGAAGCCTGCAACAGCTCAGAACTAACTAGAGCAGAGCTGTTTGGGCCTAGGGCAAAGCAAGGACCCGAGATTTTGCTGCTGTTAAAAAAGAGAGTGTTAAGCAATCAATGCAGTCTCTGGGGGGCAGCACACTACCACCTCCTGTGCCTGGATGTAACAGCCACTTCAACTTTACACATCACCTTAGAAGAATAATTGCTTCTACTGCTAAGTCTTCAGAAAACTTGGGTTTGATTTCACTAGACTTCCTACAATAAGTACCTTGCATTTATTTTTATACATTGATTATAGGACTATGCTACTTGTAACGTTTGCAAAGTCAGAAGATTTTCAGTTTTGTGCATGCTTACCAATACCAGTTTCATTCTTTTGTTATGCTCTTGTCTCCTGTGGTTACCCTCCGATATAAAATTTCATAAAATTACCTTGATCAAAAATGGTTCTGGTTATTTTTCTCCTGCTTCCTTCCAAATCATTTCCATTACTGTAAAGGGTCCTGACATGTGGAAAAGCAATCTTTTAGAAAGGATGCTTTCTTTTCACTTCTTGCCAAGTGGTTTCTGTACTGGGTGTTATGGGATCTCTTGTGCACCCATTACTGGAATCCCAGAGGGGCAGCTTATCTGCTTGACGCTCCATAAACCCAATTAGAATCAAATGGGTCTATGGGATTCCCAGCATGTATTTGTTCCTATGGTATTATCAGTAATTGAGAACTGTGCAATGAATAAGGAAGAATCCAGAGGCTAATTTAAGTCAGAGTTTTCTTTGCTTACCAGCTGTCGTGTGCTATAACTGAAAGTGAGAACAGGAGAGTAAAGAAAAGAATTTCCCTTTATCCTTCCATAGATCCCACAGTAAAAACATCCTGCTATAAAATAGTAAATGGCACTCTCTTTGTAGGTAGCAGATGTTTCTTCAGGTATTAATTATGGTTCTCAAAGGTGAAAATGAACACATGTGAGTGCCCTCTTTAATTTGATTGATAATTCATATGCCCAATAGGATAGTTTTTTCAGGAGAAAGTTCCAAGAGAAAGGAAAAACTTTGCAAATTCCAGTAGAATTTGATTAATTGGTTTTGGTTGAATACAAATTTCAAGGTGATAAGGACCATTCACAGAAACAGCAAGGAGAAAACTCTGGAATCTATTTGTAATTGGTAACCAAGACTCCCACCAAAGGTGTATAAACCTACATTCAGGTCTCCTGGTAGTTTGATTTAGGAAAGAGGTTGCAACCCAGGTCTCCTACATCCCAGTAGAATACTTTAACAAGCAAGCCAAAAAAGTGTGGTTTAGAGTGGAAATCTGCGCCCTGCTTAATCTTGATTTTTTTGTGTGTGTTACAAAGTATTTTAAGTACCTATTTGGCATAGAAGAGAGAACTGCATTAGCAGTTCAGTCACAGTCCTGGGAGACATGTGTTTCAGTCCCTGTTCTTGGATATTGAATTTTTTATTTTTTATTTTTTAATATGAAGCAAGATGGCTCCAGCTGCAATAACCAGAGCATCTGATGGGTTCTTTCAGGACTTCTTCAAGAGACTGCTTTTGTGAAACAGGTAAATATTAGTTCTAAAGTTGTGCTCTGAATCACGTCGACAGAGGTTGAACCCTTAGTGCAACTGTCCTTGTCAGTGTAGAAACACAGTGCTGGAGCACTACCGCAGGCTCCTTCTCAGGTTTCTGGAACATTCTGAAATGTTGGCTTTAATCCAAAGCATGCATACAAATTTAACAGTGCGTGCGAGTACCAAGTGATAGGTATACAAATAGAAGCTTAATTTTTCAAACTGATACTGAATGAACTGTTTGCTTAGTCTTACTAGAAACTGTGGTGTGGTTTAAACTATATTAAAAAAAATAATCCAAAGAAAATGGAAGAGAAAATGCTGAAACTTGATTCATAATTTCTAGACCCAGAGGGATGATGTGAACTTCTTGGGATGTTGGAAAGCCTTCATGGCTTACGTAAGTTTGTGAAGGGCACACTGCTTATTAATTGCTGTTGTCAGAAGGTGCAAAAGACAAGAGAGAGGCATAAGACACTGTCATCTTGAACAAACGGAAGACAATAATTCTTTGCATAGCATTTTATTAAACCTTTGGAGGTCAAGAGACCAGCATCTGGTTTAGGTAAACAGTGTGACATGATTGAATAAGGCCTTAATTTTCACATCCATAATTTCTGCAAGCTCAAACAACATTGAGGGGGTTAATTTGAAATGCATAATCTGGGAAAACCGAAAATGGATCATGATAACTAACAGTTAAGATAGAGAGGCTCTTATCGCCACTAGCTAAAATAGCTTCTGCATAATACTTAGCCCTTCTGCTAGTAGTACTGCATGCCTTAGCAGAGCCCAAATCCCCATGCTTCATTTCTTCAGGACCTTCAAATCTGTTATTTTCAATAGAGAAATTTTTCTATTTAAACAGCTGTCACATCCTTCTCCCTGGCTTCCCGAACACATCATCGTGTTTCTCTAGTCTATAATAAGTTCTTCTAAGTCATCTTTCACATCAATTTTAAGTCATCATTGTGCCATCTAAATTCTTTACAAGGTTTATCACCTGGATGCTGGAAATTGCCCAATATACTAATGTATTAAAGTATTTGCATATACAGCTCAGCTATTGAATATTGCTGCCTAAAATTATGCCCATCCTACCATTTTTGTATGAAACACAGAAAAAATTGTCTGGAATATGTGTCTTCAGCATAACCATTTAATATGCTGTACTGCACTGAACATGGAGGTCTCTTTTGTGCAAGAAGTAAAGTTCCTCTTTAATACATGAAAGCTACAGAGATTTTCTTCAGAAAATGTGAGGGACTCAGAATCATTATTTTCTTTAAAAGAATATTGCATTTCAATATGAAAAATAATTTGAAAATAATTAAAAATTGAGTCATGTAAAAAGTTTCTGCATCTTTTCTTTCACTGTGAATGACTGTAAGAATATCCCTTCTGTTATGAGGGCAAGAAAACATAAAAAATGAAGTGTGCTTTTAAAAGTGGATTTTATCTGGGAGTACAAGCACTAAAATCCTCCATCTAAGAGCCCTTTTTCAATTGTGGAAATTCTCAGTTTCTCATGGTCTGCTATAGCGTCTATTATTATACTTTTAAGAACAAATTCTTTAAAGGCTATGCTAAAACTATAAGCTTCAATATTGCTCCATGGAACAGCTGTAGGTCTCAACTTGGCCTCAACAATCAAGTTTGCCTAATTAGAATCTCATGATTATTAGCTCGAGTTATTCCAGGCCAGTATGTAAGGCCTTTGAATATAAAAAAAATAAAGCATATAATGATACCCTAGATATCTTCATATATTTGGATTTATTTCAAGCGTGACTTACCCTGATTTTCCAAGGGTTATAAAGCCTGATTTTTAGAATGGTTACAATTCAGCCCTGTAATGTTTTTACCCCAAGTCATCACTGCATACATCTCAACTTCAGCTCCATCTTCCTGTAGTTTTTATCTGACAATAAGCACTGATCTTTGTTGTGCAGTTTCAGAGGGAGGTCCAATGCATGCAGGTTTGCTTAGAATTTGCAACATGAAATTTAAACGTAACAATGAAGTGAGGACAAACACTATAGAAATAAGGCTTTTATAAGTCTAGACCATGACATCTCTTTGTTGCTCAGCATCAATCTTGGGTATAGAACTGTTTTTATCCAGAAGTAATTTTTACATGTGATCTATGGTTATAAACCAAGACTTCATCTTTAAGAGCATGTTGAGAGGGGACTTAGCATTGTGAGAGCAGACATACAGTAAAGAAGATATTTGTAGAACATGTCAGAGAACAGGAGAAGGATGTAAAAGGGGTCAAATGCTAGACTAGCAATGTGAGGGAAGCATGAAAATAGGGCTAGAGAGGGTTTGGAAAGAGGAATAGACAGCTGAGAACCTGGGAGCAACAGATGGTAATCAGTACTGCGGGTAATTCATCGGGGGGTAGGTAGGTAGGTCTCCTGAAAAAGTGTTTGTGATGCCAGGCTCAATTGCAGTGGAAATCAGAGCAAGTAGGATAAAACAAAAGTAGTAATCTTGATTAAAGTAGGATGGCAACAAATAAATTTCTTACTGAATTGGCAGCTTTTCAAACACTGAATAGAATGATCCATGAAACAAAAATCCTTCTGAATGCTAAGCAGGCATTAAAGGCAAGTATTTTTGCAAACAAGCCCACAAAACAAAAAGTCCTCCCATCACCTCAAACTGCTGTTTGCCATTTTGTGTAACCCACAAATGCTGTTTTTAATAAGCAGCCTGCCAGAAGGGAGAGCCCCAGAAAACGAGCATAAAAGACTCAGACACGTAAGTGTGATCATTGCAAGGATTTTCCAACCTTAGACTTTGCTAACCCGGCTAGTTTGGGTTCCAGCTCAGCTCTGGCTCACAGTCACATCTTGGCCCAGGTTTGGGAGGTGCAAGTCATTAAAAGCTGCATAGGGTAGTTTGGGGCAGCTGTCTACGTAGAGTCTATTAGTTGTATTTAGTATTGCATGCCTTGCATCACACTGAGACCTTTATTTTAAGCAGCGGGTTGGTTGCCTTCTCTGCCATGCTGACACATCTCCTGCTGAGATGCCAAAGCAACGGATGCTGCTGGAAGCCTCGATACCTGACAGGACTCCTGCAAGGGGCATCTGATAGAGGAAACCATTGGCAAAATGTAAGCTCAGGGTGCCCACAGCTTTGAGCTCTGGGAAAGGTGTGCTTAGCCAGTTAGGGGGGTCTAGAAGGAACCGGTGCTTCACGTTTCAGTGGAGAGGTAAGAGTGTCTCAGTGCATCAGGTATAGGCCCACGCCCGAATTCAGAATTACCAATCAGTCACAACAAACATACAGGCAAAAATCTGGGCTCCACCACGGACTTGAGATGAGCTTCCAAGAGGAGGCATAAGGAGAATTTTGCTTCAGGTGTCCTTGGTCCTAGCTCAACAGCATACCTAAGTGCAGCATGGCTGAGTACAGCACACCTGGCCTGGCAATATCGCACACATCATTTCCCCTTGCAGCAAGACAAAATCCTTCAGAAAAAGGCTGTGACACCAAATGCCATAAAGGCAAACGGGATTTACAGACAGCTTGGATTCTGGCTTCTGTCATCCCCATGCTGGCAGTCCCTGCCACACTCACTGGTGCTGCACGGGTTTGAGGGCAGTGGCATGGAGTCGGCTGGGGGAAAGCAGCAGGGTTTGCCCTCCAGTCTCTTCTGGTTTCCTATAGACAATGAAGTCATAGCCTAAAGACTCTTTCTATGGACCATTTTTGGTGGGGGGACAGGCTCAAACACAGCAGCCCTGTAGGTGTCCAGCAAGGAACTTCTAGCAAGCTTTGTGGCACTGTCATCATGTAAGAGAAGAAAGTAAATGTATTTTTTTCACAAAATGTTCTGTGGTAGTTTAGAGAATGCGAGTTGATGTTGTGGCATGCTTTATCTTCACTCTAGTCTTTTGTTTGTGGTAATATTTCCTCATATGTCTGACTAGGTGTAAAGAAGGACGAAGATCAATGTTTCTCTGGGAACCCCAAGTTCAGAGCTTTCCTGTCCCTCTGAGAGCCTCTTTTGGAAAGCAATGCCTGAAATGGGCTGGTAGGCTACAGCAATGCAACCTGTCCCTCTTGGCAGCTTCTTAAGTTTCCAAGTGGTGTTTCCGAGCTGTAAAATGAAGCTGTAAAACTGGGGAGAACAGTTCGAACTGTTGTAATTAAGTTGGGAAAAGCTCAAGCAGCCTAGCTGTTTCCTGGAACAAGGGAGCCACCATAATCAAATTCTGCAGTTCAGGGTTTAGGGAGGATAAAAAAAAAAAGTGAGGTGTCAAAGCTGCAAAGAGCCAAAGGTCCACTGGTGAAGCCTTCCTTTGGGACAAGGACCCTGGGTGGATTTGGTACGTCACTGCCTCCTTGCGCTGCGCAGGACTGCCGTGAAAGGTGGGGTGGCAGAGCAGCACCAGCAGATGAGGTCCTCAGCAGGAGGACCAGATCCAGCAGACGACATCCTCAGGAGGAGCACGGGGTCAGGACAATTGCTAGGTACTCTGCTGGGGCGCTGGTGTTGCCTGTTGTGAATGGTTGCTATATGTTTTTTCTTTGCCTTCTTTTCCAGTTAAACAAAGTCTGTTTAAGCCCACATGTCCCACTCTCTGCTTGATAATGGAGAAGGATTGTCCAGAACCCAAATGGTCCAGGTCATGATGATATTTGATTAATTTTCCCTTGTTTCCTCAGTTGCACTCTGTCCCTGCAGTTCTGTTAGCACCTGTTCATGGGTTTGTAAATCTAGTGAGATTTGGAAACTAAAGACGACTCTTTTTTTGAGTGGAAGGACAGTTATCTTCTTAAGCTCACCTCCTGCCCAGCCCCAGCAGACTTGCATCACTGGAGCCGCAAGGGAGGAGTGGACTGGGGTGATCCTGCAAGACGCAGGAGGGGCTCCATGTGGCACCGCTGCTGTCTGTTGAGCAGTGGTCTTCGTCTGCCAGGTTTCTGTGGAAGGGAGAGTGAGGTGGGCTTGTTTTAAGTGTTTTAGTGATTTAGGGATTGAACCTGGCCCTTGTGGCTGCAAGGCAGTGGTGCCAGAAGGATTACATGGGAAACTGAAACACCTCCTGAAACACCTTTGTTCCTCCTGTGAGTGCAGTGGGAGCGAGGCAGTGAATATCTGCTGTAAACCCGGCGCAGGAGGTGTTTGTTCCAACTGCGTTACACTTTGAGGGTGGAAAAGTCTGAAGTTCCTCTCTGATTTACTGCTCTCTAGTAGTGACGGGAGATGTTTTGCCTGTCACCCTCTTTGATCTGTTCTGAGTCATTTGGTGTTGCCTGCTGAATCACCAGTATAAATTTTTTTTTTATGACTGTAACCCTAAATTTTTCCACCTAACTCTTTATTTGATTTAACTTGTTCAACCATTATTGAATTTGTACTATGTAAACATCTATCTGTGGGACTCAAATCTGACAGAAGAGAAATCAATTAGGGTAGGAACAAAAACCATACTTGAGAAGTCTTGAAGGACACTCAACTGTATTTAATATCTATTGTGGGCAGGGAAGCTTCTATAAGGTGACTGTTCCCTGACATTGGGAGTGTATTTACCATTAAATCATAATTGGAATGCAAGATTGCATTTTATTATCCAGAACTGTTAAAATGTAGAAAGGTTTTATTTCTACTGCAGGTCAGAAAGGTGTAAGAGTAGGTTGTACATATTTGAACATTTGTATCTTGAAAACAGTAGATAACGAGTATATTTTAAATACTTTTCTTCTGAATAATATATTGAAGCCAAACAGTATTATACTGGGTTCATCTGTATTCACAAAAGGGCTGTATGTTTACTTGAAGCTTTGAATTTGCATGGCATATATCCTATGCAGTCTTATAGAAGAAATATTTCCATTTTAGAATTCAACTTTTGTAACCTTTGGCAACATGTAGTATCAATGGCTCTTTGTTGTTTAAAAAAAGTGAAACTGTAAGCTATCCACAAGGATATGCAGGGCATTGCTATAGCAACACAGCCTCCCTTCCAGCACCAAGAGAGAAGTCATGAATAAAAGATGGGGTTCTAAAGACAACAAAATAGAAAAGGTTGTTTCAACCCTTCTAATACCTGACATTTGCAGTTATTTTGTTAAATGCAAACCAAAAAAAATGTTGGGAAAGGGCATGCCTTTGCTGAAAGTATGCATTTATATATTGGGCATGTCACCAAGCAGATATACACTTTTTGCATTTATCAGCTTAGAAAAGGGGAATAGAAATCCATAGCAGAAGCCAACAGCATGCAATTTCTTAAAATGTGTATACATACATAAAAGAAATAATCATCTTAAATGTGATCTGAAAAAACAGTGGATGTTTGCTATCTGAATTAACATAATGAAAATATAATGTTGGAAAAACACCACCCATTTTCTGGTCTGTACTTGAATTTTAAAAAAATCGAGATGGAAAATGTTCTTCGGAAAATGAAAGATTCTCAGCCTCAACAAATCCATATTTTCCTTCAGCTGTATGGAGATTATAATGAAAGTAAAGCTCAATCTCATTTTCTTCTGTGCCCTGCTCCACTTTCCGGCCCTTTGTATTTTTCATGGAAATGTTTTAATTAATGAATTAACTGTGAGGCATAAGAACAGCAGTATGGTTTGAAAGGTTCTTTATAAAAATGCATGTTATTTGTTACTGCATTTGAATTCAGATTAAATCCAGCGAGGACTACAAGACCATTTCCTGTCTATGGTTTTGTTTACTAAAAGATTGTTTTAAAAAGTACTGTTGCTTTAGAAAAAAATTGATTACTCATAAAACACTGTATTTGAGAAGTAGAGAAACATGTATCTATGATAACCTTATTTCATTTACTCTTTGGAATAATTTGCTGTGTATATCTGCACTTGGATTTTTTCTATTTAAAATGATAACATCATCATAGATGACTGTTGGTTATGCTGGCAAATTTTCACTGAGTAACTGTAAATGTGATGTAGGAAGCAATGTGAATCAGTAGTGATGTTAAAAAGCCCTCATCTGTCAGTCCTACAGCTTGGCTTCAAAGCTGGGCAACTCACTTCCTTCAGATCATAAGTTGTTTGCTTTGGGGATACACTTTGCTTATAATTACATCTTTATCTCCACTGAGATGTACAAGTATGAAGCAAGATTGTAGAACAATGTTGGTCCTCACCATTAGAAAACCCAATTAATTGTTGTTCTTTTTTTTTTTTTTTTCTTCATTCCAATCCAGTCACTTTCCTGAACTTTGAGGTACAGCAAGCACATGAGATCTCATCCCAGAGAATCCTGAGAAATGTTTTGATCAATTTTATAGCCTTTAAATGTGGGGTGAATTGTCCTTGGGCTTGCCAAAAAAAAAAAAATAACGCTT
Organism: Nipponia nippon; assembly: GCF_047370975.1. Taxonomy (NCBI): domain Eukaryota; kingdom Metazoa; phylum Chordata; class Aves; order Pelecaniformes; family Threskiornithidae; genus Nipponia; species Nipponia nippon. Next base: position 3,864,002 of record NW_028262302.1, read on the forward strand.
TTGGGAGGATCTTGTTACTTTGGAGAGATAAGTCCCTCTTTGCATCTGTGCTGCTGCAGAGCTGTCAGTCATTGCCATTGCTCAAAATCCTCTTTATTCTACCTGGTAGTTTTACAGTGTGTCGCACACGTCGGCACTGAAAGCCTTGCCCTTGGGAAGGCTCGTGGCTCTTTCACAGTCCTGGACACAGGAGCGCTGAAGTTATTCTTGAGGACTTGTAGCTTAGTGGTGATGAACAATGGTGTTAAGCTTTTCAGGGGAGGTTTTGAGAGGCAGGTTTCTCCATACTGGCTTCAGTTGTTAGATTGGCAATGTAGTCATCAGAGAGATGAGTGGTGCCCCTTAGACCATGCATTAGTCAACTGCTGCTAAACAGCCCTCTTTTCTAGAACAGGCACCTTGTCTGAAATCTCACTGACTGTTGTTTCCTACATTTACTGACTCTGGTCATTGATTGGGTTTTTGGTCATTTATCAGTGTCTGTGGGAAACAGATAACACGAGCAAAATCCATTTCTCTCTCTCCCTGTAGAATTCTGGTTTGGTGCAAGAGACCTGCTGTAAGGCAAACTGGAATAGAAAAGGATGTATCTGTATTTAATTATTTTGGAAATATTCAGCCAATAAATTCATTCCAGTTTGGACATCTCAGGACATCTCCTATTTTCATAAAACTTCTAAAAGATGTGGTTTTCCAAAGAAATGTCTCACCATCTTCTATCACAGATAGCCTTCACCTACACTATTGAAGTTTTTCTAAATGAAGAGAGGTGCCTCCCACCCAGCTTTGTTCAGCAATACTGTTATGTGACAGTATTACCCTGCAAGACGAGGGAAAGTCAAAATATCACTGACAGGGTTGGGGGGGAATTAAAAATCTGCAGTGTTTAGCATAATGTTATTCTGACCAGAAAGGTTGTACAGTACTGTTCCCACAAATAGTTAGCAACATGATCCCATGCAGGTTGTTAAGGGTATTTTAATATCCCTTCTAATGCAATTTCATAATGATTCCTTTTTCCAGTCCTTCAGGTGACGGGTATGCTCAGACAAAGGGCAACCGTTTCACGTTCTCTTTGCCACTTTGAGCAAACCTGTAGTTATTTAATCCCACTGTGCCATGTTAGAGCTCTTTGGTGTTTGGACAGCAACTTTAAGTTCCCCCCCAAGGATATTTCTTTGTTATCATTGTCAAAATTATCCCATTTTGAGTATGCTGTCAAGATTTAATTTTGTTTTGGGCAGATGTCTATTTAATATGCATTAAAAATGTTAATTTGTTTTAATTGAGGGACAATGAGAATGCTTTTGGGTCGATCTATTGTTCCATTATAACTGCAACTGAAGTTGCTTGTGTCTTTTTCATGACTTGTTATAGAGGAGATATATCTCCTTTTTTACTTGCTGTCTTCTTTTTTCTTGCCTGTTGTCAACGCAAGGTCTCTTTAGCACTGAGAATGGTCACCACTCTGGTCCTGCTGTCTGTGTACCTGAACGCCAGGAAAAGATGACACAAACTACCTGTAAGCATTGAGGTGGTCTAACTGAGTCTCTCTCATATAAGCAATTGCTGCACCAATTGCTTTTGCAACTCTCTTTGTGGGAGAACTGGTTAACGTTCATCAAACCATTCCTCACTGTGACTGAGTGAGCCAGTTTTGTATGTTCCAATAGCGCTTCGTAGCCTGTTGATTGCTCTCCTGTTTTTTAGTAGCGTGCTGTTGAAGGCCCTTATAGGATGCTACATGGTTTCCCTTTGTCTTATTCCTCATGCTCGCTCATTTAATACTGAGCCTCCTCTTCACGTGGCGTGTGGAGCAGCTGGGTAGCAGGGCTGTGTGTGCCCTGCCACTCATGTTCAGGGCAACTTTCTTCTTCCCTTCAGCTGGACTTTTGGGTACGCCATTACTTTCTTGTCTGGTTGGATACAATAAGCACATAGCCATCTAAATCTGCTTGCATACAGGTAATAATACTCTAAAGAAATGAAAGATTTTTTATAAGCCTTTTATTAGTGTATTGGAAATCATGTTGCCATATTCCATGGTTAGCTTCTGCTTTCAAGGCCTAATAATTTTCATTTTAAACATGAAACACACAATAAATCCAGAATTAAAGTCTCTGTAGGAAGCATGATGTGCTTATCTTTTTTTTTTTGTGGCAGTCTGCATCTGAACAGAGGATGGTTACTACTTCTTTGTCACTCCACTTGAAGAGTCCCTACACAGAAAACATGTCATAGCAAGTAGCAGAGTAGCCAAAAATACTGCAACTCAAATTTGCAGATAGACCACATTTGACATTAAGGCTAGGTGGAACAGTGAGGCATAACATGAAATGTGGGAGACACGTATGGATGCGTATTGCAAATGTAAATGTGGTGGGGTTGTTCTCTGCTGCGTCAAGAGGATAGTTCTTTACCAAAAGCTTTCCAAAATAACTCCAAAGAAGCACTATATCAACATAGAGAAAAATTAAACTCTTTTGACAACATAACAAGAGCTCTAAAAAGAAACTTACTGTGATTATTTAATCAATTAGTAAAGCACTTTATTTACCGCTCTATAAATAATAGGTAGTATAGGCCATGCAGTGCATAGCATTGCCTTAACTCCTAATGGCAAGATGATTACAGTCTAAAAAGGCTGGATAAATGTGCAGAGAAGAATGAAGAGAGAACCTGCCTGGCCACAAAAACCCATCGCAAAGGGAATCAATGGCAATCTTACACTTTAACCAAGAAATATGTATAAAAAGGGAAGAAATCTGTTCAAGGAGGGTATCCTCACTTATCCCCCAAGTGTCTGACAACCAATCTTGTTATGGCATTTGCTGTTTAGGATTCAGTTATGACTTTGATGTTTATGAAGTTTACAATTCTATTAACAAATTAATGTGCCAATTATTCTATTTTTATGATTGCATTGGATAGCTCGATTTAATAGTAAATGATAACAATGTAGTGATTCCCAGCAGAATTAATTGTTATTTTTGTTATTCATTAAAACATTTCTGAAGAAGAAATCTCTTACTTACAGGAATTTCATTTAATCTTTCACTTTGAAGAATCTCATGCATTCTTTAAAAAAAATTTTATTAAAAGTTATATAAACTGGCTTCTGTACTATTCTATTAATTTCAGGGGAAAAAAAAAAGGTACATTTTAAAGTGGTTTTTGATCCAGGGATTTTTTTCTCCCTTTTGGCCAAGAGAAACATTTTTTGCTTAAATGCAGGCAAATCCAGAGTTTCTCAAGCTCATGTACTTCTTGATACAGGACTTGTCACAAGCTAAGGCAAAATTTTTTTGCAAGAAGCTCTTGGTAAAAGAATTGGCAGAGTATGATTGAGAAGGCTTCATGAATGCCTTGCTAGCACTCTGTTAAAAGAAATTCCTCTCCTCATCAATAGGTTTTAATACAATTGAACATAAAACATGTTTGAATTGCAGAAAATGCAGCAAATACCTGTTGGCTTCTGTGAATAGATGTACATTCAGCAAGAAAAAAAATCATTCTAATGTTTTATAGCCAGAGAAAATCTCTTCAGAGCTCCTCAGCTACACATCCCATTGATTACACTGTGAGTTAATTACATGCAAGAATACTAGGGCAGAGTGTTGTCCTTGAAAACCTCATGATGTTGGCAAGCAAAGACGTGCAGGCGATTGTCTGATACCTGGAGAACTTATGTGGCTTCTGTCTCAACTGGAACCTGGGTCTGTATTTGTGCCAAGTACTCTGAGGATTGTGTTTTCAAGCATTTCACTGATGTTAACATGGCTTAATACTCATCAGAGGACATCGTTTTATAAATCTCTCCATGAATTCCATGAAATCACAAACAAAGTTCAGCAGTGAAATTGTAAAATACGGTTTGCAAGATAAATAGGGTTTCCGTTCTTCCTTCATGGCCCCACATTTCCCTGGTTGCTGCGCATGAGAAGTACCTTTGTTATGGATGAGTGGTCCGGCGTAGCAGAGGTGGGAGGAGGAGATAAGAAGCATCACTTGGAGAAAAAAGACACCCAGTTTTATTTTATTTTTTAACAACATGCTATTGAACAAAACAAATGCAAAACCAGGAAAGAAAAAAGATAGCACAGTAAGATAACTACTGTTTTCTCTGAACTGCAAACTGGCATAAAGATCCCTAAGTCAATAAGTTTTCTGTCCTTACTATTTTTAGACCAAGCCATGATAAGACTATGCCTGGATATAATGGACACTGATGTACCAGGGAAAAAGGCATTTATGCCCTGTGGCTGGTTTAGACAGAGGCTATGTCCCAGGCAGTGCTGCTATTTGAATGCAAAGAAATAAATCAAGATGGGATAGAAAGAGGAGGGAAATCAGGTAGATGAATAAAAGAATACACATGGAAATGGAGGAAGAGGGAAAAGAATCTAAAAATGACAGGAAAAAATCAACAGGCAAGGTGTAGAGGGAAGGAGAAAAAATGTATTAATTTTGAAAAGGGCAGAGAAAAAAAGAAAATATTTTTGTTTTCTTTTATTAAAAGTTTTTTGCAAAAATATATTTATACGTATTTGAAATTATTTTCAATGATGTTGTGTGTGCATAGGTTTGTGGATGCTCGCCTATACCTTAGATTGTATAAATTTGATTTCTCTGGAGTTCTTGCATCAGGTGATTGTGTGCAATATTTTATTATATTTTAAGTGTATTTGAAAGAAAAATATTGCTTTTCTGGTGTGAAGTGCATAGAAGGGGGCTTTGGTTGCAATCCATGTAATTACAGCATGGAAAATTCCTCTTGGCAGTGGCACTGCCATTTTCAGTTCCTATCATTTAAATTTCAGGTGGTCTTGGAAATTGTTGCTAGTTTCATACTCACTTAAGAAAGTAAGAGCCCCGAACATAGTCTTTAGTCACCTTTATTCATCCTTGAATTCTGTTCAAAATTTGCTTCACGGCACAGTTTTTTTAGACCACTCAATACACGTTTACTTATATGAACCTCTTTTCCCACCCACTAACTATTTCTCACTGTGCTGGGGTGGCCTTCGTGAATTTAACTCTGGGTAACATCAACAAGGCTTGTCTTGATTCTGTTCTTATTTCAGGGGAGCTCACTGAGCTGGGGGGAAAAAAAGGTTGTGGGTGACAAAAGAGATATAGAGAAAAAATTATAAAGCACTATCCGTATCCCTGAACCAATTTAATTGTGATCCAGGTGATCTGAAGACTCTGTTTATGCTGAGCTGAGTCATTTGCTGACATTGACTCTCATTGCAGCAAGTCTCAGTAATTTAAAATATCAAAAAATGTGACTCAATATTTATCTAAAATTGAGATTTTTAAACTTTTGACCCTTTTTTGCTTTTTTTAAAAAGCACACTGAAATGAAACACATCTTGTTAAAACACTGATTTTGAATTAGTTTTTGTCTGCAGCCTTTGTTTCGCTCCAAATCTATCAAAAGTGACTTTTGTTATGCTCATGTATGTGGCAGTGTTCTCAAATAACTTGGGGTCTACCACAGTCATTGGTAAAACATGGACAGAGAAGATGATTGATATTGTTTAGCACTTTATATTAAAAAAAAAATAATTGGTATGATCAACAAAAAATAAACTTCCATTAAATATCATTATGGCCAGTACAATGTGACAATTACTGTCACACAGAAGAAACATTAGTTCAGTAGTTCATTTTTGGTTATTTTGCCTTTTGATATTCTTAAAAATGAGAATGGAAAGGTATTTCTGACAAAAAAGTACTGAATTTTTCACAGTATGTGCAAAGAATGAGAACAAATTGCTGACAGTTTGAAATAATTTCTGAGGTCACTCATGTTGATAATAACGTGCCGAAATTTTTGTTGCTTTAGTAAGAATTTCCTTTAAGCTCTTTACTTATCTAGAAAAATGCAATTATTTTTTTTTGCTTTTTCGTCTTTAGTGGTGCAAATAACAATGAACTCTTCACTCTTTTTTTTTCATTTCAGTAATCTGGAAAACAGAGATTGCTGAAATGGTAACAAGGATCTCTTTTTCTTGCAAGATTTTGTATATCCATGTTGAATGATAAAATGCAGTGTCTAATCGTTAACCCAGGTGAAAGGTTCTGCAATTTCATGAAAAAAGCAAGCTTAGTCGTATTCACAAACTAAATCATTTTTTAAAACAACAGCAACAAAAAGCCTGGCGTAATAGAGTAAGGTGATCATAATATAATATTTCACAAATAATCCAAGACAGCATATGTTTTATTCCACTTATTTAATGGCAATGATTGAAATTAGATTTTGATGTTAACTACATGCCATACAGTGCACATATCCATCAGTGGTTACAATTCTTAAGGCTGCTATTTTAATCCAGCAACAGATTATTAGAAATTCATAATGAAAATAAAATTCATTTTATCCTTGCAATTCTTTTCTAAAATCATAATGATGATGCAATACTGACCACAGCTTTCTCAAATTCAGTGTCACTGAAGGCAGAAAAAACTTCTTGCCCATCTCCCCACCATAATATAATTTACAACAAGAAAGTGCATGTAAATGAAGAACCTTTCTCAAAAGAAATTAAGAGAGGCAGCCCAAATTGTGGAACTTCGATCCAAGTGAGAAAATAGAAAACCCTGGCAAGATAATGTAAAACTGTTATGAAACAGGCCAAAAAAGTTGTTAAGCCTTGCCTTGCTAAAAGCATTAGCACAACTAATAACAGCATTTAAAATGCAAAAGTAGAAAGCCTGACTCTGAAGTTCTGACAAAGTGTAAAAGAAACATTCAAGAAAGATAAGATTTTAGCAAAAAAAAAAAATCTAAATGAATTATTTCTATTGCTATTTACTAAGAAAGAGCAAAAAGATATTTTTTTTTTCATACTGGAGCCTTTCTGTGTGGAGAACAAATTAAGGACCTTTGACTTAGCTGTCGTGAAAAAGGTTTAGAGCAAATTGATGTATGTATAGTAACAAACCAACAGAAATAAATTGTGTTCATCTAAGAACTCTAGCAGAAATCAAAACTAAAGAGCTGAACTACTCCCTGTGATGGATAACTATGACTTACATCAGCCCTGATACCTGAGGAGCGGAAAGCGATAGTTGTGAAGCCAAGTTTTTTAAAGAACCTGTGGGGTGTGAGACTGAAGTTCCTTAGTGTGTCTGGACTCTATAGTGATCAGATTGGCTGAAATCGTAATAACTACCAGAATTAGTATGCCACAGTGTTTTGATGTGTTATAAAGGAGAAGAATCAGCACAATTTGGATATTTAATAGGCATCTCATCAAAGGCCAAGAAAAATTGACTAATATGGGATATGGAATAAGTTTCTTCCTGAATTAGCAACAGGTTAAAGACAAGGGAAAAAAAAAAAAAAAGAATAGGATAGATAATCTTTTTCCAAAAGATTTAGTAGGGGAATGAATGAAGCTGTTGGCTATTCAACATATTCTTAACTGATCTAGAAAAGGGAGTGAATAAAGAGATAATTTTTGGCTGATATGAAATTACTCAAGATAGCCAAAGCTTACTGTAAAAAATTGTGGAAGGACTTTACTGTGTTGAGTGATTGGGTGAGAAAAGACCAAATTAATGCAAAGTAATCCTTCTGAGGAAAAAACAGTTTTAATGATGAAGCTCACAGTGGTGAACTCTAAATTAGCAAAGAAGATCTTGAAGCTCTTCTGATTATTTCCTTAAAGACATCAGCCCAATTCTCAACAGCCATCAAAAGACAAACAGAATATTAGGAAGTACTGGGAAAAGAATAAAAAAAAAGAAACAGAAAACTTGATTATGCGTATATTGATGAGATGGGCACATAGTGAATGGTTTGTGGAAGTGTGGAAGGATATAGACTTAGAAAGGGCAGGGAGAAGAGCAGAGGGGAAGGTTAGAGGTATGGGACAGCTTCTGTGTGAGAGATATAACTGTACCAGTACTCTTCAGCTTGGCAAAGAGACAACAAAAGGCAGGTGTGATAGAGGAATATAAAATTATGAATGACATGAAGAAACTGAATAGGGAATGATTACTCACTACAGGGTACCCAAGGAAACTATTAGGCAGCAGATTTAAAACAAACAAAAGAAAGGCCTTTCCTGCATAACAACATTACATTTTGAGATTCATTTTCATGGGATGCCAAAATTACAAGAAAAGTTCAAAAAGTGATTAAAAAATTTTATAAAGGAAAGACCGTGAAGAGCTATTAAACATGAGATGGATGATTTTAAAAAGGAGTGGCTGGCAACTACCACTCTACTTTCCCTTTTTCATATGTTCTTTTTTCTAAACATCAGCTGCTGGCCACCGGCTGAGAAAAATCTTTTAGTTTGATCTAGCATGTCTGGTTTTATGGAAAACAGCATAGAAAATATGTTTTTTTCAATACCAGATGTGTAAGCTCTGATTCTGCTATCCTTTCTCCTGGCCTATTCTCAGTATAAAAGGTAACCAGGTTTCATTGGGGTTGCATGATTAAATGTCATATAAATGAGCACTTCAGAATCGCTAATCTTTCAGTAATAATCCAATCAAAACTTTCCATCAAATGATTCTGTTTAGACATTTATCATATATCTAATAGTATACAAATATTTTCAATATTGCAAAGAATAAGGAATAAAATAGAACATACAGCTTGAGACTCAAAACAATAAGTATAGACTGGGTTAAGGACAAATGAGAGAGATATAGCTCCACAATCTAGCAAGGGATGCTAATTCAGTTTCTCTGCAGTCTTGCTTTAGTGAAGCAAAAATAGAGAAGGAAGAAATCATTCAGTATTTTCAATATCTTTGTGTTTATAAAATAGTACCAGAAAAACAGTAATCCAGGTGGTTGTCGTCCTTTATTACTGTATGAATGCGGAGACTTCCATTCATTACAAGGGCTGCCCCCACTAAATATGTGGTTTCTGTGGGAACAGAAAACAGCCTGGTCGGAGAATGCGGGTGTCTTCATGGGTCTGCAAAGCTAACGTGACAATGATTCTTTCTCTGTCAAGGCCCAACGTGAACAAAACTGCAGCTCTGGGATCGACACATGGAAGGTTTGCAAAATGGTAGCGGGGTTTTCCTCCCCCCTTTTCTGAGAAGAGAAAATGAGATTCTCCTGACTGCAAAGCTGAACAAGTTATAGTTTAAATTTGCTCTGCTAGTTGAGAGTATTGTGTAAAAAAAGCCCTAAACATTTGAGGCAGAATCAAACCCTTAGAGCTTGTGAGATGGGAGTAATGACATAAAATGGAAAGGCTGGCTGTTAATGTTGCCATCAGCAACTGAAATGTTGAGATGAACTGTCAAGAATCAAGTGTTCTCCTATTTATTTAAAATTTATAGACAGGTACTATTGTATTACCTGGAATATTCACTTCTGAAAGCTGAAGAATGAAAGAGCCTGTTTGAACGGGTGCCCCGCTACTCAGGGAGCTTCCTAATGGAGCTGGGACTCAGGCTGCCGTTTGTTTCCAGCACAAGAGGTCTGGCGATGTTAAACTCGGCACTGGCTTCATGCGATGATGCGTGTGCCGCGCTCGACTCTGAGAGGTGTCTGGGCAGGCTCCAGCTGTAAGAGTAGCGTGTCTGGTGTATCAAGTTGGCCCAGCTGGAAATGCTGCGTGGAGGTGGACACACGCAGTGTTGGATATATTGCACAACGGCAACAGGCTGAACGGTCCTGCTGGGTTGTAAGCCTGTGGTGTAAGACATGCACTGTCTTGAGCACCATATCAACATCCCGACCTTTGGGACTTGGACAGACTCTAAGAACCCTTTTGCTTTGTCCCTGAGTAGGGCTCAGGTGCTGTTGTGCGTGCTTCAGTGTCCACGTTTAGGTGCTTTGAGGAATTTGTGTCAAAAATTGAGATGCAAATTGAATGCAGGTAGCAGTGAGGATTAGATTTCAAAATGACTTGAACTTTTGCATTTAAGTTCTCATCTGCTCTGGCATGCTTGATGCATCATGGTCCCTGCCAATTGTTTTCTGATTACATTGATGTATGTTTGCAGCTGGTGGAACCAAGTAGTTATTTGCAGAAATGTTCTGAACTCACTTCTTGAACTCCTGGAATGATAGTTCAATGAAACCAGAATAGAAATGGGATCTGCATTTCTGCTGAAGCAAAAATACTCAAAATGGAAAATTCCTAGTGTGTGCTCTGGATGACCCAATATCAGCATAGGTTTGATTTCTGTGGGCTAGTGGAGAGAAAGTGTTGGGTGAGAAGAGCAGGATTCAGTTCCTGCTGTTATTCTGCAATTTTGAATAAAATATCCAAGGCCCACAGGCTTTATTTCTTCATGCTGATAAAATGCTGGTTGTAAACCTTGGTCATATTTGTAAATGATTTTGTATTTAAGGTTGATAATACAATATGGAAGTTATTTTAACAAAGAAAATGAATATGAGTATGATGTTGTGGGGAAAAAGTTTTGTCAAAAAATTTGAGAATGGTATAAAAGAAACATACCTTCTTGGTGACTGTTATCTCCACAAGTTTGCTTTGGACTCCAGAAATGAAGCTGTTTTTTGGGTTGTACACAGTCACATAAATGCTGGCCCACTGAGATGAGTCTGATATAAGTAAGGTATGAATAACAGTTCCTCTCCTCCTGAGATATGTAATACTGATAAAATTGTTGTCAATTCTTTTAACAATAGGCAGATTGTAATCCTTGAAAATATTTGCTCACTTTCTCTTAGGAATAGAGTTTCTGCTGTCAGAATTAAGATTGTCAAATAAGCAGAGTTGATAGACTTTTCTTTGAAAGTATCCATCCAAAATTAATGCTTTGAACAACATGTTCCTTGTGTTTAGTTGTAAAACTTAGTTCAGCAATTTAGTACAAATACAGGTTCTAGTACTGTTGTACTGCTTGTGTGCAGTTATACTGGTGATAGCTAATAACTGGCGGGAGGATGGGGAGAGCAGGCATATTTCCTTTCATTTGTTAGAATAAAAATGATGGAGAAAAGGTGCAAAATATTCTTCAAGTTAATACTAATTATTTTTCCCCAAACTTTTTCATGTATGGACAACATTTTAACATGCATTATCCTGTATTAATTGGATGACATTTCTATGGGAAGGTAGAGCAATAAGGGTGTTGGAGAATGTGATGGGGAATAGTGCTTTTTTTTTTATCCCCCAGTACTGGCTGGCAAGGTCACTGTCTGAATGGATTGTCTGCTTATAACCTTTTGTGTTAGAGCTTTTCTGATGCAGTTTTCAGAAATTATTAAAAAGTTCAATTAAATATTCTAAACTCGAAAACAGGTCTTGTGGCTTTCCTTCTGCATTAGCATTTTTGATAGTCTTCAGATTTTTTTCATGATTTGAAAATGTGCTTTCTGATATATGCCCTGTCTGGTTGCATGTGGTAGTGTTATGTTTTCCTGAAGCTGTTGTTGTTTGTGATGAATAGGAACTATTGGAACAATCTGTAGTGATGCTAATTCACATTCACTTGTAGTGCTGCTGCCTAGATACATAGTAATTGTTCCAGGAGACTCCATTCTGATAAGGACAAATATTCATGATGAAGACATGACTGATTTTTAACTCTTTTTTTCTTCAAGCTCAAAATAATGCTGGTTTGTTCCTAATGAAGAGAAGCAAAAGGATAGGTATATGGATAGAGGTTTTGAGGATGTATATATGTATATGACTTTAGTAATCCTAAGGTACTGTGACACATTGGTTGAACACATAAGATGTATATTATTTATAAACCAAATCTTCTATGTCATAATGTGTTTAAAGTATGAATGTCTTGGATACTGCAATGTCAATATATCTCCCATATTTTGCAATCCTCTCCATCCATCCCCAGTATTAAGGAACTGTTGTATAAGAAGGAGAAATTTTCCCTGAAGATAAAAGCAGGAGCGTTCCTCAATCAACTGTTGGTTTCACGTGGTAGTGCACCATGTTAGGATGTGCAGAACTGCACCAAGCTGGACACCTGTAGGCTGTCATTAAGTTTAAAATGACTTAGTTGCAATCAATCCTGTTATGTTTTCAGCCTTTAAAAACCTGAAGATAATTTGTTTATTCCACAGTGGTTTAGTGTGTGACATTATCAAAATAGTTTTCATTTAAAAAAAAAAAAAATTAGAATGAACTCTTATCATTTTGGGTTTTTTCTTGCTTGCATGTACAGGCGTGCATAACTATGCAGTTGTCAATTGCAAATGCAGTTGTCTGTTGCCAAGTGTTTTTGGAATAGTTTTTGAGATCAGATTAAGAAACATTGTTCTAGAGTGTTCACTTGGAGTTGGGATATCTGATAGGAGAGAGTGGTAGAAAGAGATATAGGTAGAAGAGAGCTTTTAGAAAAAGCCATTGAATCAATGCCAGCAACTTCGAAGTGACCATTTTTAACAGTGAAGGTTAGGTGGTGGAATCTATATTGCCTGGCATTTTAAAATCAAAATCCGTTATCTTTCTAAAAGTCTTTGAATGCATAAAATAATTTACCCTATTTGTGTCATATGTTCTGTTGGGCTCCGAGTTAATACAGAGTTTTCTTCAGCTGTGGAGCTACAGGCTTTGCTTTCAGAGCACTCATGTCTGAGTTTTATATCCAGTGTGGTGGCTAAGCCCTGAGCAACTGACAACCAGCAAGTCTTAGAAAGTGAGAGAACTGCTTTGGTATATTAATAATACCATATTTTGTTTATTTAACTGTATTGGAATTTTATAAGCTGGTTATCTGATTGGCTTTTGCTCTTCATGAGCAATTTGACATGTGTTTTATCTCATTTAACTTCTCAGCTTCTATCTTCTTGCTTTGGTTGGCAACTGTTAATTTGAGCCAAACTGAGAAAATGTTGGAGGGCTTCTTTTGTAATAGCAGTTTGCTAATCTGACTTCTTTGTCCACAGAGAAGTCGGGGAATTGGCTCTCAGAACAGCTTCTCTTTGTTCTATCTATAGAACCCCTAAAGGCCTTTTAAAAATGGTGATTGTGAATTACCATATATCAAGTACAGAGAATCTGTATGGGAGAAGGGAATGTAAGAGAAAATAAAATTGCATTCCAGAAAAATTTTACTATAGAACAGAATGGGAAACCAGGAAAAACTGGTTTCCTTTTCATCTTCTAAGGCAGAATTTTATAATCTTTTACATGGCTTTGCTCCTAGTTGTTATCCAGGGAATGAATACTTAAAGTTTGGATGAAGATCAATTAAATTAAAACTAAATATATATGTATTTACAGAGTATATTGATTTTGGAGGGCCTATTAATACCTGTTACAATTTAATGAAACGCGTTTATTTATGGATTACTGGAGTATGCGTCAGGTTTACTGGCCACCACTTCTCCATATTAGTATTTAAATTATTTAATAAGAGGGGAACTTGGTAAACAATAAACAAACAGCTTGCCTGTTCTTATATCAGCAATTGTGGACTGACTGTTTGTTTTTCTAACTCATATGGACTGTTACTGTTTACTAGCATTCTGCTATTAGAAACTCATTTTATAAAATATACTTCTCTACAGTTTAGGACTTAACAGTAGTATCTCTTGGCAAAAAAAAACTTCTATGAGTTGTGTATCTAAGAAATCAAACACACTTTTTTCAATTTAAAAACTAGCCATTTATTTCCAACTTACCCATATTGACTCCATTGCTCTCAGTAACTAGCGTTGTTAAGTTATGCCTTTTGAAGTGCTGATGCTTCATTGCAATATCCTTTATTAGAGCATATTAACAAAATGCTGAGAAGCGATTGCTTTTGGATTTCCCAAAAGCTCTAGAACCAGTGACGTAGACAGACATCAGCTCATTTGGGGAGAATGGTTGATGGAGGAATTGGCTTACAGAAAAGATGGTAGATGGAGTAACTGCAGATTCTTTTCAAATGGATACGTTGTGCTTTACCAAGTTATTCTCAGATTCGACTTGATTCTGTGCTGACTTTATTCAACCTTTTCTGGAGACTGGTATCAATAAGACTAAACTAACTTCAAAGCATTCCTATGAAATCAGAGACTTTTCAGGTAAGCATCTTAGGGCCCATAACCTTTCCCACTTTCAAAAGTGGCTCTGAAAATTCCAACCTGTGCATACGAACTAAGCAGCAACCCACTTCACGGGGGTCTCTACAATGCAGGCAATATTCTCAGCACGATAATTACCAGATAATATCCTGCTAAAAGTTTCAAGTGTAAAGAATATAAAAATAGAAGAACATGAGAGGCCATACTCACATTAAGGGAAAATAAGTGTGCAAGACAACCGCAAGTCCCTTATGTATACCAGGAGGAGCTGAGGACGTATACTACCTCAGCATGCGATGCAGCTGTGGCCATGCAGCTCCGCAGTCCCCACCCTGACTGCTGCCTGAATTCCACACTGATAACTCCAGCTATTTCAGCACAGTGGACTCACCCTCAATTCTTTCCACATTTGGCTTCCACATCCGTTTCGCACAGGACTTCACCTATTTCTTGCTGCACAAAGCTGACAAAATGTGATGTGACTTTTCCTTCTTCCTCCTCTCTGCCTTTCCTGCTGTTCTCGTAGGCTGGTGAGCCTTCTGTCCTACTTTGTGCTCTACCTGGTGACCACATTTGTACTCTCTCCCAGCATTGTCCGTAACTTCACATTCTTTCCTCACAATAAAAGCATGGTTTAGATTCCTGTTCTGAAATGATGAGGCCTTTCTTCCCACGTACTTCTTCCTTCCTTTTCATCTCATAGATCTCTGATCTCATAGATGCTCTGTTACCAAACTCTGTCTTCCAGTTCTACCCTTGATCCCCTTCATCTGGTTTTAGGATCTACATGTCACTGGTACTTCTTTCTGTTACTACAGCTTCTTTTTAAATTTAGTGAACAAGTGTTCCATCCTTATCCCTTGGGCTTGTTGGCCAAGTGTGACTGTGACATGGTTATTCCTTCTCAGCCTTTCATTTGCTCAGATCCTGTCCTCTTCTGACTCTTTCCTACTTCTGTCTGCTCGGGGAAGGGTTCCCTTGGAGAAGTTGTCTGATTCATCTTTCTTACAATTTTTAGAGTGGTTCTGTGTGGACTGTGTCTGTTCTGCTTAACTGTATCTCTGCATATCCACCTGTTGAAACATGAATTTGACAACCTTTTCTAGGCTGTTGCCTCACAAACCTGTCCCTCTATTCCAGTCTTGGCTTATATTGTCCAGATTAAAATCTTAGACCAACTTTCTTTTATGTCTTCAAAGAAGCCCGTGAACTCAAGTGTAGTTCAGAGATAGCTACTAACCTTTGACTCTAATTCCAGTCTACAGTTTCATTTTTCTGACTATGAACACTGCTAGGCTTGTCAGTGAGGCACGGGTTTGCTCTGTAGCTTATTTCTCTCATTCAGGCTGTCCTGATCATTCTCACTGCAATATTTCAAATCTTTCCCGTCTTTCTTTCCATGTAGCAGAAGTTGGCATTATCTTGTGACTCAGTTACTATGACATACTTTTTGGTTTTTTTTGTAATTTTGTTCCTCTGACAATTCTTCATATTGCTGCAAAGATCTTCCTATTTTTCTCTTACCTTAATTCCCTTCCTTTACAACATCCACTCCCCTTCGCTTGCCTCACTAAACCTAAGCTGTTGATTCATTCTCAAGGCCTTTCACAACCTCTTGCACCATACTTATCACATTATCTTCAAGACTGAGGGTGAACACCAGACCTCCAGTTAGCCCCCAAGCCCAGCCTGCTCCATCTACTTGGTGAAGTTCCAGGCAGACACCTTTGGTTTTTATCCCGTAGTTTTCCTATACCTCCCCCTAAGGTGGGAAAGGGGAATGTCCCTACAAGCAGGCCCAAACTATTTCATTATCCTCCAAACCCCTGCTTAATATTCTTCTTAACTATGACTACTACATGAGAGAGCATGAGCACAGCTGAGCAATGCTGGTTGCTTTATTTCCCCCACTGATCTGTCTGCATTAATTTCCTCTGTACTTGCAACATAAGTCATCTGGGGCAGAGACAAGCAGTATAAACAACTTCAAAGTGCTACAGCAATACAGTTGATAAGTAATGATTTTGGAAGGCTGGCACCTCTTCAAGACTTTGAAGTGGTGGTCTACAGTGTGTGAAAGCTACCAAACATGTGCCTCCAACTGAAGAATGAGAAGGTGTTATGGGATTTACTTTCCATTTCCTTACTTCTGTGAAAGGTTTATTTTATTTTATAGAAACCTTTATTGTTTCTCAATTAAGTTATTTGTATATTAATGGTATCTATGGATAGCACAGGATGATAAATATTGAAATGGGATGTGGAAGTGATTCATATTTCATGAACTCTAGTCCTGACCTTCTTACAATTACCAGAACAAATTACATTAATTACACCAAATTACATGACAGGTGGAGGAAGTTGTCATTAGTATCCATTACATACAGCAATATAGAAAGAAATTCCCTGGTTTGCTGTGGTAATTGACTGTAAACATGACCAGTTTTACATAAAACAGCCATGCGTACTCAGGAGTTGATGTTAGTTTTGTTTGTGCAGTTTTCCTGTGAAAAGAGCTTACTTATTTCAGACTAAAAAGGTTGTTCCTGAGTGATAAAATCAATGATGCCTGGATTCCCACGGGTAAGGGTCCCCTGTACCCACTATTGCAGCACCCTCCTTATTCCACCTCCCTCCATATCCTCTGGATATGGCATCCTTGACTGGTCAAAAGCAAGCAGTAATGTGCGTGCCTGGAGTGATGTACCCCCTGCCAGTGCATTTGTGCCAGCTGTGTGGGCAGCTGCAGAGGCCGTCTGTCCTCCCCTGGGGCAGGCAGGAATTCCTGTCTTTCCCTCTCTGTCACTAACTGCTGGTCTTCAGGAAACCTGTAGGAGTGCAATCGTCTACAGGACTTCCAGTACCTTTCTTATTTGGGTTAATAATGATTGTGTGTGAGGGAAATTAGCTGAGAGAGAGATACTGTGGTAACATAAACCTTGTTTCTCCAGGCAAGCAAACAGGCAAAAATATTTTGTATGAAGGTCAGCATCTGAAAATGTGAACCTGAGAGCCATCTAGCAGGGTCAGACAGTATGACCCATGTGACCAGCTGCTGTAGCATGATGTTATGCTCCACTGGGAGCCCCACCAGCCCCTGCCACAGCATAGACATCACACTTGCTTTTCCTTTTTAGTCACAGTGCAATATTTCTGAGGTGAAAGACCATGATGAAAAAGGGACATATTCTGATATGGACAAATTTTCTTAATGCCTGCCATAGTTGAATTGTTTACTAAGCACATTGGAAACTCACATTTTACCAAAAATATATTTTTCTTCAGTTTTTTCATTGGGAGAAAGAAGCTGAAATGCACAGATAAGATCTCATTTCTCCTTCACTTTGTTTTCTAAAGCCTTTCATTTTGTTCATCCCTGTAGAGCTTGTGGCGCATGCTTTCCTTTTCTCTTCTTCCTTGTTCTGTTATTGATTCTTAAACACAGTTTTATCCCTGATGTTGGTTTCTGTTAAGAAAAATAATTTTAGTTTAAATCTTTCAAAGTATTATTACAAAAAAATGAGAAAAAAATACATGAAAAAGAATGGAACTACTCCCTTTTAATAGATTTTTTTAAAAATCTCTGATTGTCTATGAAGTGTTTAGAGAATGTGACTCTAATAATATATTCTAGAGACTGGTTTATTCCATTATCCATTATCCATATTATTCCATTCACTTTGTAGACTGTTTTTAATCAGCAGAAAGGTTCAAGTAGCTTAGAAAAAATGGAATCATCTTCCTTTTCTGGATGTCTGAGCAGAGCAGAGCAGACTTTGACTTTGGATACAATTTATACATTAACTTTTAAAATATTGGCACAGCTTTTCTTTAAAATCCATATCCGGATTTTTCATCTAGCACTTGAACTGATGGGCACTAGATCCCTAAATACCTCTGAGAACTGGGGCCTGAGACCCTGCTAAAGTAACTGACCCTTGGAAGACTGTTGTGTTGAGATCCAGTCCCATGGAGCAGCTTCCTGAAGGACCACGTGTAAAAATAGCATACATACTTTTTTTCATGCGGTAGGCATGATAAGAACCAATCAAACTGCTTCTGTAAACTCCAGTTTGTTTCCCAGGTAGGTGAATGTACAATTTGATATATGTAAAAAAACCCAGCCACTAACAACAAATGGGTCTAACCTTAAAAAATGCAGTGAATCCCCTATTTGAGTGATGAAGCAGTCATTATTTTCACATGAGCTCTGTGGTGTCAAAAATGTAGTAAAACCTCATAAACTAAGTTAAGAAAATAATGAAGAAATCAATATGTCTCAAATCTTTGCAAAAAAGAGGATGGAATCTGTCAGAAGAAAGGTGTAAAAGAAGGCTTAAAAAAAGAAAAAATCTAAAGTAATCCTTTAAAAAATGGATGAATGTGGTACTACATGCACAGCAGTATCCAGTGGAGCGGCATCAGAGCGAGTGATGTGGTTAGCACGGGTTTCTGTGACCTTCCAACCCACCTGGGGCAGCTAGCAGTAGCCTTTGGCTTCAGCCCAGGACCAGCCTCAAACTGGGGATCCCACAGAAGGGACACTGTAACTCCACTGTCATCATCACCTAGAGAGCATCTTTAAAAAATTCAAGGTTACCGTATGATTAAAAACCCTTTCCTCTTCTTGTTCAACAAAATACTTTAGAATGATGGCCCAGCACTCTAGTTTGTAGAATAAATAACATATTTCTGCTATAGGTGCACTTTGTCACCAAGATGAAGGATGCTAAGGGAGCCCTGAGGCTGGGGACAGCTGTATTGTGTATAATGAGATTTCTGCAACAGCTAAATGTTGTAGAGATCACAGGGGTGGAAATCCTGGAGAAAAGAGTGAGGTTTGTGCTTTGCCTTGCAGAGGCTGAAGCATGTGTTTGCTGGATCTGTGCAGAGGAAGCCTTTCTTTTTGAGGCTGCCTGACACAATAGGAGAACTTGCCTTACACGTGGAATCAGAATTTAGAAAGGTTTTTGTATTACAACAAATACACAGACCTATTAAACTACAGTGATGTGATCCAGGCCTTCAGCAGCTTACTCTGAAATGTCATCTGCACATGCCAGCCCAAGATGCAGAAAGACTAGAATATATGGTGCACAGGATTTAGCCATTTCACAGTAAATTAAATAGGACTTCTGAAACCTTTTGAAACTGTATTTTTGAAATTTTGTGATTTTTAGCTTGCTTTATAAATGTTAAGCCTTGCTGCCCTTTTCCTGGAAAACTACAACACTAAAAGAAAATTTGCTTGTTTGGTATGTTATTACAATTTTTCTTCAAGCCAGCATTGAGCTTTAGTACTTAGTACCATTTAACACTGTATAATCATTTTAATCCACTTTAATGACTTTTGTAATATAAATGTTTTAAGTATAATAACAATTATTTTGACAAGTGTTTCCTGATTCCAGGCATGTGTAAAGAAGATGGGGTATGTAATATGTCTGACCAGATAACTGCTTTTACAAATTATATTCATTCTTCTTCATTTAGCTGCAAAATGAAGAGACTTCAGTGTAGTTCAAGGAAAGCATTGTGGTAAACAGACAGCTTAAATGTGAGCGATGTAAAGAGCAGCAGCTTGCAGAAATATTGCTATAGATACTAAGACCATATCCTGCCTCGCTCCGGACCACACATAATTGAATCATGTTCAATAGAAGGCCATTACAAAACAGAGCTGATTTGCAATGCTAATGTGGTGAAGACAGCTGTCACTGGGAATTAAATATGATCATTCAAAGCCTGAATAAATGAGGTGCCCATTATCTTCTGGCTCTGCTGCAGCCTGCTTAAAGAACACAAATAAATGATACTGTCTCAATAACCAGCTCAGTTTTGTCTTCTAGCCATAGAAATATGAAGAAGACAGAGGGAAGAGGGAGGGCATGCAACAACATCAACAACAAAAAGCAGAGTCAATTTACAAAGACACGCAGAGGACCAGTGCCCTAGGACTCCATTTTCAACAGAACGGTATTCGTGGAAAAACAGAGAAAAAGCTCTTTAACCAAGATAATGTGTTTTAGTGTAGAGCAGGCATACTTACTTACAAAGAAACAGTGAAAAAAAACAGGTGTCTAAAAATCACAGTCAGTGATTTTCCAAAAGAATCAGTCAGAGAATCCAAAATGTCAGATGAACTGGCACAGAGTCTGCCAAGAGTGATAAAGGATAGGTTAAGGTAAATTTCTTTTCCTTTCGCCACCCAGTGCTTTGAATGTCGTAAGGTATTTCGATTCAGTTTTAATGCAAACCATAATCTATACGCAAGGAAAACGCTGATGAAGGTGGAAGAAATTTGCATTTGTTTGAAGAAGAAATTCCTGGGAAGTTTGTGTCACTTCACAGACAACATAAAACCCAACAGTGGTAAGAAAAAGGAAAAAGAAAAGTTAATATAAAAATGAAGGGTATTTCTACTTCAGGTAAAAGTGTCACAGCCAACTTACTAGTCCCTGATGTAGCTAGTTTGGTCCTAAATGGAATCCGCCTGCTTTAAGCTGCAGCTGGGCAGTGCTGTGAAGCAGCCAAACCCAAGTGAGAGCTGCGCAGTGCCAGGGATCTGCATTCCAGAGGTGGGCATCCTCCGGCTGCCTGCTCCGTGTCCCAGCTGAGCAACCGCCTGGGCTGCGGTGCCGGGATGCTGGTGGAGGGGAGAACCGACAGCTGCAGTGAAGAGCACTATCTTAGTTGGTATTTAATTACCAGCTCACACCTATAGAAAATGCCATGTAAAATTTGCACTTTAAAGGAGAAAGGAGAGAGAAGACACAGAAGTAACTTGCAGAAATCGTATTGATGGTATGCATGCAAGTGTGTAAACGTTTCTTTAGACACATGATACCCACAAAGGATTACCATATATGAAGGACTATAGAGCTGCTTTTTGTCCATCAAAGTATTTGCCCACCCACTGCCTCTTCGCAATATTTTACATTTTCCAACATGAAAATCAGCTGGCAGAACCTGATGTCGTGGTTTAACCCCAGCCGGCAACTAAGCACCACGCAGCCACTCACTCACTCCCCCCCAGTAGGATGGGGGAGAGAATCAGAAGAGGAAAAGTGAGAAAACTCGTGGGTTGAGATAAAGACAGTTTAATAGGTAAAGCAAAAGCTGCGTGAGCAAGAAAAGCAAAACAAGGAATTCATTCCCTACTTCCCATCAGCAGGCAGGTGTTCAGCCATCTCCAGGAAAGCAGGGCTCCATCACATGTAACAGTTACTTGGGAAGGCAAATGCCATCACTCAGAACGTCCCCTGCTTCCTTCTTCCTCCCCCAGCTTTATATGCTGAGCGTGACATCATATGGTATGGGATATCCCTTGGTCAGGTGGGGTCAGCTGTCCCGGCTGTGTCCCCTCCCAGCTTCTTGTGCACCCCCAGCCTCCTCGCTGGCGGGGTGGGGTGAGAAGCAGAAAAGGCCTTGACTCTGTGTAACCACTGCTCAGCAATAATGAAAACATCCCTGTATTATCAGCACTGTTTCCAGCACAAATCCAAAATGTAGCCCTATACTAGCTACTACAAAGAAAATTAACTCTATCCCAGCCAAAACCAGCACATCTGGAAATGGTCTAAATAGGCTGGGCAAAGTGGGAGGAAAGAAGTGGAGAATAGTTATGCCCCAGGCCCTTATCTCTTGTAATGCCAGGTCCCACAGCAAGCGTGAGACCTTTGGCAGCCCTGTGTAAGTGTGTGATGGCAATAGATTTCACAGTGGAGTTCACTGCACACGTGAGAAAAGACGCCAGTCTAGAACAGTGAACTAAGTGCAAAGAAAATAGAGGTATGAACAAGGGATTAATGCATTCATTATGCAAAACCAGCAAAAAAAGTGAAGACTTAGAAGGTATATGACTGTGAAAACTTGCATCTGACATAATGTTAAGTACCAGCAAGTATAAGGTCATATATATGACACAGGAAAGCAAATCAACAGGATGGATATAAACTGGGGATTAGCTCTTTAGAAGTCAGCAAGTTTAGGAATGGGTGGAGTTTTAACAATAACAAAAATAAATGTGAAGTTGCAGACTGAAGCATGGGCTGGTTTTGGTGGAATGTATTGTGAGTCAGTGCACAAACAAAAAGCAACGGTGTTTGCAAGACACAAGGCATTAATGCATCTGCACTTAAAATGCTGTGTTTACTTCTGTCCTCATATGTACTGAAATGCTAGTGAACACAAAAAGAAGGACATTTAACACAGGGAAAAAACATAATACAGGGTACACGTGGAATGACCAATAGCACCATATCCCTCTGCTTTAGAAATCATAGGATTTGGGAACGCAAATAAGTCAAGCTATACCTGAAGAAGTGGAAGTATTTATATTTGAAAGAAATCATGGATGTAAGAGACACCAGTTGATATCTAAACATTTTGTAGGTAAACTTCTCTTGTGAAATAAAATAGAGCAAGGCCAAAGAAATACATATTTGAAATTACTATTTTAAGTTCCTTCATCTGTCATTTACTTGATAACTATACAGTTTGCAAACCCCTTAGCTGTGAGCTGCTAAATAGAAGGCCTATTGTACCCTACTGTGAGAATATCTCTAATGGATTCTCTATTTTCCCAGTTTCGCTTGGGGCTTAGTATTTTTCCTATTTTAAAACCCAGGGAGGGAAAACCTTATATTCACTGTTATGAAGCTCTGTGGGTGCAATATAGCACCTGTACATTTAATACCAAAGCCTTCGATTACGTTTAGCTGAGGGAGTTCTTCTTCCCTGCCCTATTCCTTCCAGTGACTCCTGCATTCCCTGCAGATTTATGCATTTTACCACTTCAAGAATTTCAAAATACATTTTAATTGCTAGGTAACTTTATCTGCAAGACTCTGATTGATGCAGGTTTCTTGGTTGTTTTTTTTTTTAATGTGACTGGCAACGCCACAGGTGATACGCAGCCAGAGAATGAACTGCATGGGCAAATTGTCATGCACTGCGTGATGCCACAGTGCTGCACACGTGGGTATGACACCTCTCACAGGTAACTGGAACACGCACGGCCTTTCACACAACTCTCCTCTGACTCTGGTCATGTATATTGTCCTTTCTTGGTGAGACTTGGTGCAGGGGTCTTCTCAGATCCCTTCATCCCTCCCATCTCACAGTCCCCACAGACACAGCACTATCTTTTCCTTCTTCTTTTTATTAGATGGTTTTACTACCAAACAGATTATTATGTCCATGTGATCAGCACTTTTACTGCCAATATTATTACATTTTCATGCAGGGCCTACTGTGTTTACTTCACAGCAGGAAATGCAAGTCTCATTTGACAGCTTTCTCCTCAGGAAAGCCCTTCATGCGCCACTGCATGAATGAACAATCCTGTTGCTTTACAAAGGAAAGCTAGTATAATTCCACATGTCCCCATCTTTAGTAAAGCGTGGTAAAATGTGTTGTAATTGTAGCATTGAAACCTGTAGACATGGCAGATGTAGAGCAATTCACATATTTACCAAATGGAAGTATGGTTCATCCACAAGGTATCCTGCTAGCATGGTGAAAGCAAACTTTAGTCTTGCTTAATAAATACCCTCTTGTGGCTAATTCGTCAATTTAGGGTGATGTCGTCTTAGCATAGAGAGAAATAAAGAATCACAAAGAACTTTATTAGAGAAAGTAAATTTAAATTGGCTCTGCTATGTATGAGGAATCAAGCATGTAAGGTGCTTGGAATGAAACGGAGCAGTTGTCATTGTACCTGTAAGATATATATTTGATTTGTACCAGGGGAGCTATGAGAAAAATAAAACTACACGTAATGTAGGGAAAAAAATCAAAACCCAGGAAGCTACATGGACATGTCCTACAGCAGGCAAGAGTTTTGCCCCCATCCATCTGCTTCCCCTTTGCCATTAATTACAGAGCTAGTGAAGCTTGATTTCACAAATTTTGTGTCTTGTGCTTAGACTGCAATACCCCCAGCTCCTTCCTGTTCCCCTTATACCTCCCTACCCTGCTGAAAGAAAAGGGACAAAATATGTATATTGACACGGTATTTACCATTTGATTTAAAATCAAAGCACTTGTAGCTACAGACCTGGGAAAGGGGGAGAGGGACGGAGCAACCAGGGGTGTTACCATCAGTAGCTGGAGAACTTCCTGTGTATTCCAATTCCAAGCTAAGCTGAATCCTCTCATGTCCTTGCTGCTAGCTGCCTTTATTTCAAATTTCTCTTGAATGCTGCTGAAATCCATGGGAAAATTCCTGTTCTTTTCCAGGTGTTGACTATATTTATTTTTCTGTATAGTGGTATTTAAGTACTGGAGCCTAAATTCTCTAAAATGTACTCTTCTTCATGATGCCTAGATCTTATTTAATTTCCTATTTTGTGTAAGTATCTAAAACACTTAAGAAAGAAGAGTACAGATAATGATGGTGTTGCTTCTGGATAGGAATGGAGTAAAATCCCATTTGGATCGATCTTAATACAGTTCAGGAATGCAGCTTGTGTCCATAATGGGAACATGGTTGGTGTTGGTGTTTGGTTTTTTTTTTTAGACTTGCACAACTCAGATTAAACCAGTATTTACCATAGTAAATGGTAAGTAGTTGATGGAGACTAATTGCAGTATCTCATAAACAACGATTGTTGAATGTTGGTCTTCGTTGCTTAATTTTGTACAGCACTGCAGAACTCTCTGAGATTTCACTTTTTATGATAAAACAAGCTTCTGTGTTTCCTAAGTTCCTGACTGCATACTGCCTTACTGCTCTGCATTAGGGCTTCAGGTATTGCTCAGCTCTTATTATCATGGTGATTTCAATTCAGATGTACTGCAAAGTGAGCAGAACTTCATAAAATCTTTGAAATCTTCAAGTTAGAGACCCATATGCTTAGATACCTACATATTCTAGCAATCATTACTTTTTTCCTGCTATATGTAGATGGATGCAATTGGGCTAGTTAAAACCCAGCATTCAAACATCGAGTAGGTTTGATGTATTTGCTTGAACTTCTGTTGCTAATCCTGTGCATAAGCTGTAATTTATTTCCTTTTCTCATTACGCATTAGATTGAATAGGAATAAGTGTTGTGCTAAAGTGTTTGTGCCATGTTGATAAGGCTAGATACATAGCTATGAGGCTGTTGCGCAGCAACAAAGTGTATTATCTTTACATTACAAGACCACTGTACTTTTTGTACGTTATACTCAAAATATGAAAATAAAGTGTAGTGGAAGGTCTTCAGTAGAGCTTTGTTCTCAGCTTGCATTTTTTCAGTCATTTTGTGTCTTTCCCAAATGGTCTAAACTGTATTACATTTCCTGTCAAATTTAATTAAAAAAAAAAAAAACAAAAACAACTTCACACTAATTAGCTAATTAGGGGCCATAAAATGTTCTTTCTGTCCCTCTCTATTTTTATTCTTGTTTATTTCTGAAGTGTGAATAGGGTGGAAAATCCATCCACTAAAAGGGAGATGGAGGTAATTGAACCCTTTTCATATAGTCCCAGGCAGAAATCAAATCCATGACCTGGAGGTGAAAGGTGAGCTCTGTAACTACTGTACCAAACTATTCTTGGTAATTATCAGTATGAGCATAATTATTAACATTTCAATTATACTCACAGTATTACATCTCTCCAAGGGGTTTAACTCCACTGATTTTCAACTTGTCTTGGTTTTTTGGTAGACATCCAGTTGGAACAAGGTTGCTGGATAATATTTTTGACACAAAAGGGTAACATACTTTTCAGAATACGTGATCTATATGTTTTGTCCTCAATGACACTTGTGTGCTTCCAGATTTTGATTGCTTGGTAACACTACTTGGCATAGTGAGGTATCTATTTCAATAGATTTAAATAACTTATTACACAAGAAAGAAAAAACTGCATCCAGACTCTTCTCTCTTAAAATCTAAAGTTTGTAATTGTGACCTAGATTAATAATACTGCATCCTTCGATTTTAAAATAATATTCACTCTTTGTCTGCTGTCTAATAACTTTTAACATACCTGTTTCCTAAAATTTACTTAGTCAAAGTGTGAAGCCAAATAGTTTATGTATTTTAAAATATTTTATGTTTATATATCTTGTTAACTGTTTCTGTGTATTCAGACCTAAAATGCTGAATAAAATAAGGATTTATCATAAGTGGGAACCACATGAGGTATTTCTGTGCCTTTATTAATTTTGTACAATCCTCTTTAGTGCTTGTACATTACAGTTGAGTTCTAGTTACTTGGTGCTTCAGCATCTCCAAGTAAAGGTGCCTTATTATTCTGTATTTATAGGACTGGTACTTTCAGAAAACGCTTTTGAGAGAGACCAGCCTGTCTGGGAGAGGAACAGAGACTTCACCTTGAAGACTGAGTATGATGGCAAAAGTGACTCACATCCTAAAGACTTGTGAACTCCGCACAAAACAAGTAAACAAAACAACATTAAACAGCAGCAAAGGTAGTATCCTAGATTCCTGCTCCTCATCACATGGCGGTGAAAGAGACTGTGTTTAACAACTGTAAAATCCTTAAATCTTCATAGGAAAATGGCAAACTTCCAACAGGACTGGAAGAAAGATGACTACAGTAAGCCTGGGAGAATATTTAAAAAGTTTATTATATTTTGTTTCCTGTTCTTGTGCACTTTCATCGGTATATGCTTTTGACCACAGCAAGCTGCATTAGATGAAGCTTTGGACTGATACTGTATGGCCATTTTAATGTCTTTTTCTGTAAGATCTATCCTTTTAACAGTTATAAGCTATGGCAGAAACGTGGCCTGAGAATATCTGCTATACCAGCAGGATGTTGGATTTAGTGACAGGATTTATGTGTGGTCAAGAATCTAGAAAAAAAAATAGATGGGTATATTGCCAGCTTGCACAAATGGTTGATTCATGATTAACACATTTTAAAGGGTGGACCAATTCATTGTACTTTTGTAATGAGCACGAAAGATGTAGGAACCTAATGGGAATGCTCCAAGACCAACACAAACTCTACCCAATGTTGTAAATATGTGTCTTGCTAGTACAACCATAGCAGAGAAACAGAAACCAAATCACCATTAGTGCATGGCAAAATATGCAATAGCTTTGGAAGATCCTCCCTGCCTCCACCCCAAAAAAGCAGGATGTCTTTGGATACTATATAAAAAATTGTATGTTTATGAAAAGATAAATCTTTGTCAAAAGGCAAGGAGGGAAAAAAAGCACTGTATTAAGGAGTACTGTAGGGACTTAAGCTATTTTGCATGTATTAGTGCCATGCAAATCTTCAAAACCAACTGTATTGTGCAGCTCAGAAAACGAAGGCCAACAGACAAGCTAGGTATGTATAAACATGTCAGGCTACAATGATGTTATCAGCTCTTTGGAAGAAAATCAAACCCAACCAAATTGCAGTTGTGCAGTACAGTGGAATGATAAAATATCACCAGGAGAAATCAAAATTATATTTACAATGCCAAGTAAAATGTTCAGCCTGAAATGATCAGATAAGTATGAGAACTTGACAGAATTTAGGGTTTTAACCAAATGAATTTGTATAACAAACAATGAAAAGCAAAGCAAAACCATACCCAAAAATGGTTAGGTACTATGACTGTCCTCCAACTAGTAATACAAAATTACCAAGATGTAGCTGAGGGACAGAAATGTCTTCTGGGCACATTACACCTAGAAAAACACTGGGTGCTTTGACAAACTAAACCTATCTGCTTTACAGTGTACTTATTCATAGCTTTAAAGAAAAGTGAATGGAGCAATTATGTAAATTGAAAATAACGGGTTAACTAGCCGTGTGATATTGCCAGCATATTGGGTTAACAGTGTCTTGCCCAAGTCCAACCCTGCCACATGCCCCTGGCAATGGGCTGATTGGCTGGTTCTCATTCTCCACACTAGTAAAAAAAATTCCTTTGTAACAAATGGCTCTGGCACTAGTTTACCATGTTCTCTGTCGTTCTGCTTTGTCAGAGCTTGCCACCCTTGCAGTTGAGAATGATCATGCTCAAAATCCCAGCTGCTGTAGCTGACACGCTAACACATTCTGTGTTCTCCACCACCTCTGCCATGAGAGCAGTAACTTCCTACATAAACTGGAGGTTGCACATATGTTTATAGTAAAGTTGATCCCTCTCTGCCTTGCAAAGTCCTTCTTCTGAATGAAAGCAAGAGTCTCTGATGTGTTTAGATCAATGCATTTGGTTTGTGTTTGATGTACTCAGGTCTGGGGGTTGAGCCTGGATCTAGAAACAGGGACATCTGATTTGTGAGATACAGTGGTACTTTGGTACGAGGAAACTCTGAATATATCATGAAGGCCTCCTTCCTGGACACGCACCAAGTTTAAATTAATCCAGAGTCCTAGAAAACAGGTGGAGGACATTTGGGTTGCTCTGCATCCACTGCTTGCAAGTACAGGGTGCCATAACACAGCAGAGATTGCAAGCAATGAGGAAAAGGAGAGACAAAGGTCAGAGAGATAAATGTCAACAGTCAGAACAGAGACAAATGCTGTGGGGCTGGTTGTAGTACAGAAAAAAATCTTATTTTTTAAATGGGAGATGAAACTGATAGTTGCAGTGTTCTTGGATGTTGCTGAGGAGGGACTAAGACAGAATATGTTACTTTATCTTATAATACAGATGCAGATGCTGAAGAAAGACCTTGTGAATGAGATGGCAGCCACTTTTGTGTCTCACCAGCAAACAGGTGATTCAGGGTCAAATGTTCCAAACCTTCAAGTGATAAATCCATTTCCAAAACTCAGTCATTGTTACTGCAAGCACATCTCCAAAGAATCAAGAGATTTTTGACTCAGCTATAAACACATTATTTGCCAGCTGAGTAGGCTTTGTAACAACTGAAGGCAGTAAAGGCCACAGATAAATTCGGTACTTACCAGTGTAGTTAAAAAACCTGGGAGTGCCTTTTCTCCCTCCCCAAAACCCAACCAAGCACCACTGCCTTGTCTCAGGTAAAATTCACCTGGTGTCAGCCAGAAACACTTCTGAATGCTTTTTGCAGGATATTATCTTCATGTTTATTGGTACAAGATAGCTGATGTCACATTTTCCTGGCCTCTCTACCATTTCAGCAATCTAGGTGAGCATTTATTGAAAAACATTAAGGTAATAACTTGTAAAAATAATTTAAAAAATAAGTTAAATGAAAGAAAAGTTCTGTGAGTAACCATGAAGGATTAGCAAGTCTGTGAGCATGGGTTCAGAATATTTTATACGGACAAATGAACATTAACATATGCAAAGCTGCTGAGCTGTTGTGTCTGCCAAAAACACAGGTCAACTCACAGAAGAGTTCCTGGTAATTGCAAGAGAAAATTGGAGTCTGGAGCAAAGTAATTATGCATTTGTTTATATAAGTTAGAAAAAGATACATGCTAGCCCTAATTTCCCTGAAATAGCTTTATTAGAAAATACTGCGGCTAAGAAAATGATTATGTACCTCATATCTATTGTCCCTTGTCATCTATAAGTCTATTGCCCGCAGACACGTCGCACTGTTATGGGCAGGAAGTCAAGCAGTTGGCAGCGCTGTGCCGTCTCAGGTATGTATTTGGTGCTCCTGACCATTCTTAGCCTAACTAGCCAGGGAAACCAGTGTACAAAATTGTATTTAAAATAGTGGCAGCCACAGATTGCCTACTGTGTTTATGTCTGATTAAGTTATGGCACATGACCTCCACAGCAGTAGATTCATCCTGAACCTGGTGGTAATGGGAGATAGGAGCTGCAGAACCATTTGACTGTGACTTTGCCATGAAATTTGGACATATGTATGTTGTATGAGCTCATGTTTATGGCTGTAGCCCTTTTTTCCCTCTTCCCAGTAAAGGCACATGCACCTCTGGGAACTCCTTGAGCCACCACCCATTTGTGAGTGCAATGCTGCATGACCCCATGGTACCCATGTCTAGGAGAACGTTGTAGAGTTGCTGTACTCCAGCTGGAGAAACAACGTTGTCCCCAAAACTGACTAATGAGACGAAGGACAGCTAGGATCTGCTTTTGTGCCAGATAAGGCCTCAGGCAGATGATACTGACTGCTGCCTGAAATATAGGAGCCAGAGCAAATGCACTATCTCTTAATAGTATGGACGTACGGTGGGGAGGGTTCAAGGGTCAGGTGTCCACACAAGGCACTTCAAAGACTATCCTGCAAGTTGTTAAGAAACTCAGTTGACAGTATAGGTGGCTTATAGTTATTTATATCATATTCATATCTTTTTATCTAAATTCTTTGTTTTCGTTCAGAAGGGAAGTTGTGACACTGGAAACTTAACTTCAGTTATATCACAGTTACTGGGCGTAACTGGTGCTGTGGAAGTCTGTTTAGTCATAGCTCACTAGAAATGGTCAAAGAATAAATCAGCTCTTTTGCAAGAACTGTATGAAGAGTCATGACTGAATAGCACAGAAGAAGCTGAAGAAACGCTGTTACATGGCCTTCAATTCGAGAGCAGGAGTCTGGATTTTAATGAAGGGTCAAAGGGAGGGAGTGAACGGCACAGGAGGAATGGTGTCTTAGCTGCATGCAGTTGGGCAGCATGTAGAAGGGAGAGCCAAGAGTAAGACATGCTAGAAAGGAAGATGCTGTATTAATAGTGTAGAGGAAAACAAAATCATGAAATGGGGCTGTAATGATAACAGGAACAATGGTCTCATTTGCTTTGTACAGAGTGTGGAAATAGATGAAGTATGTATAAGGTCAGTGTCGAATGTATTGCCTTGAGTGAGAGTCTCATGAAAATGAGGAGTCTAATCCCAGGAACAAGCAGTATAATTGAAGTACAGATGCTTTTACAGTGCACAGAATGGTGAATCTCTCAATCCTCCATAATCATACTTATGACCTTAAGTGATGTATATGCATAGGCGAGCATATGTGTACAAATGCGCATGCACAGTAGGGATGTGCATTGTTACAACTACTTGTTACCAAACAAAAATTGTGACCTGATCATTTAGCACAATAGAAACCTCCTGTGTCAACAGTTGCTCCTATGGATTTAATTGAGTCAGCAGGTTCTGCCTGTACTGTCCCTGAGGCATGATGACAGCCCCTGTCAGCAGAGCACCCCAGTGTCATTGCTTCTTACACCCTCTGTTATATCTGACTCTGGAGCGTTTGGTTTTGAAAGGACGCTGTTTTCTGCGTCCTTGAGAAATTAAGGTTGTGCCACTTACATACTCCATCTTCCCTACAAATCCATTTTTGCTTTTAGAATAGTTTTAGTCTGTCAAAAAAACCCGAATACCCAAACAAACAGAACCCAAATAAAAGAAATAGGGCCATATACCTATCTGACATAAGATTGTGTAATTCTACTGCCTTAAGTCAAGCATATTTTAAAGCATATGATGAACTTGTGTTAGGACTCATAGCCTGAGCGTGTAAGGACACCTGCCTTACTCAGACAAATTCAGTGTTTTCAGTGAGTTTTGCACTGGTGGTAGCTCTAAAAATCTGCCCGTTGGTAGCAGCTGACATAAAGAAGTTAATATTTGCTCTGGTTCTTCAATTCCTTAGTTTAAAACCAACCAACCAACCAACCAACTGACCAAAAAAACAGTATCTCCCTTGATCTCTCATTTTTTTAGTGCATATTTTGATTACATTATGTCATTTTTCCTGCACAGAAAAAAATAGTGCAGGAAACTCTTAGAACACATGTGCTGATGTTAGCTAGACATACAGGTATGTCTGTATCTGCTACTGTAGATGGTTTGGCTATATGTCCATGTGCAACATGGGCTTTGACAGCACTTATGTATTTATGTGTTATATTTAATTATGAAGCAGTAACATATTAAGGAACGACAACAAGGGATTTAGCTGTATAAATAAAAGGATGAAAACGGTATCCCTGGATGACTGGAGAAACACATAGAGATACTCAGAGGTCTCTGCTCTTCCCACTGTCATTGACAGGAGGTGGTGGTATTCTGGGAATTTGTTCTTAACCACAAAACTGTAAAAAGAGTTACTAAACTTGACATATAATTATTAAACTGGATAAGAACATTCAGCTAAATTCAATAAATAACATTAATCTTCAATTTTTTTCTAGTTTCAACTAATTCTTTTGTACAAATAGGTATTCAAATAACATAGGCTATGAAAGCAGCAGCAACCAGGCAGAGTGTATGTGTATAGAAACTCTCTAATATAAATTAGTGCCTTTTAAATATCACTGTAAACTCTGTTTTCTGTAATTATAACAAACCCTAGAGTTTTACCCATGTAATAGTAATTTTTTAGTGTCTTCACCATTATTTTCCTTTTGATTTATTTAACTACATCTAACTTGAGCAAACAATGTTAAGTGGGGAAACAGATGTGGTTAAATAGCCTATAATTATTCCTTTAGTCATCTGTTACCATCACAAGGCTCCTCCTGCTACTATGACCAGAAAAAGTGACCTAACTGATTTCACCAGCAGCCTTGCCAGTGCCTGATGCAGAATAGATGGCCTTATTAAGCAATCAGAAAAAAAAAATAAATAAAAATCAACCATTACAGTGGAATAGTAATCAGCAGTGTTTATACTAGCCCCACAATGCACAATCAGAACCATGAATTCTGCTAATTGGGTACCTTCTGCATCCAGAGGTGCCTGCAATAGGAAACAAAAGGAACTTGAAAATTAGTGTTTGTAGCAATTAGTTTCTGTCTAAAGGCTTAGCCCAGTTCATGGAAGCCATGATTCAAACAGGGATTATTATAGTAACTATGGTATTTAAATGTCCTCTGTCATTATTCAGCATCAAATTTAGCATAGCAAGACTAATTTGGATTTACTCTTTAAGACTAATTTGGATTTACTCTTTAAAATATGATTGCTGGGAATTTTTAAAGTCCCAAACTGCAAATCATTTATTTTATGCTTTTTTGTATTTCCCACATCAGTTGTTCTCTTTTAAAGATTATGAGCCTGCTTCAGACTAACTGTAGAGGTGATTAAATGTCTTTTCTATTGAACAGCTGAGATTTAACGACTGGCATGTTGGAGAGTCTTGGACTACTATTTTTCACAGAATGATCTGTACTATATTGGCATGTTGAGGGATTTCATACTTCATATAAATGTAGGGACTGCAAGTTTATTGTTTATAAACACAGCTACAAATTCACACCAGTGAGTAGTGGTATACAAACGTTCAAGAAGAGAAACTTAGGTATGCAATTTTCTGAGTAAACTGCTAGTGCATTTACAGATGGGCCTCGGTGAAAGCTCAGTGGATTGTATGAAATTGGTTACAAAAAGCCTTTTGCCCTTTTCTTTCCTTTGAATCTTTAGCATTTCTGATGTAATAATCTGATAGACAAATCTCTGTGCTTCAGTCCTTCCCATTATAGACTCCCTGCTGTAGGTGCTTAAAGGACAAATTAACAGTAGTACAATTCGAGTAACCTCTTCACCTTTTCTATCAAAGCATCAGCTGCATGTTCTTGCTTTGCTAAAGCTCTCCATATGGTTACAGCAGGGCTGTGACAATAGCATACAAAAAAAGCTTAGAATTCAGGAAAAAAAAACTCAGGAAGAAATAGGAAAAGGGAGGCAAAAAGTCTTTAAGTCAACCCTCAGTCTTAGCTCTGCTCTTTAAAGGTTACACTGAATAACGGAAATGCATCTGCAATTTATTAATAAGTTGCCATCCTCATTAGTTAACTGCTGTTTAATCCGTATGTGATTAACTGTGTGACCTTAAAAAGACTGTTATTAATACAAAACATTACATTATGAAACCATTAAGTTATAGGAAAATATTGGTACTTTGAAGACAATCAGAATGATAAGTGTGATAGTTTTTAGAGATACTGTACCAACATTTCCTCTGACTGATTGCATTACATATTGATATTAGCAAGTATCAGTATGTAGTGCAATCAGTCAGTGGAAAATGAGTGAAATGTGAACTAATGAGAGCTAATTGTCTCATATAATAGCAAGGACACAGAATTCTATCAATTAAATTAGTCTGAGTTGAAACAACTATCAGTGTAATAATGTTGATAATATCAACCAAATTAGATGTAATGAAGTAAATGGTATGCTAAAGATCAAGGATACCCATCGGCTTCGACCCCCACCTCCTGCTAACTAGTGAGAGAGCCTCATGACTTCGGGCTCAGTTTGCTCCAAGTTCTACCTAATGCACAGCCTGAAACATGCGGTTCTGTACTCAGGGCACAGGTACGGAGGGGGTTTTTAATTCTTGTAATTTGCATGTAGCAAACCGGGGAAGCCCTCTCGGAGCATGAGGCAGTGAACAACAAATACTAGAGATATGCCATTAAAGACTATTGCTAGCTTCAGCACAGCTGATGTGAAACCAGGAGATGTGGTCGGTGAGAAATGCTGGCTTGAGCATGCCAGGTGTTGAGGCTTTTGGTTTTGCCTTGGGAGCTACTACAACTGAACATCTATATTGCATGATCAGTAATGATCTCATGGTGCTCAACACTGTTTTCTCTCTCCTTGCTTAGTGCCATTTCTTCCAGTTGCTGTTGGGCAAGGTTTCCGAAGCTGTTCCGAACTCGTTCACAAACAGGTCCCAGACCCTAAATCCACATGGGGAGGGCTAGGTTTTCAGAGATGCTGAGCATACAGCAGCTGAGGCTGAGGGAAGCATTGGGATCATCAGTCTTTCAGCCCTGGTATTTAGGAGTTCAAATGGACCTAGAAGCCTAACTTCACCCACTTCTGAGTTTCCATCCTCTGAAAATTTCTGCTTGCACTGTGTATTCCTCTGTTTTACCTCCTCACTGTCAGTCTTTCTAATTCTGTGATTGCTATGACCAGGAGGTACCCATTAAAAGACCAAGTAAATCTATCAGTCACTCTTCTAACAGAGCTTGAGATTATTAACAATATGAATTCTCAAAAGGAATAGAGAACATTGATCTGGGTTTATGAAATGAGGCAGAAAGGCATTTAATCGATTTTAACAGTCCTAATCACCTGGTCACTGCAAATCCCTCCTCAGTTAACACCCTAGAAACATAACCTGATAAAATAAAAACAACCAAGGCCAGAAACTGAATGTTCAATGGACAGTGACATTTTTGAGTTTAAGATAAAGACCAGACCATCAGTTTTTGACTGACATAAAATTAGTTTCAAATTGTTAAGCAGAGTTACAGCTTCTGGACTTTCTCAGAAACACGTGGGACAACTTAATGTCCAGATTGAGTGTGAGCACTGTGAAGGGTTAAAAGGTAAAAAACCCAAATGAACTTTGTGATGTAGTGAAAAATTATCTGTAAAGCCCACTTTCTGCTTCAAGGCTCTTGGACCACGCCATCATGCAAGTATTCAAGCTGGTGAAATATGGTAAAAAGTAACTCACACACAGAGAGCAGACACAGGACAGGGACCATAGAAGCAAGTGGACTGATAAACTCAAAGGCTGGCAAAATAAAAGAGAGAAAACGTATGCAACTTGTGAAGCAAAAAGAGGAGAAATAATGATAAAAGGGTCTGTGTGGCCAGAGTTACCACAGCCCTTTTTCTGGCTGAGTATAGCAAAAGGTAATAGCTGGCACTGATGCAGTGTTCACTTTGCCAACCTGCATTCCTCCCTAGGGCTACTTACAGTATACGATGGCAGAAACACGGAAAAAAGTCAGGGCCACACAGACCATCAGTTCTACCAGGGATGTGATGCATGGTAGTCTGAAAGTGCAGCTTGGGAAAGCTCTATAGAGAGAGAATGCCCCAGCAAAATTGCAGAATTTGACTGATGACTGTCGTATTGATCTTGTCGAAAATCTGCAACTGTGTATGAATGTTTAGAAATTGGCCATACAACTGGATGAAGTTCTTTTCTATCCATATCAAAGAAAGTGGACATAAGAGTGTTACAATTGAGCCATCTCACCAATATCCCTTTCAAGTAAAATTAATCTCCTTGTATTACAGGATCACAGGAAGCAAATGCTGGAAATACCACTATGCTACAGAAAGCTTGCATCAGAGAATGTTAAGGCACTTAATCCATCCACAGTGCTGAAACCACATCACTGAAAAAACATGATCATGCACTAATTGCATATTGTATTTATTATTTAGAAAGCATTTGACACCTTTCCACTGACAGATGTCAAGATTCAGCAGCGTATCACTGAACTCACCACAGACCTCTACTGTCAATATCAAATCTCAGTGTGAAGAACAACAGGTGAAAATGAACGGTTTCCAGTGGGCTGGGCATAAATAAATGCCATTCCAACAGGTATACTGAATTCATTTTGAAACTGCTGTGAAAGGATTTTGACACGTGGAAGGAGCAGAAGTTTCCATTGGTGGGATTGTCTTACCTGGTCTCTGGTATGCTAACAGCATGATGCCCTGTACTGCAGTGACTGATGCAATACAGTGACTTTTGGAGACGAGAACAGGCAAGTAACCAGGGACATGAACTGTCCTGAATATGTTGAAAAGAACAAGCACATACACTAATATAAGTCATAAAGATAAAATGCTTTTTAGTGGTAGAAATACAGTTAGAGAAACAGGGACTCTCTCAAAAACTAGCTGACAATCTTAATTAAATTTTGTATGGATGGAAAAAAATTCAGGAGAGCAATTACAGAAGCACTAGGGGTGGAATAACATAGGGAAGGCTAGCCAACATGAAGATCAGATAGATGATGGATGGACTGGTGAGGCCACAAAGATACCAGTCTGACTAGAGAAGCACCTGGAAACTGCTGCAACATCATCACAGGTCATGCATGAATACGTAGATGTACTTCCTGAAGTTATAATAATCAGTGACTAAATAAATTTGTTACCTAACTCTCTCAATATATAAGGATAAATGAAATATTTAATGTAGAGTCTTACATGTGATTACCAATGGTTATTTTTAGCGGACCTTCCAGTTCCTTATTGTTCCTTCTACCTTTCATTTAGCAAGACTATTATCACATGCATTTTTGAGTTGCCATTAATTTCAACCTTCTCATCTGTTGATGGACTTTCTTTCTCTTTAGTATTTACTTTCCTAGCCATAAAAGCCTCTTTAATCCTCCCAAGCCCCTTTTTTATTCATTCTGGGCTTGATTGTAATGCTACGCTGTGCCCTGGGTAAGTAGCTACACTGCCCCAGGAGCAAGCCAGAGACTTGGAGCTCTGGTCTCTCCCTGTGCTCTGCTCCTGAAGACAGGGCTGGATTGTGGCTTTGTGACTTCCAGTCTAACCAGTAACTCTGGCAGGCAAACCAGAGGGAGAAGCATTTTGCAGATAAAGTGACTTCTTTCCCTGCTGACCTGCATGCAAGCAATGGGTCCTGTTCTCCATGCCAAACCTTTTGTTGCACAAGAGAGCAACACGAAGCAGGTAGTGTAATATTGTGCTGTCTCTGTTAGTCTCAGCTTCAACTTTTTAATTTTTCATAGCCTTGAGCTAGATGAGGAGGTCTCAATGCTGTGCTGGCCAGCAGGCACACATTTACTGTCAAAATGTCACAGTCAGGCAGTCTGGGTAGGAAAACAGCATCACGTCCTGGTGCACCATCAGTGGAGTAACGCCTGGGACAGTTTACCCTTCTTCTTTTTGGCTCCCCATGTCAGCTTCCTCTAGTTAACTCTGGATATTTTAGACTGGTTTTCTAAGGAAGTGGTCCTTATATGATTTTACTCTGTGTGTGTTTGTGTACACTTCTGTCCACCTACCTTTTAGTTATTTCCTTTCTCCCTTTCTTCCTCTCCCCATCCTCTATAATTTTTCAGCCTATTTTGCAGATCCAATCACACAGGAATAGAGCATCCAAAGATATTAGGGATACAGGTGGCCAGGTAAGGAAAAGAAATCCCGTGAATGCCATCTCTGAGAAAAATGATGCAGCCTGTGCTCAGCCTCCATTAGGCACAAAAAAATCCTCTGCTTGGTAAAGTTTTACCTCCCATATGGGTTCTCTGGTATCTAATCAAGGAAAACTTGTGGGTGAAGCATTTCTTATGTCTGGGCCACTGTTAAGGGCTTGTACATGTGCCTTCTCTAATGTCGAGTAAGCTCATGCTGTATGTTAACGTAACTCGGTCAAAAGAGCAGTTGGCCATGACAAAAATATCCATCAGCTTCATTAGTTTAGTTTCACAGTGTGTTGAACAACTGCGTTCTTCGCCACTTCTTTCACATCTCTTTATAATCTCAGATACATCAGCAATACTTCACAAAGCCAGTGTTTAGGTTTTACTATTTTCCCCCCATTTTCTTTTTCACAGGAACTATCTGTGGTATGTACGTTAATTCAAACTTAATATTCTCCTTTTTTGAGGGCTCCCTTGCCATCTTTAGTATGTTTGTTTTCATGAAATCAGATACCCTTTAATTTCTGTCTTACTGTTTTGTTTTCAGATAGCTTCTCATTGCCGTTTCTTTATTTTTTTCTAAGAATTAACATGGCTTCTTGTTCTGGGTAATAAAAGTTTGTAACTTGAGAACCTCCTTAATACACGTGTGATTGTATTTGTTATCCAACAGAGAGATGGGAGGTCAGGATTTCTCCATAATGGTTTTTACAGGCTGGAGAAATAATTATCCTTCCTTGGCTCTGTATGCTTTGTAGTCAGAGCTGTTCTTCCCTCCAGGTTTGCTCAGTGTGTGTCATTCCCCACGCTCAGTGGGGCAGGAGGGTTGCCATATGTGGCCAGTAGTCCACCGTGTATAAAATCCAGCCTGTTGCGCTGTATTGCCATAAAAAACCTAAAGCGTTGTCGACATAACCACATGCAACTTTGAGGGGAAAACCAGTGGGAGTAATTAATCTGTAGAAAGAAAGGGGAGAAACTAGTTGGGTATTTTCTCCATAGTTATTACCAATTAAAAATGATGGTATGAAAACTTGCCAGAATATTGGTGTGATACATGAAAATGTAGGCTAAAAAACATTCTAGATAATCTTTACTTGTTTTTTTCTGCATTTTTGCCTTTCACATTCTATCACTGTCAGTCCTGAATACTCTTGTGAAACAAACAGCAGTTATGACATCTGAACGTGATTAATTTAATGACCTAAAAAATATGCTGCTTTCCACAACTGTAACTGCTTTCAAGTAACCTTCACATTTGGCTGCTGCTATGTTTTATCATGTATATTGTGGCTCTTTTTTTTCTCCCTTTGCTTTTGTATTGCTTTAAAAAGACAACAGAACATGCTGTGAGTTAATGTTTCACTTGTAAAAGGTTATGGATTAAGCTCAGCTGGTTTCTCAGGCTGACACAGGGTTCATGATTAGAAGAATGAAAACAAACATGAATTGAAAATGTCACTAACCTTTATTGGGCCCTGAAAATCCCTGAGCCTGCATGACAGGAGGCTTTCCTGTTTTCAACAGGATAAAGAAGATTGAAACAAAACAGCACGGATCTTGGCTATTTACATCTTTTAATGAATGCTCTTCACGTTTGGGTCCCTTTGTCAATCTCCCAGTTTTCAAGGGTTTAGCTGTGAAAAGTGCGGATGGTATCACATACTCTTATAAACCATGGAGTAGACATCTGTCTAGGATGCTTTTTCCTCCAAATTATGCTTAGTGTAAAGGACCATGTTTTAAGCTTCATTTACGACTATGCATGTATAAGGTAGCCAATTATGCAGTCTGAGTGTTCAATAGCAGAAAAGCTGAATAAAACCATCTCTAAATAATGCAGCCAATTTTATTTTATGAAATTAAATCAGAGAAAACATTTTTATAAATTCTAGATAATAGTGTGGTTTGAACTTTAAAACTGTTTAATGAAAAAAACCACTTTCACTTAAAAAAAAATCAGTTCTTGCTCTACCTTCTGTGGAAAAACATGCCCTGTCTTAGCAAAGGCAGGAGGAACTCAAAGCCAACTCAAACTGGCCAGACTGGAAACCAAAAATGCCACCAATCTGGGATGCTTTGTTTTACCAACAGCACAGATTCAGGCTCAACCAATATCTTAGGCCTATCTATTGAAGGAGTCTATTGCACGGTATGACTGCACTTCCTCAGCGCTAACTCTTGCCATGCATTGGGGAAGAATTAAGCATTGCACTTGGCCTTACAGACTCAGATATTCCCTGCTTCCTTATTACTATACACTGCTCAGCTGATTTTTTTCCCGGTCAAATTACTGAAAACACAAAAGAATTATCAAATGTTTTTTCACCTAGGCTGTGAAGGAACAAGGCGTATGTTTTTCTTAGTTTTAAAATTTTTAGCTGCATGTTTTAGTAACAGCTGTACCATTGCTTCACTGATTTCATAGGTAACCTGAGAAAATACTTTATGGAGGAAGAACACCGGGGGATCCTGCAACCAAATGTATTTCCTTCTCCTGATATATAAATGTCTGGTGGATATGGAATTTTTGCCTCACAAAATCACATTTACTTTTTTCACAAAGTGAGGCAACATAGACCCACGCTTAGTACATAATTATTTAACATATCCTACTATTTCATGGTGCAACTCTGACCTGTAACTGAGATTTAATGAAGTGCTTTGGCAGAGAATTAATATTAGGGGAACATAAACCTGCAATTTTTTAGTCTCACTTCATCCAATTATGGTCTGTTCTTACATTACATAATCTATTTTACAGTTTTTGGTGTAGGAGCAGAGTGAGATCTTTGAATATTTTAATGAGGACTTGTTTTTTTTATCTGTAGCTAT
This sequence comes from Nipponia nippon, assembly GCF_047370975.1. Lineage (NCBI taxonomy): Eukaryota > Metazoa > Chordata > Aves > Pelecaniformes > Threskiornithidae > Nipponia > Nipponia nippon. The sequence continues at coordinate 3,904,647 of NW_028262302.1, forward strand.
TTTAGTCTAGCAAATATTGAGGAATATCATATTTCATAAAATTTCCTAAGGTTTCTTAATATAGGACCCTAAACCACAGCTTCAAAATCAGCTGAGGCCTCAGTCTCTACAGGTATGTGGACATGTGAGTCCTATTTATTGAAAATTATAAACCAGATTAATTGAATTAACTGCAAAATAAATAAATGGCTATTAGGTACTCAACAAGTAGAGTGTTAGCTCCTTAAACAGTTGGGCTTAGGTTGATCAAGGAGGCTTTGCAAGGCAGCATCCAGCTTCCAGGTCTCTCATCACACAGTGAATTCACATCTACCTTCCCGCGCTCTCTAAGTGGATGGAGAAAGTAGGAAGCACAGTAGATGGCTACCCAAATTACCCGTGGGAAGAAATATCAAGGAGTATTAGGGACATGACTATGTATCTCATACTGTCATGTGAATATCCTGCCTAGTCACTTACTGAATTACCTTTTTCACCTCTCTAAAGTCAGCTTGGAGAGAAGGAGTGTGAGTCTCTTCTCCATAACTCTGTAAATCCGTAATTGTATATGAAGGGTGAGGCATGCCTCTGATGTGCGTCTACAAAACAGGACAGCTTGATGCAGTTTGATGGTTAAGATGCTCATATGGAGAACAGAAGTTTAAGGGGCATTTGATCCTGCATCCCAAGGAAACACTTCTGATATTACTAATACTTCTACTAATGACTGGGATGAGAAGGGCTGGAATTAGGGGATGGATGGCTTCTCCTCCTGGCTGTGATTTGTCTGAGGTTAGATATCCTCAGGGTATATCTGACACTGAAGATAAGGCAGGTGGTAGAAAGCTTTGTGTGGGAACATCAGTGGGTTTAGGTGTGGGATAGAGACCAAATTACCGAGTCCTTTCAGGACTCAAGCACTTCTCTTAATTCCTCGTGCAGAAACTTAGCCTCCTACGGGATTTCCCTTGTGGAAACTTGAGGAAGTTTTGAGGTTCTGAATTTTTTATTTGGATGCCTAAGGTGGTATTAAGATGCCTGCATTCTCCTCTTGAATCTAATTCATGGAGGCAACTTTTCTAAAGATACATAGTGCATGAAAGTACACATAAGTGCTTTGTTTTGATTTGTCAAAGGTGCATGGGCAATTCACTTTATTTTGGTACTATTTGTCTGGGACACATAGGGTTTTTCAGTAGAAATAAGTTAGAATTAGACTCTTGGGCTCTTCAATACCCTTATCTATCTTTCTCCTCTGTCTATCTATCTATCTGCCTTAGTATATGTTTAGGCACTGAATACATTTGTGAAATTAGCCATAAAAGCCCAATGGGGCAAGCCTCCAAAGGCACTTATGTGTCTTTGGAAATGTTTTTTTTATGGCATTTTACTGCTGCATTATCTGTTCTCTGGTAATAGAAGATGCAGAAAAGAAAAGGAAAGAGTAAAAGTGCTGGCTTTTTCATTTTATCTCCAGCTATAATAGTTAAAATCCCATGTTATTTCTCTGGAAAAAAAAAGAACCATGCTGAGAGCATTTGGAGCAATGTAACATTGTTTAGTTTAATTTGCTAAGCTCTTGAGAGCAGTTTCACTTAATATATGGTGCTATATAATGTCTTGGCTTAGTTTGGACTGTGTACGGGTGAATACTGAGAGTGTGTCGCTGACCATTGTTTTTAGTTTTGAAAATACATGGGCACACCTGATTTATAATCAAAGCGAGGAGCTAGTGATACTTGGCACGTCAAAATTACCATTTAGCTTGGCGCCAGTTTCTGCTAAACTCTCCCAATGTAATTTTGTCTTGGCCTGAGTACTTTTGACTGTTCAAGCAGAAACGCTCCCTTCAGCAGAGAACTGAGCCAACTGTTTAAAGGGTGTTTTTTTCCCTAATAAAACTTTACAGCACTTTTATGTGAATGTAGTGTTTGTGAAAGGCCCTGCACTGACAGCCCAGGGAACAGAGGCCCTACGTTCATTCACAGACCATGCGCAGTGCAGACAGGGGTGGTAGCGGTGCTCCTGCCCTGCCGTACTCACATGTGTTCTTTGCAGCCCAAACATGATCACCCATGGTGGATAAAAGACTGATTTGGTCTCTGATGCTCTTCAGACATTTGATTTTCATCTGAGACTGTCACAGGACTGCAGTCTGATTCCAGCTGTGGAGAGGTTTTGTGTTGTGGATGCTTGCACATTACCTTCCTCTTCACAAGGTATACAACAGCTTTTACCAGGTAGTCTTTTTACTGTAGCAGTGAAACCAGCTGGCTCTGTACCAATAATTTGCACTTAGTGAAACATCTTTCATTTAATAATCCAGCTCTTTAACTCAGTTGAAATGCGATGATTAGAACAATGGAGGAAATATCCTTACATACTAGAACTAAAATAGAAATACTTATGTAGGCATCACCAACACTAGTTCTAACAAAAAGTGTAGGGGTAAATTTGTATTAAAATGTGTTAAAATCAGTATGCATATGGTGTATTCAAAGACTATAACTCAAGCCAGCAAAAATGCTAGAGACAAGGAGCCCTATCAGGATTATTTGGACTGCAGATACACTGAAGCTTTGTGTTTGACATACATACCCCCTTGCATTAGCTGGACAGGCTGCCCCACTGAAGCCCCATCACTCCTTTCGTCTAAAATGAGGGGAGGATGTCTACTGTTCACTGAGCAGCCCAGTGCTGCGAGTGATGCCCAGGAATGGGGGGAGAAAAGCATTGCCACCACCATTGGTGAGGGAGGCAATGGGGGACTGAGCAGACCCAACACCCTGGGCTCTGCAGGGAAAGAGGCTCAAGCATCTCAGGCAGTCTTAGGCAGGAAAATCAGTACGCAGGTGGTTCAGCAAAGACATGGTATCTTTAAGTATAAGAAGTAGCACAGCTCTGAGTATCTAGGACACTTCTTAGAGGTATCTTGAAGGTTTAAGCATTGAGAACTGATGCAAATTATGGCTGAGTTTTGTGGACTGCTCTTAGGAAGTTAAGAGGAGAAATTCTGCCATTTTAGGCTTTGTTCAGTCTTCTCTTTGAGAATCTTTGCAATTATCCAAATTATGGTCTGTGAAACAGTTATGGTGAGGTAATTAGCGTTTTCACTGGGGCTTTAAAACACAGGAGGAATGAAATGCTTTGGAATGGAAAATGCACTTCTGGTCTACCATGAGCATTTACTGGAGCTCACAGGAATACTTTCTAAGGGAAAAAAGATAGTATAGAAAAAAATCTTGTTATTTGAGAGAGTAATATCAACATGACTGGTTCTCTTGGGGAACTGTCTCACAGTGATCTGAGATTAAATAGCCCACTTTGTATTTCCCTGGTGATTCAGCTCTGAGAGACTTGTGTCTTCGTTGCTAATTTCCCTTGTATTGTATTTCCCTTGTGTTGTATTTTGTGATTATTCTATTTCAAAGTAGACACAAAAATATGGCTGAATATTTCCTTATTTTTTCTATGCTCTGTTTGTACATCTTAAAGACCTACTGGAATCTTGTATTAATTTTTATGCTTAATTTTGCATATATTGAGAAATGGGAAGCAGAAGAGTTTGACAGAATTAATGTGATGTGCATCATTCACCTGTCCACCAAAATCCCACATATAAAGCATTCTTCCTAGATGGCACTGAAATCTTTATATGTTTCCAAGCTTATTTCATTTCATGGTTTCCTCCACATGCCTTGTACACAGTGCTTCTATATGTTTTCTCATTTAGAAAGACTTGCCGGGGAAGTTAAAATATTTCAAGTAATTCTGTTCGTGATCTGCAGCAGGATTATTACAGATTGATGCGTGACGGTATCTTGGATTCCTGATGGAACAATGTCCTTAGGATATGAACCTGCATACACACGCAGTACTGGGAGGCTAATTGTATTTGGTTTAACAACACTAATTTATTGAAACAGGCTTATTATCTGCCCCATAATTTACAACCTGAGTTTAATGAGTCCTTTTCTCTTTTATATATTTCTCTTTTCTCTCTCTCCTTTCTCTCCCTCTACCTTGCTCCCTCATTTTCTCTTTCTCCCTCTTTCTCTCTTTTTCTCATCCCCTTACCCCTACCTCTGTCTCCCCTGAAAGCACGGACAAGTAGCAGAAGCCTGAGCTACCACCATCGTTACAGTTTGAAAGATGAGCGTGTGCAGATAACACTCCCTTAGAGCTGTGTAGCATCATCAGTGGCTTTTGAAGCCTCTGTGGCATGCATTGTCCTTGGGACGCTGTCACTGAGATGACGGAGAACTCCCATAAATCTGGGCCACCTAAAAATAGGGCAGCTACTCAGTGACTAAGCACTCGCTGTGCTTTGCTCCCCATAAGGGAAGATGCTTATGTGCCTTAGGGCCAGCAAAAAGTCCCTGTGCACTACTTACCAGCCTCAAAATAGAGCTTATGCCGCACATAAGTGGCTCCAAAGACTTATTCTGGCCCTCTGTGCTGGAACGAGTGTTGTGCAGCACGCGTGTAATGACTATCTCCTGATGAGGAGTGGTGTCATCTGATGCTAAATGACAAGGGAGCAAACCAAACACAGGAAGGTCTTTGCTTGCTGCAACAGCTGCTCCCGCTGCTAATTGATGCTGTGTATCTGTGGCATCATCCCAGTGCCTATTTTAGGTTGTTTCCAGCTGTGAAGGTTTTTGTCTCACAGTTAGTGGTATCTGTGCAGCTGGCAGAGCGAGGTAAAAATAAACACAACTAATTCAGCAAAGCAATGAGAAAAATGTACAAAGAAATGTAAAAATAATATAAGCCAAGGTTATTTGGGAGAGACATCCGAGTTTGTGTGGAGAAAGGCTGATCTGGCATGGAAAAGGGTTGATCACCTGCCTGTGACTGCCAAGAAAAGAGAAATATTTTAATGTGAATTTTGGGCTTATGAAATGTGTCAGATGCTGAAATTTTCCAAAAACCGAGCTCTGATGGCACTATTGACAGTTCCTCTACAATGTCCTATACATATGTTTAAATATTTACTGTGAGGGAGGCATTTTGAAGAATGAGAATATATTTATTCATTTATCATCTTTTCATAAAGTCCTTGCCTTTTTCCTGAGCAATAGTTAAATAACTACTGCTAGTTAGAGGGCTTTTTGTTCCTCTTTTAGTTTGGATATTTCTCTTTCAGAAACAAAAATTGTACCACCAAACTAATTTCTCCTGTTTCCCCACATCTTTTCCAGTAATACCGACGTTAACCCTGCTGAAACTGCGACCAGCATTAGGGATGGCTGCACAGATATTAGGTAGCACCATCCCCACTGAGACCCTAACAATGAGCTTCCCTTATCTGCAAGGAAAGGCAAAACCAACTGGTTTTGTTCTGCAGTTTAATATATAACCTGTTTCAATCCAGCTCATATGCAGGCAATTTTAGAGAAAAAAAAAAAAAAAAAGTGGATTTCCTACCAATCCTTCATAATATTTAGAGTTTCCGGTTATTGTAGGAACCTTGACTTTGGAAAATTGTCATGAAAAGAGAAAATTTGAGGCACAAATAACCTACTCCTTGGGTACTGCATTTATGTACAGAAACGTGTTTGTTTAAGTATCTTACCTGTTGCTCAAAACAGCTATAAATATGTGTAGCCAGAATTATTTTGGACTTCATTAAACATTTTAATGTATGTACTTCTGGCAATTTGTCTTGAATTTTAGTGAAAGAAACATAAATACTTATACAGATATTCCAACAATATCTAACCTGGTTTGGGTCTCAGTTAAATCTAGGGGGTTTTCCTCTTAAAAATACAATTTGATCTATTTTATGTCAGTAAGTTTTTCCACCAGTGTTAGTATTTATTTAAAATCCTTGTAGTTGGCTACAGTTTTGTGAAAAATGTAGGTCACGTGTTTGTTAATGCCAAAAACACCATGTACTTTCATTAACTCAGGAAATTAATTTTAGGTTTTCAGAAGGAAAATTTTGACTACGACACAAAGAAAATATTTTTAATCCTCTACTGATGATCTGGTTTTCCTTCCTTTGCTTTGATGTTTCTAAATGTTTATTTGTACTGCTTTGGCTCAGAGTTTTGGATACAACTCCATGAGCTGAGCATCAGTACCACGGGTGGAGAGTCTGCTAGAACAGTGCCACATTCTAGCCTGGAAATACTGACCTCTGCTCATTTTAAATAAGTAATAAATTTCTTTCTGCCTGAACTTAGGAAACTGGCATTCACGAGTCAGTCACATTACCTAGAATGCAAATACGTGCTACTTGTAGCAGTGAGGCGTGAACTAACAGAAAGTTAAAATAAGTGAACCTTGCTTGCTTTTATCAAATTGGCCTTGCTCAACTATTCTGTTTACAATGTTGTTAAGTGTTTTCTTAATACATTCTGATCTGTTCTGTTTTGTAAGGAGAAACAGTACCTAGAAACACAGAAACAAACATTGCAACAGAAATGAAGCAAGTTCATAAAACAATATTTGGTTAATCTGCGATTATAGAGCAGTCCTTACTTTCTCTCTTTGTTTCAGGATATCAATTTCTTAAAGTTTCCTGTAAGACTGGATCCTACACTGGTGTGGAGTTAAATTAATATAGTTACATGTCAGTAGAATATGACATGAAGCCATATCTATTTATATGAGGTGCAAATTTGGGCAACTTGTCCATCATCACCATGTTAGGTGGATTTTAATAGAAAATAAAATTTTTAAAAGTTGCTAAAAATGGGTCAGTTTAATATTCTACCACAGTGTCCACTCTAAAGTAGTATTGAGTAGGAGAGAAATTTGTCACACTTCACTCAAAAGAACATTTTAATGTGGTCATTTAGGAACAGCTCAATTATAGGTATGTGAATAAATAACTAGAAGCTTTATATCCACTCTTCAAACACCTTCAGTTTAAAAACCCATCCATTTTAGTTTTACAGAAAAGTGTATGACTGAATGTCATTATGAATGGATTTACACTGAATGAACCCTAAACTGGTATATTGGACTTTGTCTCTTGGGGAAAGTGTATGCAGTGGTTATGTTTTCAAAGACATCTATTAAAATCACTTACATTGCTCTGGAATCTTACTTTTTTCAGTGCATCTTTTGAAATGTGTTCATTTTTTTAAAAATCTGGACAATGTTCTACCTGTTAATGAAGCTTTCACAGAAATACTTGTTTGCATAGCCAGAGGATAGATGAAGTTGTCTATCTATTGCTAGAGGAGGTTTTGTCATTAACTCCACTGAGACCAGGGTTTCATTCAATGAGTTTGCATTTTGCTTTAGGCTAGGGGAGTAGAGCTGAGGCCTCACATAAGGGTGCGGCTCCTGTAAAAGTCACTTGCTGCCTGCCAGGCTGCTGTTTTGTAGACCACCGCCAATATGAACAGAAAAGCATCAAAGTGTAATTTATACAACACCTTAAATCCTGACTTCTGTTCTACAGTGCTTTCCAAATCCTGCATCTGATCGGGCTACCTCTCACCTGCTCATGCCGACAGGCCAAAATCCAACGGAGACATAGCCACAGTCTTTGCCCACAAGCCTGAAATTGCTGCAGTGGAATGAGTGCTGCTGAACAAGAGGTTTCCCATTGCTAAAACACTATCCTTAATGCATTCCCTCTCAAATCACTCAGGATGATTTCCATGGATGTCCTACCTAAAGGGAGAGTGACCCAAGGAGAAAAAAGCCTGAGAGTTGGGGAAATGAAAAACTTTCTGGGATAAATAAGAATCAATGATTTTTTTCCTCTTTTTTTCCTCAGAGCATCCCATTCCTTTTATCAAGCCACCTAGGTAGATTCTTGAATCCACCTCCTGGAAAGGAGGCATAAACCTGCTGCCTGAGCTGTCTTAAGAGCTTGATCAAGCAGTGAGGTAAGTGCCTTTTACTACATGGAAACTACAAGGTCAGAAGGGGAAAAAGTACTGACAAGATGGTGATTATGAGCATTAATCATAATAATATCGAGGTCTTATATAGCACTTTTCATCAGGAGATTTTAAAGCGCTGTACAAAAGAGACGAGTCTCATTATCTCCATATTTTAGATCTAAAATGTGACCTCCAATACCTTAAGGCTGTTCTCTGAGGGGGAAAAAAAGACTTCTGGAATCAACAATACATATTCTCTGTTAAATTCCTAATCATCACAATGAAGATTTTTTTAAAATCTACTTGTTCTGTGGACTCTCTAATGGAATTTTAATTGCTTTACTAGCAGCTTGAGATATAATGAATGAATAAATGCAATTCTTATCAGGACGCAGCCATCAGCTGATTGAACCAGTACATTGGCATTTGCAGGGCATATTCAGACAATTACATTAGCATGTTCAATTATGTTGCTGGTTATTGCCTCATTTATTGGGGAATGGTAATTGAATATATAGGTGTTGCGATGCACAGTAAAATGGATCAGCTTAAACCACCTTCAGCAAGGATTTAAGCCAACCCTTCTCCTTTGCCTTTGCAAAGGACTGATGCATAGATCTTTCAGAGCACCCTAGCTGAGATTTTGCACACTAACTAGCAACCGAGAGGTGTGGTTTTTTTTTATTAAAACAGGCTAACACTACCACAAACAACTAACTATGCCCTCAATGCCCCACAAAATAGTTATGCTGAGCAAAAGAGGAATATTACTGTAACCTATTACTGAAGGGTCAATTTTTACCTCCTGCTGTCAGGAAAATATTTATGTTTTATTGTGTTAGAAGATGGACCTTGACATCTATCAGCAGAATTTTATTGTAGGAGAAACGATTTATGTCTGCAGAACAGCAGAGAACAAAACTCAGTGCTCACCTTTCTCCAGTGTCCCTGGTGTGGAGAGGCTCAAGCATTTGCTTGGGATTTTGCTCCTCTCTGGGGCCAAGGTTGATCTGCACAAGTGTGTCTTAATGAGAAGAGAGATTTTTCAGAGTTGTGAGGAGTTTAAATATCAGGGAGAAAAGTCAGAAAAATAAATAAAAATATACATTTGTCTGTGTTCAGAGAAATGGCATCAGTGAGGCAGTATTTGGGAAGGTTTAAAAGCAACCTTATGGAAAAATGCAATTTTGAGACCCTGCTCCTTAGAAACTAGTTTGTGAAGTGATGTTGCTTTTTAGAATGAGATCAGTTTTGAACAGTGGTGTGGACACTGACTCTTAAAGCTGCTGCTTCTAGTGTAGGGCTTGTCCCATTTTCATTTAAGTAAAGAAGATTTTAGATGTGAATTGCATACAGAATAAAAAGCAAAACTACTGGAATATGCAGCATTTCAGGGGATTACCTGTCTTTCTACAAAGGGTGAGACCTTTCTGTCTAGGAACTGAAAACATTTTTATGTAATAGCAAATGATCATGTATTCTCCTGTTGCCTAAAAATAACACTAATGCCAGGCATAAGGCCTGAAGTACCATCTGCTCATTTTTATTTAGAATTTCTCTTTTCATTTGGTCTTCTTTTGTTTGCAATAATGATAAGGAATAAATAAGACTGATCACTTAAAGCTCTATTCATCAAACTTGTCAGCTCCATCGGAGCTGGTGGTAGACCTTATAGATCCTGTACCAGCTGAACTTAATGCTGTTCATGAACTTTATGTTTCCTGGCACTGATGAAATGAGAGTGTTTGTTTTTCTTTGGACTTCAGCTCAAAAAGATCTTGCCTATGTGAAAGATGAAAGATACTCAAAACCCCATACCAAAATGCCCCCAAACAGTGGACCAATATTGTCTCCAGTTGCATGAAGTCTAATGGTATAAAAAAAAAAAAGATTCAAGCTAGCACTTCAAACATCTATCATGCCAAACCAAATTTGAATTTGCTACAGAATTCAATACAAGTTATTCAACATCTTTGTTTTCCTTCTCTTTTTGGTCATATACTGTTTGCCAACAAATATACATCTAATAATTTTTGTTCTGCAGTTTCTTCAGGTGACATTTTTGGTATTACAAGTCTCAACTATTTTCACAAAATTTATTGATTACTTATTTGGATTCCCAGATGGATAATTGCAATTTTAAAAAATCAAGTTTTGCATTAATATTCTCATTATTTTTGTCATTGTACTGTGACTATACCTTATAAGGAATTAATTTGCTAAGATCTTTGCAAGAATGTTAATAATGGATATATAGTATCAAAGTAAATGTATTTTAAAGTTTTTAGAAAATACTTCAGGCATTTTTTTGGCACGTTCTGTCCCTATAATAATATCTCTATATAAGCTGGGTTTTGCTTAACATGTGTGATTTCATTTCCGAGTAGAAAGAGTATGGGGACAAACATTCACTGAAGCAGCTTTACATTCCTGGAGTAAGTAGGTGCTACATTTATAGCAAAAGACTTGGAGGAATATAACAGTTTATGGCTTACTCATGTGATGTGCTAACTACTAGTAGTTTTCAGGAGTCAAAGTGAACTGAGAAAGTCAGCATTTCCTAGGATCCAGCCCCAGATGAATGCCACTAATCTGATTATTTCCTTCCAGCCTCTTCCAAATGTTTGCAAACTTGCTATTCATCAAAATAAAGAAGCAAAAAAATATTAACCTCTGTATAGCAACAAGGTGAACAGGAGCCGATGGGCATAGGGAAGACGCGCTGCTTTGTACCATGTAAAAAAAAAAAAAAAATCATCCATCAGCCTTCAACAGTCCCTATAAGTAAGAATCCAGAGGTTTTGAACTAGCCATGGAGTCAAAAGGCCCACTGAGGTTTGTCCAGGCTGTTGTACAGCCTGTGTTTCTGTGAACAGACAGCCCTGTTTCAGAGAGCGGATTCGACTGATTGCACACAAGGCAAAAGGAAAACTGCAGAAGAATCAGGAAAACTGCAGAAGATGTAGCGAGGATGGAAGGACTAAATGCAAGAAACAAGACCCAAAAAGGATGAGGCAAATGGGGCGCTAGTTTTTTTGTTAGCAAGGTAAATGGAGTGCTAGCGGTTTAGCATCTTCTGTTTTGGTTAATAAAATAGGCGAGGACTGAATTACTGATGGGAACTGGGATGTCCTCCAGGTGGGCAAGTCAGAAATTACTTAACTGCAATTCTTGTTTTGAAACCTGTTTTTGTTTAAGAAACCATGGAAAAAAAACCAAACCCTGGACATCCAAATGTAGCAGAAATTTCGGTTTTCAGAGGAAGAATTGAAGAAAACACTGATTTGATTAGGAGCACATGGCCTGCAGATTTCATGCTGTTATTCTCCCTTGAGGGCCAGGGTACTATATCCTGTGGCAGTAAAGTGACTCTAGAGCGGCATGAATCTCAGCCTGTTACACTGCAGGGTGACAAATGAATGACGTCAGACTTTCTGCACTGATGTAGGTCCACAACACTAAGTGCAGCTGCCAGCTTTAACTGCTGAGAATAAGGACTTACCTTGGGTGGAGGCTGGCACTTTCCTACTGATGCTAAAGCCCAGACTCTCTGAGCACTCCTTGAAGGGTGACAGATATTGTATCTTTTCTTATATTACCTGTACCTCTCTCTTTACCACCTCTTGGAAAGCAAAATCTCTCTCAAGCAGCCTCTCTACTATTCCTTCTCTTCTCCTGGTTGTCTCTTGGGAAAGCAAGTTTTGGGGACAGTCGCTGTTTCCTCCTTCTATTACTATTCCACCTCTTTGCAGTGTCTTCCAATGCACCATCAGTTACAGTTCATAAGTGAATGTATATGAAAATATTATATCTACCCTGGGAGGTCTCCATGCCATTTATTTAAGCACAACCAGTATTGACTTTGCCCTCATTTCAATATGGTATTATCTTTCACTCAAACTGTGAGAATTAACAGCTGTGAATATTTAACAACCGATTTTCCAAGTTGGTGATCTTGGTCATAAGGTCAGGATGCCATGGTGTCTTGATTAGTTTAGTGTGTCTCCCCTTTTGTTGTCTGATCTGAATGACAAGTACAGGGTAAGTACTCTGTTTTGTCACTGTCCCAGTACAGCAAATTATGTTCTTATTGTTTGTCACATTGCTAATTTTTGTGAATGGATAGCATTGATGAAAAGCTACTTAGTAAATGAGACTTAATTTGTGAAGCAATAAGCTTATTCTGGAGGGAATCGACCTTTTTTTTCCTGATCATTGGATAAAATATACTAAAGAACACTAATTCTGCTGTGGTGCAATCCTTTGACAAGATGTTGAAATCCTTGCATGTAAGACAAAGGTACAGCTAGATTTGCACAAGTGAAGAAAAAAATGAGCATTTGCTCAGAGTATTAGGTCTTAAGGCCAGGTTATTCACCTTCTAGACTCATTTTCTGTTTGCTCAACCTATTTAATTACAGATTTAAATCATTGAACAAACATGCAGTGCACATGCACCCCAGGTCAGACTCAGCTTATTAATAATAATTCTGAAAAAAAATAAATTTAGCTTAATATGGCTGAAAATGAAAATTGGGCTCTTTCAGACCAGTGGGTTTGGAAATCTCCCACACATCCCCACAGGAATCCTTCCGTTGTTTGTTGTGCAGTTGAAGACCTCTAGACGTGGTCAAGCCTAGACATACTGAACTTGGTGACCTATGGGCTGAAGATGTTAAGGGAAAGTATTGAAGCGACTGTAAATAATACAGCAACAGGTTGTGAGTAAAAGAGGAAAAAAAAAATTGAAATTATTAGTGCATGTGTTGGAATTTCCTGAGTTGAAGTTTGAATTCCTGTTTAGCAATGGCTTTTAAATGGCTGAAATAGTTGGGTAAAGTTTAGAAAAAAAAACACTCTAAGAGAAATGCTATCTGAGTCGCCTGCAGCATCCAAAATGGTTTTTCTACTACTTTTCCCTTTCTTTGTCAAGTAAGCTAATTAACAATTAGGGCTACATTTTCTTCCAAAAGTGTTTTGGAAAAGTGATTTTTAAGACAAAATTTATGAGAAATAAGTATATTTCTTGATAACGTACTGGTGCACGTTAAAGATTTTCTGGTTTTTTTTCCTCCTGTTTCTGTGCTTTCCATGGTTCCCCATCTCTCTTAGCAGGCAATAGACTGCTAAAATATCTGATTGCATTGCTACTTTTGGGAAAATCAGGTAGATTGCTTTTCTGTGTGCTGAAGAAACGCAATGCAAGTTTTCACACCACTAAAACTCCTTCTGCGAGTCAATCCATTTCTTGAGAGTGTGCCTGAGCACCCCAGTTAATTCACTCCAATTGCTACTACTAGCATTTTGCCTTTCTACATCTTCTCTCCAATTGTAATCAGCTGCTCTGTAATCATTTGTTTCAAAGTGAAATGGATGTAGCGTAATTTTTTTTTTCTTTTTTTATTACTATTTATTTATTTATTTGTCTCTGTGTGATACTGTTCCAAACACCAGCAAAACGCATGCCAGGGCCACACAGGCATTTTGATGGTTCTTTAAAGGAGGAAAGAAGATGCTAGGCTTTAGAAAATATGTTGTTATAAGCCTCACTAAAGGAAAAAAAAAAACAAACCAAGTATCTTCTTTTGACATTTTTCATTAATACATTTACAACCTAAAACAAATAACAGAAACCTACTTTATTTCACAGCTGACCATATAAAAACAAAATATGTACGAAATTGTTTAAAAAACTTAAGCCTACAGAAGGAAGTGTAGTGTAGTGTGGAAATTATCAGGAAAAAACGTACAGGAACAAATGTTTCTCTGTACTCCAGCTGCACCAGAAAATATTGTGTATTAAAGGGTAAATCCAGAACAGGCAGCCCTACCACACCAGAGATATTTTATCATATAACACCAAAGGCATTACACCATTATGTTTCAAGAGCTTATATGGAGGATCAAGACATCCCATCATCTTTGGTTCCATGGAACAAAGGAACAGCACCTGAAATAGAAAGCAATCTTATATGTGAGGGACTTGACGAGTTTGTTTCTGTGGTAGTCAGTCAATTTTCTCTCATTCTTCAGGACATCTCTTGTATCCATTTAACCTCTGATAGCATGAGAGACTCTTTATTCACTGAGGAGGTGTTGATTAATCAAATTATGCAAGGAGTTGTCTGAATTGTCTTCTTACAATTCAAATACTCCAATGCAATTATCCTGTGAAAAACATACACATTTTCACTGGCAGTGATCACTGCTGCGGTTGATGTGCTTTGGTAAAGTCCAGTGTTTCTAGGAATATAATTGGGTCTAAAGTAATAGCTTTTTTAATGATCAGTGAAGACTTGGAAGTTCATAGTCCTAATACCAAGATTATTTTGAAGATGAACCTAAAATAACTTAAGCTATAATCATGTTAACTCTCCTAGTATTTTTTGTCTCACATTGTTTTGGAGTTTGCACTCCGAAGTGCTAAGCCAGCCAGAAATATGGAGTTGAGCTAACCAAAATGGTTCTGCCTTTGGCTAGAGCTTGGCAGACCTGGAGAGATATGGTGAGGGTCAGTTGACTGAAGAGTCATGGAGTCCTAGAGGAGGTGCTGAGGGTCTGGCCATGCCAGAAGGTGCAGGCACCTCCTGCAGTCCCATCTACCTGCCCTGGGATGCCTGGACTATCTGATGGTCTCTCAGACAGCACTGGGTTCCTGCATTTAGGGAACTGGCTAGTGCCCTCAGTGCTCAGCAAGATTTGTGGTCAGACCTTTGAATGTCTGTATCTGCTTAAAAGAGAAGAGTAGTGGGAGATGGCCAAAATCTTCATCTGACAGCAGTTCTGCTTTGGTTAACTGGAGAAAATGAGCAGAAAGCAAAAACATGGAAAGTGGAGTACCCGCAGTTCTTACTCTCTATATGCTGCTTTGTTTTTAAAAGAGAGAAACCAAGTTCTCACAGGTTTCCATTTTGCTGTTCTTATGAATGATGATGCCGTTCTGAAATTTTTCAATGCCAGAGAGAGGAATGTATCTAAAGTATTTTTGTTAGGGTCCGGTCCCAGTAGAAAGAAAATATAATACAAGGGTTTTGAATAATATTTGAATGCTATACGTTTTAAGGAGAAACTTTCTTTCTTCTTTTTGGTGACATTTCTTGCATTCATCTCTTTAATGCAATCTCAATAACTGAACCTCTTTCTCTTTTTAATCTCCACAGTGAGATTTCATGTAAGTATTCTGTTGAGTCTATGAGATTAAAAAACAAATAAAAAACCTTATCAGAGTAGGTCTAGGAATAGAGCTAGCCAAAAATGGGGAATTTCCACTCCATAAGAAATTCTGATACTTTGAAATTTGTTTTTGTTTATGAAAATACCCAACATTCTAATATTCCAAAATTAATGTTTGTTTCTTTTGGATTAAATATTACTCTATATTTTTCTGAGTTTTTAAAATGCTCCTGCCCTGTTCACTTCAATTGGGTGGTGTATTGGGTTTACATGGCAAGGTTTTGGTAGCAGGGGGGCTGCAGGGGTGGCTTCTGTGAGAAGCTGCTAGAAGCTTTCCCTGTGTCCAACAGAGCCAATGCCAGACGGTTCCAAGATGGACCTGCTGCTGGCCAAGACCAAGCCCATCAGCAACAGTGGTAGAGCCTCTGGGATAACATACTTAAGGGGGGAGGGGAGAAAACCTGCACAATTGCAGCCAGAGAGAGGAGTGAGACTATGTGAGAGGAGCAACTCTGCAGACACCAAGGTCAGTGAAGAAGGAGGGGGAGGAGGTGCTCCAGGCGCCGGAGCAGAGATTCCCCTGCAGCCCATGGTGAAGACCATGGTGAGGCAGGCTGACCCCCTGCAGCCCATGGAGGTCCACAGTGGAGCAGATATCCACCTGCAGCCCGTGGAGGACCCCACGCTGGAGCAGGTGGATGCCTGAAGGAGGCTGTGACCCCGTGGGAAGCCCATGCTGGAGCAGGCTCCTGGCAGGACCTGTGGTCCTGTGGAGAGAGGAGCCCATGCTGGAGCAGGTTTGTTGGCAGGACTTGTGACTCCATGGGAAGCCTGCAGTGGAGCAGTCTGTTCCTGAAGGACTGCACCCTGTGGAAAGGACCCACACTGGAGCAGTTCATGAAGAGCTGCTGCCTGTGGGAGGGACTCATGATGGAGAAGTTCATGGAGAACTGTCTCCCATGGGAGGGACCCTCTGCTGGAACAGGGGAAGAGTGTGAGGCGTCCTGCCCCTGAGGAGGAAGGAGCGGCAGAGACAATGTGTGATGAACTGACCACAATCCCCATTCCCCATCCCCCTGCACCACTGGAGGGCAGGAGATAAAGAAAATTGGGAATAAAGTTAAGCTCGGGAAAAAGGGAGGGGTGGGAGGAAGGTGTCTTTGTATAGTCTGATTTGACTGGTAATAAATTAAGCTAATTTCCCCAAGTTGAGTCTGTTTTGCCTGTGATGGTAATTGATGAATGATCTCCCTGTCCTTATCTCAACCCAAAAGCCTTTTGTTATATTTTCTCTCCCCTGTCTGGTTGAGGAGGGGGAGTGATAGAGCAGCTTTGGTAGGCACCTGGTCAACCCACCACAGGTGGGCTACTCAAGGAGCTGTGCTTCTCTGGGCATCTTGTGAAATGCGACCCAATGGTTGGGAGTCCTCTCTGAGTAGGGATGCGGGGGCTGCAAGCATCTGATCCATACTTCCTGCAAAGCACAATGGTAACTTCAATAGATGCATATTTGATATGGAAAACAATGCTTGTTTGCAAAAAAAAGCCTATATATTTTGACCGGAATGACCTTGAGCCTCAGAGAAATCCTTTCCAGTGGAAAACTGAAAATGACAACAGGATTGAAGTAATAAGGCTAATTCCAATTCTGCAAAAACAATGTTGTCAAAAAGAGTACTATGTATAGGAAAGTGTCTGCCCAGCTCTTCTTTGATCATCTTCGTGATGTGACATGTCTAAACGTTACAAAAGAATGGAACGTTTCGCCCCAAAACTGTGTTTTGTTTGTTCTATAAATAATCCATGGTCCTGAAAGGTGAGAAGTAACCGAGGGAAACAAAATACAAACCAAGGATAGAGCTGGAGACCTGAATCTTGCAGTAAGTTTATGCTCGGTGCAGGGCTGTGCAGGAAACACTTGAATACAGCTGGGACAGTATGAATCTCTTCCTTTAAAGTTTAATCCAAAGACCACAAGAATCTCTATTAGATTTTTGGCTCAGGCAAAACTGACATTATAACTTCAAATAAGGGTAAGTCACTTGAGTGTGTGTGTATACATATATCTCCAAATACACTGAATAAAATTTAGGAGATGGAAAGCGGGAGAGACTGCAAACACGCGTATGAAGAGTTTGCCTACTATCAGGTGGAATTCAAAGTTATAATTGTTTGACTTGGGAAATGTGATCTTTCTCTTTAAGTTCATCCTTAGATTTTAAAGCATAATTTGTTTTGATTGAATTTCTAATGTTAATTAGTGAGGCTTGCACGATTAAAGACATCAAGAACATATAATTATGTTCCTTATAATTATACCATAATTGTTTTAGTATGTTAAATGATCTAATAGATTTTTTCCTGTTTCAACAGCAGCATTACAACCATCTCTGTTTTATGAAATAACTGGCAAACATTCAGTAGGTACTTTCAAGCATTTCAAGTAAAGTTTTGATGGGTATTCATCTACTAATGAAATATTCATGCATTATATTTTTCTCTATTACAAGTGACTTTCACTGAAGCGCCTAATGTTTGGTTTGCTTAGACAGATATAACATTCAATCAAACTAATGGAAACTGTGGAGTACTGTTATGCTGGATATTATTAAATCAAATGCTCTTGATAAATGTTGAGTCTCTGATGTTAAAAAGCATTTCTAGCATGATGCATGGATAGTAAAACAATACTCTGGCCCCTTGTTAATAATGTTAATATTACAGCTGTCATCATTTGACAACTAATATGATTTCCCATGTGCATAAATGCCTTAGTCTGTAAAAAATACTCTCTGTATGCTGTTTAAGATTTTCCATATTGTATATGCATTCACTCCCAATGCAGAACAATTGGACAAGTTTGTATTACCAGCAAACTATGTATACTTTGTTTCTTTAAAATTTAATATTTCCTTCAAGTAGCATAACTTGCACCTATGTCAATACGAAGAGATCAGTTTTGGTAATTTTATAGGCAGGAAGCTAATGATCCTCTTACAAAGCAATTGCTAAAGGCCTTTGGAGAATTGTCTAGGCATATTGATGCTGTTTCTCCTACTTGTTCTCTGGATACCAAATTTCATTAAATGAGACTAAAATAGATCAAATGTTTTCTTGCAATACTTTTCCACATGAGTTCTTTTGATAGTTTTTGCAAGAAAAACAGGGTGCAAATGTGAAGTGGTTGACAAAACAATGAATAAAACATGCTTCATGCCAGGTTTTTAATGAATAAAATTAAAGTTCAGAGCTTAATATTATGCTTAGTTTTACCACTTCTGCATATATGAAAGTTGTGACTCCATCAACTTAATATATCCCTAGTCAACATGAACTTTGAGTTCATTTCTTTTTAGATGACACTGTATTGGCTTCTTCCAGGGATCAGAAGGGACTCGGTAAAGTCAGAGTAAGAGCAAGCTCAGCAGGGAAAGTGCCAAAGGAATAGTGGGAAAGAAGATGCAGAGAAGATCACTAATGAAATTGCACTTTCTGATACCAATTAAAGGAGCGACTGGGCATGTAAAAATATTCCACCAAATATTTCACCTCTTCTGAGTCACCCAGAAAATAGACACCTTAAGTCATACTTGCTATAAATATTTACAATTCACAGGCCCTGGTGAAAAAATCGTCCTTTCTCATTGTGTGCCCTGAGGGCACAGGATTCTCTGCCTTCACAAAAGAGTTTATGATATGTGGACGCTGTGTGTATGCAATGCACGGTATTCTGGGATCAGGTAACCCCTGCTCAAAGTTAAAAATAAGATCCAGATGTATTCTGAGGTCTGTACAAATGAAATTTGGAAAACTGCCTGACATCTAAGCTAACCTATTGAGTCACAAGCATGTCATAGCCTCCTTTGCCACCCTGCAGGCTGTTGAGACAGTGAAAAGGCATTGACACGAGGACCGGAACTTATTCCTTCTTGTGGGCCCAATTCTGCCACTTTTACATTGAGTTATTTGATATAAAATACTATTATACGGCATTCAGGGACCAGCTGAATAGTTCTTTTGAGATTGCTGTTTTATTTTATTTTTTTACATTTAATTTTAGAAGGGCAAAGCATGGTGCTAGGAAAATTAGGAAATGTGTATAAAATTACGGAGCAGTGACTCTGTAGGGAAAATGTTTACTCTGCAGGCTTTTCTCTTTAAAACACAACTGCTTTAAAGTATCACATTAAATTCTAATGTGTGTGTATTTAAAGAAGGTACAATATATGTGAGAAAAAAGCATATGAAGTGCGTAAGGTGGGGCTGCCGTGGCTAAGCACTCCTTCTGGCAGAAGACTACAGTGGTGCCATGAAATCCTGCGTAAGTGGTCAGAACACAAGTAAGAGCTGCCTGTGGGTAGTCCCAACCTATTCACAAGCCCTTTTGAACAATTTTCCTACTTTTTTAAATACTGTTTTTGGCAAACATTTGATACTTGAAATACAAAATGCGTGAGTCACCTACTGGGATAGGCACAGTATGTGGTTTATTGAATTTAGCTAAATTGTGAGTCATCTATCAATAGTCCTTACAGTGAACATACTTGTAATAATTTCACACATTACAAACAAGAGTAGGTATGACTTTTCAAGATTTTTTTTTCAAGTATTTTTCACTTGGAGTTTTTACTCGTTTTATTGTGCTCCATTTGATGTTGTAGGAAATTGTTAACTTTTTAGTGATGGAGGATGAAAAGAAAAGGTAGTTTATTGCTCATCAGTTTAAACAACAAAGACTAGAAATGCAAAACCTGACATATTATAAAATACTGTCTTACAAAGCAAAGTCCTCAACATGAGGTTGAATGAATACAAAATCTTCTTATAAAGCTATTGAGATTTATTCTTCTACCAGCATACCAATTTCTGTTGAGATAAGTAGTTTTGAAATTCAGAGGCAGCAGTTCTGAAGGAAAGAGCTGCCAATTACCACAGATTCTGACTTGCCAAAAACATATGGTAATTTTTTGTGGGTTTTTTTGGGTGTAGGTTGCTTTTTTTAAGGGGAAAACTAGTGAGTAGAAGAAAAAGAGGTGAAACATATATATGTATAAAATAGTGTCATAACTGTGGTCTGTTGGACACAGGCAATATCATCTCTTTACTACAGAAAAACACAAACATTCAGGCATAAAAGCACTGAGGAGCTTTCCAAACAAATTCCTTAGAGGAACGGGAATTCCGCATCCCTATGATGAAAGCGATGGAGTGGTCAGCTCCCCTAAATCCTTCACTTTAGAGCCGGCCTCTGGTAAGAACCTTTCCCGGAATGTTTTTTACGAACACGAATGATTACATGGGCACCTAAATTTGCCCCTGAAGTAGTTATTTCGGTAGCTATTTGAGGACTGGAAGCCGTGAACCCCCCTACTCACAGCACAGAAACTGGCTCCTGCTTGGTTTTCTCTTCTTGCCCCGCCCTGTATTTTGTTCCGAGGAAGCCCGGGTGACCCCGGAGCTCGCCTGGGATTTACACAGAGCTCTGCTTCCCATGCGCGACCCTCAGCGAAGGCTGTTTGCCCTGACGATGGGATAACTGGTCTGTTAGGATAAACCGGTGTCTTGCGGCAAACTCCCTCCCGGAATTACATTTTCCCCTGGTCAAAAAAAAAAAAAAAGATTTTTCTCCTGCCTTTGCCCTTGCATTTCCGACGAGGCTCTGCCTCACCTTTAGTACCATTCCTATTCGTTTTGCCCGTGGGTTGCGGGGCCCCGCTCCTCCGCGGGCAGGAGGCGGCGGTGCCCCAGCCTCCCGGGGCGCTCGGCGGGGAAGGGGGGACGCGCCGGCGGCGCCCGCCGCGCCCGGCAGATGGCGCCCTTGCACAAGGGACTCCGGCGCGCCGGGCGGGGCGGGGGGCGCGGAGAGGGGGGCGCGGAGCGGGGGGCGCGGAGCGGGGGGCGCGGAGCGGGGGGCGCGGAGGGGGCCGGGGCGGCGGGGAGCGGCGCTTCCCTGCCGCTCCCAGGTGGGGCGGCGGTGCTTATCTCTAAGCCCGCGGCGGCCTAAAGACCCGCCGTTTCTCTTACGCGGCTTTAGCATCGCCCAAAGTCTGCGCCTCCGCGTTTTGCTCCGGCCCCGCCTGTCCGGGCTGCGCCAGGCTCCGCGCCGCGGGCTTTACAGAGCTCGGCTTTCATACGGCCGCCGCCGCTTTGCGCCCGTTTTTTTCCTTACAAAATTACGGGGTACTTACTTATCAGTGTGGAGGAGGAGCGATTTGACAGTGGGGGGGATGAGGCTGAAAATGAGGACGTGCGTCTAAATTAAGCAAAGAGCGCTGGTGATTCATAAATGAGAAATGTAGGGAGGAAAAGGAGGGGCAAACCACGGCAGAGGTGTGCGATGTAGTCACCAGGGTAGCACCTCTGCACACACCCTCTGTCGCAGTGGTCATCTGTATTTCTTGTTTCATTAATTTTTATATATATATATATATACATTTCTTGTAGTCACTGTTAAAGAAGATGTTATTATCTGTCAGTGCGATTTCCTGCTCACAATGTTACTGCTGAATTGCTAGTGGTTTATATTCTTTCTCTTTTTAACTCATCAGAAGCAACTTCTGGTTATAATATAAGCCAAATAAATCTGTGTGGCGATTTTTTGTTTGTTTTAAGAATGAATAACTGTTGGGTTAGAGTGAAAGAAGGGGCTAGTAGAATGGTTTGTATGTACACATAAATATCCATGCAATCAAATGACAGAGACACTCATGCAAATGTGGCTATTCCTGCTGGTCCCGTAGCCATCAGCACTGAAACTTGAATGTAGTGTGAGTAGGTGGAAGAAAAGCAACATGAACTTTTCCCCTTTTTTTCCTGT
The DNA here is from genome assembly GCF_047370975.1 of Nipponia nippon. NCBI lineage: Eukaryota > Metazoa > Chordata > Aves > Pelecaniformes > Threskiornithidae > Nipponia > Nipponia nippon. The sequence continues at coordinate 3,926,466 of NW_028262302.1, forward strand.
TTAGCTTCATCTTTGACTCTCTTTCAATTTCATAGATTTTTAGGCACAAATTGTCATCTGGACAACGCACTTCACCTTCTTTGTTAAGCACCGTGGAGACCTCAGAGGAGGTGAAGATAGCATAGGGACCTGGAAGACTGTAGTTAGACAAGCTGTTTGAAAAAAGAATTGGGTGAAGCTGGCTTTTACGTTTGTGAGCCTTACTCTTTGTATGTGTCTTTCTTATTTCATGCTGTTTATCAGTTGCAATGAAGTAATGCTTTAGGAGACAGAAAATTGTTTTCTGTTAAACCTGAGGAAATGGCTAAGTCAAAACATAAAATACAAATATTGTGGTGTTAAAGGTACAGGTCTCTGGTTAACTTACGTGAACTTATGTCAGTAATTAAAATCCTGGCTGACAAAAGTTTTGAATTGTATATTGTGGAAAACAGGAGCGGACAGACATGGAAACATTTAAGGAAACCATAGCAACAAATGGCTCAGTAGCTCATACAGGTAAGAAATGCATCAAATGTATTCATAAGAGAAAGAGGCTTAGGAAAAGAAAACTCTGCATCCATAGGGAACCAGGGAAGCAGTTAATGCCAGACAGATAAGACCAAGAGAAAAAAAAACACCTCCTCTTAGGGTATTTCCTAAGAAAACTTTACACACCGTCTCTTTGCCAGTCAGGGTTTGTATCTGCCGGGTCTTGGGTGTGTTGTGAAAGCTGTAATGAATCGGTGCTTACTTACACTGCTGGTCAGAACATCAGAGCAAAGAGGCTATGGAGTCAGTACCAATGCTCCAGCCTTTCCCAGATCTATGGGACAAGAAGAGTCTGGAGGAGAAGTTATACTGGGGTTTATTGGACAAACAGGTGATTCATCCTCCTGGAGAAAATGTCCATTCTGAAGGACTAAAATGATCCCTTGACCTTTAACTTCTTCGTTAGCTGTGCTTAAGGGAACTTTGTAGCTCGGCAGTCCTTAAAAATTGTCAACAATGTTTTAAATGAGAATATTCATGGCTTCATGGCATAGATTTCAGGTTGTCTGAGGTGAATATGTTTTGGACTCGATTTTCTGTTTTGAAGAATGTATTGTCTTCTTTCAGTACTTATCAGTCTGCATCCAGAGGCACATGTATTCTTTGTGTATGAGAAATCAGATTTCTGAATAGCAGGGTCTTTCGAGAACATGTATATAATCCCTGACTTTCATGTCTCCATGTGAGGCTATAAAGAACACAGAATTCATGGCTCTTCCCCAGCACTTTTAAAATGCAACCCAATGACTGCTGAGCTCATCCTTTTTCAGAACTTTAAAACCTGTAAAACCTCTTTACAAAGGTGTGAAAAGCTTTTTTTCTTTCCTTATTTGAAATGGATATTTTTTTAAAAGGCTGTATCTGGCAGCCCTGTTCAATAGGATTCGGTGTTTTGCATCCATGACGGCTTCTACACCAACTTCTGAACCTTTGGGATTCATGTATAGGCATGGTCTGTCCTACTTGGAAAAAATCAAGCCCCAGAGAATTGTTCAGCATGTTTGTCTTCTGTCTGAGAATGCAAAAATTTGGGTATTCTTGGCTTAACATCCTTAACACTAGTCATCCCAGTATTTTTAAATGTAATTCTAACAGCTGCTGTGCTGGTAATGTCAGATCAATACCCAAG